>NW_017731365.1:6384752-6394055 GCF_001890085.2 Hipposideros armiger | reverse complement strand
AAAGATTTGGCCATGTAGAAGTGTATTCCAGCAAGTAAACAATTTGCTGGAACCCAAATGTCCCATACGAGGAATATACTCTCTGCATCACTCCCTATAATCTTACTATCGAGACCATTTCACTTGTGTACGTGAGCCACCTGATCCCTGAGGGTACCTGGGTACCATTCCCATCCTACGTAACCCTCTCAGTGTTTATACAGAGTGAATAGTTCCTGAGGCCTCTCTTGGAAATTCCTTATCCAACTCCTCTAAATATTTTCTTTTACCAAAGTGCTCTTCTTGTGAGAACTATGAGAAAGATTTAGAAGTATTTATGTCAGGAGTGATGAAATGGCAGTGCATGGACCAAGTGCCCCCAGACCTATTTTGTTTGACCTGCACAGTATTCTTTTCTTTTAATTTTATTGGGGAACATCCATGGCCAATGGTTACACATTGCTTTCATGCTACAATGGCATAGTTGACTCTTTTAGGAAGGGTGCAGCTTACAGAGGCCCATGCGGGGATCGAACTGGCAACCTTGGTGTTAGCACCATGCTCTAACCAACTGAGCTAACCGGTCACCCCAGCACAGTATTTTTTAAAATGGGAAATGTCACCTTAAAAAGAAATAAAAATTTCTAAATTTTATTGACCATCAGGACAATCTGGTAATATAAGGCCCTGTTTTCATATGGCAACAATAAGCTGGAGATAGTAGGAGTCTTCTTCAATCAGGGCCTGCAGTTTTCCATTTACCAATACAGTCCCTACCACTCCCCACTGTCCTATAAGTGGCCTGACTCACTTGTTACCTATTTGGCCCTGCAGGTATCTTGAGTTTGTGCCACCTGATGTAACAAAAACATTCAGTATTAATTAGCACAGTGCATTAGGCAAGTTCCCCAATATCATGAGTATCATGTGAAATTCTACTTATGCCTCAGCTATTTCACTAATAACTAATAATTTCACATCCCACTCTTCCCTAAACATATTGGAGAAAATGACTGGAAGGAAACACAACATGGAAAGTAGAATTTCAGATGATTTGTATTTTCTTCTTAATCCTTTTCTGTACTTACCAGGTTTTCTTTGTTGTTTTTTTTAAGATTTTTTTTATTGGGGAATTGGGGAAGGGGAACAGTGTTAGGGAATGAGGGAAGGGGAACAGACAAGTTGCTGTTGTTTTGTTCTTCGGTCTAGTTGTGGAGGACGTTGCTTCACTGGCCCATGTTGGTATTATCATTGCGCTCTTCCCGGGTGAGGCAGGTCGGTCGCCGGCCTCTGGACGGCCGCTCACGGCAGCTCTTGGCAGCTCACACTGGCTGCCAGCCGCTCACGCTAGCTGTCAGCCCCACACGGTAGCTATGGCAGCCCACTGCAGCATGGGCTGCAGCCTACGCTGTTGCCAGCGACTCACGACAGCCCAGCTCCAGGTCGAGCTGTTGTTCACCATCTTAGCTGTAGAGGACAGTGTCACTGGTCCCCATGTGGGATCCGAACCAGGGCCCTGCTGCTCAGAGCTGGCGTCCCAAGCCAGCTCTTAACCAACAAGCCACTCGGCCGGCCCCATGTACTTTCCAGATTTTTAAAAAGTAAGTATGCATTGCCTTCATAATCAGAAAAATATAGACTAAATTTCTAAAATGTATCAACAATATTCTTGGTATATCATCTATTAAGTAATGGGAAAACCACAAGTTTTTCCTAAAAGGTTCACATTTTGACCAACTGCCAAAAACTTAATTTAAATGTATATCAATGAGAACACAATCAAATGGGTGAAACAGCAGATGAACCAGGTAGGTGACAAACTTTAACATTATGTAAGCTCATTTGATACCACATACTTTCCTTAGAACTGGTGTTAAGCTGCCTGTTTATTCTAACCCAATATTAAATTCAACAGATCAGTTAAAGCTGGATAAATGTTAGCAGAGCAGCCTTGCTCACAGGTCCCTATTTGTGAAGACACTGTGGGCAGGCCTCCAATTTGCAAATACATTAATACCTTGGTTTGCAAGCATAATTGGTTCCGGAAACAAACTACTCATACTGCAAGACATTGTCCATTTACCAAGTTAAAATGTATTAGAAACGTTTGCTCGTCTTGCAGAACACTCGCAAACCAAGTTACTCACAATCCAAGGTTTTACTGTACTTCATTGTCTCCCTCAACTCAGGCTTCTTCTATAGACTCCACAACCACTTACCCCTATGCGATGAATGGCCACCAGTCAAACAATAAAGCAGGTCATCAACTTGGGGAACTTATCTCCACCACCCACTTTTTGCCCAGCTCTCTCAATGGAACACAAGATGTGGCTCCGTCCACTTCACAGAGAACTTCAGAGTGGAAAATAATTTGGCAATCTAATCCAAATCCTTCACATTAAGAAATGAGGATCAGAGAGGTTATTTCTCTAAGAAAGTTGCAGGGCTTGAACTTGAAGTCAAGCCTCATGGCTTCATTTCCTGTGTTTTAGGCACACTTCCTAACATGCAAGCAATACATTGTTAGGTGACAAATATTCCTACATTCATGTAGAGTATATCAAACTCTCCTTGAAGTGATTTCCATGTTGGTTTCAAACATATACAAGTAGGGCCAGCCGTGTTAGTTAAGAATTGGCTTGGGATGCCAGCTCTGAGCAGCAGGGCCCTGGTTCAGATCCCACATGAGGGCCAGTGACGCTGCACCCTCTACAGCTAAGATGGTGAACAAGAGTTCAACCTGGAGCTGGGCTGCCGTGATTTGCCGGCGGCGACGGCGAAGGCTGCAGTGAAGCTGCAGTGGGCTGCTGTAAAGCTACCGTGAGTGGCTGGCAGCTGGAGTGAGCGGACAGCAGCTGGCATGAGCTGCCAAGAGCCGTCGTGAGCGGCCGTCTGGCCGGTGACCGATCTACCTCACCCAGAAAGAGCACAATGATAATACCAACATGGGCCAGCGAAGTGACATCTTCCACAACTAGACTGAACAACAAAACGACAGCAACTTGTCTGTTCCCCTTCCCTGATTCTCCAACGCTGTTCCCCTCACCCAATTCCCCAATAAAATCTTTAAATTAAAAAAAATAATAAATATATATATATATATGATAAAGACATGAAAAAAAGAAAGCTAAATATTGCAAAGGGAAAGCAGATCGACTTTACCACCCATCCTATCTGTGTCCTACATGGTTATAAGGAAATAATGCATGTGAATGTGCTTTGTACACCATCAAAGTGTTATCAATAGAGGATGTTTCTATGATAAATGTTTAGTCCATTAAAGTATCTCAGAGGTTCCACCAGCATCAAAACAGTCTCCATCTTATGCCTCACTGTCTTCTAACCAAATCTGTTTGTCAAAGTATCATTCCACAGAATTAAAAATATACTTATTTTTTTGGTTTTCCTGCTTTAATAGCTAGAATTGCAAACACTTTCTCTTAAGTTTTAGTTCACAAATGTGCCGAATTTCAATTACACTGTAGCTTTTATAGATAAGCCTGGGTAACTACCACGTGTAACATTGTCCCTACGGAAAAATAACTCCAACCCAATTTGTAAATGAATTTTTGAAAAGCAACCCATTTTCATCTTAGGAAAATTGGGACCTAGACCCTTTCCTTGGTAACATGGAGCAGTGGGAAAAGAATTGGGACTTTGGAACGAATCTCTCCTCGCTCTGCTATTACTAGCTCTGTGTTCTTGAGCCAGTAACTTAATGTCCTTGAGCTTCAGTCTCCTTATCAGTAAAAGGGGAAAAGTAAAATCTCTTCCAGGGCTAAAGGATGTAATATGTATGTAAATAACCTAAAACAGGGCCTGGAAGAAAACAGGTGCTCAGTACCATTAGTCCCTTTTTCTTTCCCTCTGCCATTGCAATCCATTGCAGTCATTTGTGACTTCCATTTTCCCCTATAAAAATGCTATTTGTTTGGTTTTTTTACTGAGCATTTGCTATAAATTAGGAGCTTTTTACTACCTCATTAAATCCTTTAAACAACCCTAGGAGGTAGGTACCATTACGATCTCATTTTACAGGTGAAGAGCAACAACACAGAGAATTTAATTGATTTGCCTAAAATCACTCAGGTAGTGGTGCTGACATCAGCATATCCATCCTCTAATCCTAAACCACTTTACTGTATTTGTTTTAAAATGAGGGAAAGAGATTCAATGATGCCTAAAGTTTTGTTCTGTAACACTGCATGATTCTATGACTCAATGGAACTATTAGATGGCAAGAAGAACAAGAAAAACTTCACGCTCACAATGGGAGAATATAAACCATCAGGATGCAGTCTAACCAATTGATGTCCAATTGTTCTAGTTTTTCTTCCCAGAAGCTGGAAGATTTCCACAGCCGAGAAGGGTTAGGCTTGCTAGGGCTTCAGCTGCTGCAGTTCCTTAATTGGCGCTTGCTTAGCGATGATCAACTGAATCAACCTAGCTGCAACTGGCAACTAGCTTTTAAAATGAAACCAGGACTGACCAACAATGTAGTCTTTTTTTCATTTTTAACAGGTATGGTCAAAACCTGACACAGTAACCCAATGGCAAAAGTCTTTAAGTGTTGTCACTAATGCCAGGAGCATCCTGCTCGCCCACTGGAGGTTATTCAGTATAGTAACTGAATGTAGCTCCAAGCTGTAATAGACACTCTGCCCCGTTAAATTAGGGCCATAAGCAAGAATCACTCTCATTTCTTAGCTCAAGCTACACACATTTCTTACAAGCAGCCAGAACTGGAAATTTTGTAGTATTAATGTGTCAAATGGTTACAGACTGCCAATTAAACTGCTCATAGAAAAAACTATTTTCTGGCACCTACACTAAATAAACCCTAAAAGTTTTACTTGCAGGCTTTTTTTTTTTTTTNAAAAAAAAAAAAAAAGCTATTTTTAAGTATTTAAGTGATGGGTACTAACTCTGATGTATTATTCTAAGCTGCAGTCATACTTGTAGTGACAGTATCCACAAATGCTCCGACCTTCAATACACTCCATCTAGAATTACGTCAGGTACACTGAACAGTGTCCAGTTTTTAAGACACAGCACACACAACATGACTATGTAGGGCTGGCCAGATGTCTCAGTTGGTTAGAGTGTATGCTATTAACAACAATGTTGTCAGTTCAACTCCCACATGGGAGTCGGCTCCCCTCCTCTCCACTCCCCCCGCAACTATATTAAAAATGGCAACTGCACTTGGAGCTGAGCTGTGCCCTCCACAACTAGGATTGAAAGACAACAACTTGACTTGGAGCTGATGGGTCCTGGAAAAAACACATTGTTCCCCAATAAAGTTAAAAAAAAAAAAAGACATGACTGTGTATCGGGTTGTCGGAGAAGTCATGATGCATTTTCCAACGAAAAACAGAAAAAAACACGTCATGACTTTTCCAACAACCCAATAGAATGAATGCCATTTTCACTTGGGGAGTTGATGTTTAGCAATGTTGTAAATAGGACTTTGTTATGATGGAACTGTTCTATGTAAACTGTGCTACCCATTTGGTAGCCGTTTGCCACACGTGGCTATTGAGCACTTGAAGTGTGGCTAGTGCAACTGAGGAACTGAACTACTACTTCAATTTTAATTAATTTATTAATTGTAAATTTTTAAATTAAAACTTCATTGACTTACAGCAGTTTCAGGTTAGTAAAATTGAGGGGAAGGTAGAGATTTCCCATACACTTCCTGGCCCCATATCAATAACCTCCCCCATTATCAACATCTCCCAGCAAAGTGGTACATTTGTTGCAACTGATGAACCACTGACACATCATAATCACCCAAAGTCCATAACTGACATTGTGGTTCACTCTTGGTGTTGTACATTCTATGGGTTTGACAAATACCTATATAATGACATGTACCCACCATTATGGTATCATACAGAGAAGTGCCCAAAATATCTTATGCTCTATTTATCCCTCCCATTCCCCAAACCCCTGTCAACCACTGATCCTTTTATCGTCTCCATAGTTTTGCCTTTTCTAGAACGTCATCAAGTTGGAATCACACAGTATGTAGCCCTTTCAGATTGGCTTCTCTTAAATAATTTTCATTTAAATTGCCCCAGGTGGCTAGTGGCTACCATATTGGACAGCTCACGTCTACGGGGCTTTCATTTAAGTTTCCTAAAACTGGTCTTCCTGCCTCTAGACTCCTCCTTCTTCTAATCCACTCTTGACACAGCTGCTAGATTAACCTTCCTTTGTTCCTTTGCTATGTGGTGTCTTCATAAAAGAAAGGAGCTAAGCCTGGAAACGCAGAAGTTGCCAGGTGTGGAAAAGAGGGGGATCAGACAGTCCACGCAGAATGAAGAGAAGAGACAAAGGCTGAGATGTGTTTGAACCCGTGATTGACTTAACAAGAAAGACAGAAGGGTGTGGCTTCAGCAGAGGCAATGAGGCTAGAAAGGAAAGCTTGAGTCAGCCTAGGAAGGGCTGTATGCCAAGTGAAGGCAGAGAGAATGATAGAACTTGACCTGCTTATTTATTCAAAATCTGTCACCCTTTGTTCTAGATCTTTCCAACTCAGTGTTCTATCACCAAAGTAACAAATTAAGAACTTCCAAAGAAGCCAGTTTCTAAAGATATGCAAGACCAGAAAAGCATCTACTCTTTGTGAATAACTGGCAAAGCCTGTCTAGGGAGCCAAAGACAAAGCTTCAAGTTTTCAAGCCATCAACCAAGTGATCACAGGAAACACACTTTCCTTCTCTCTCCCCACACCACCAGAACAGAACCAGTTTCTACAGCACCCGTCTTTTCCAAATATAAAAGAGTAAATGATAAAAAAAAGGAATTAATTCACAAAATGCTCTTGGTTAGCTAGCAGTACTCTTCCTGGCTTGTGGAAAAACATTATTCCTACAGGTCAGTTTTTGCAGGGGGAAGCATATGATTCCTAAAGTGGGCTACAACTTTGCAAACAAGCAGGTCAGTAAGAATCTCGGCAAATGCTTCTCGAACCTGTTCAGCACCAGGTCATCAAAACACCTGGCTAATGAAGCCAAACGGTTTTTTTTTAGATTTTATTGGGGAATTGGGGGAGGGGAACAGACAAGTTGCTGTCCTTTTGTTCTTCAGTCTAGTTGTGGAGGAAATGGCTTCGCTGGCCCATGTTGGTATTATCATTGCGCTCTTCCCAGGTGAGGCATATCAGTCGCCGGCCACTGGATGGCCGCTCACAGTGGCTCTTGGCAGCTCACGTCGGCTGCCAGCTGCTCACTGTAGCTTACGGGAGCCCACTGCACACTGCAGCTCCACTGCAGCCTACACCGTCGCCGGCGACTCATGGAAGCCCAGCTCCAGGTTGACCTGTTGTTCACCATCTTAGCTGTGGAAGGCGCAGCATCACTGGCCCTCATGTGAAATCCAAACCGGGGCCCTGCTGCTCAGAGCTGGTGTCCCAAGCCAACTCCTAACCAACGCGCCACTTGGCCAGCCCAAGCCAAATGCTTTTTTGCTAAATACATGTTAAGAGCACATGCATGGAAATTTGACAACTTGGTTTCTAGTTCCAGCTCAGCTACTAAATGGTCATGTGGCCTTAAATAAATCATGTACTTACTCACGTACTTCTTCTACACTATGTGTGATCTTGTTAGGTGTCTCCTCACCTGTTTGCCAAACTCCATGTTAGCTCTCTGATAAGGGAAATTCACATTTAAATGTATATTTTCCATCTTAAGCCCTCATTTCCTACCTCACATTCTTTCGGGGAATAAGACAGATATAAAATGACTAATAAATACACATTTTAAGAGATATTAATTCCTGTGTATTTTGTGTTTTACAATTGTGAGATTAAACTGAAGTAGATGCCTGATTTTCTTTTTTTAATAAATCTTATTTTCTCTGGGGGAAAAAAAAGGTCTATGTTATGTAAAAGGGTTCAGAGAGAGAAAGACAGAGCTAGAAGAAGGACACATAGTTCTTAGTTATAGTCTAAGCTCTGAGCAGGTTTCCAGATCAGCATTTAAGAACAAGGCTTCCAAAGTAATCTAACTTTATAGTAAATACGTTTTATTTTTTTCCAAAGTTTATTCCATCGCTGGAACTCAGATCTGTTGGTTCTAGTCACTGCTAAAATTATTTCTCTTTTTATGTTCTTATTCAGAGAATTGCCTCTAACTCTGGAGCCCAATTCCATTCAATTCAATAAACAGGCAGCAAGTGCCAACTATGTGTCCACTAGGTGGTGAGAAGAGAATGAGATAAGAAATAAAGCATCCTCAGACACATAAGCTGAAATAATGGCAGTGAAAGAGTAAGAGGCCTGGGGGCATGTCTAGGGGCTTGGCAGGGAGCCCTGTTTCTTTTGAAGAGCTCTTACTTTGTTCAGTAGTTATTTAAATATCTTTTGTTCAATTTGTGACTTTTTCAAAATTCTATGTGAGAGGCCTTTTTTCTTCCACTGTTGTTATTATTTCTCCTTTTATCACCATCTACTCGATTTGGTTCAGTAATGTAGAAAGAGATTTGGTTTCTTTCCAGCAAAAGAAAGCTTGGCTGGTTCAAGTCACTCTCCAGACTAAAAAGTATGTTAATGTAGATGTCTCCCTCAGCTAGACCAAGTGTAAGAAACCAGGAATACAAAACACAGCAGGGAGGTCTTGTGTACCGATTTGTACAGTGCAAGTGGTAACTATACCACATTGTATTAAAAAGGTGGCAAGGAGATGGTAATCAACAGAAGTTCTTAATGTATTTAGACAAGAAGCCACAAATAATGAAAACAGAAGACCAACTTACAGTTAGAAGTTACAGTCAGCCAAGCTACAGGGCCAACTGCCGGTGACCAATTAATTGCGACTAAACAAGGGAATGTGCATCCATCTGCCTGTACTTAATTTGGCTCAAATCACTGTTTCTTATGGCCTAAGTATTAGGCTGATCAACCCATTATACTGAACAGCCATTAAGATATGCAGCTGTGTCCAGTAGCATGCCTGGGACATACAAGGATAATAATGTATGTGACCCGCCATCAGCAACATTTTTTTTTTAAAGATTTTTATTGGGGAATTGGGGGGAGGGAACAGTGCTGGGGGATTGGGGAAGGGGAACAGACAAGTTGCTGTCGTTTTGTCCTTCAATCTAGTTGTGGAGGACGTTGCTTCACTTGCCCAAGTTGGCACCATCATTGCGCTCTTCCCTGGAGAGGCAGATCAGTCTCCGGCTTCTGGAGAGGCAGATCAGTCGCCGGCTTCTGGACGGCCGCTCACTGCGGCGGCTGGCCGCTCAAGCTGGCTGCTGGCTACACACGGTAGCCCATGGCAATCCACTGCCACAGGGGCTGCAGCCTACGCCGTC
>NW_017731365.1:6381720-6384707 GCF_001890085.2 Hipposideros armiger | reverse complement strand
CCAGCTCCAGGTTGAGCTGTTGTTCAGCATCTTAGCTGTGGAGGGCAGTGTTCACTGGCCCTCATATGTGGGTTCCGAACCGGGGCCCTCTGGCATCCCAAGCGAGTTCTTAACCATCGCGCCACTCGGCCGGCCCCTCAGCAACATTTTTAATGGGTTTCCTGCATAGTGATGGACTTGGGATCCATCCACCCCCTCACTATCTTTCGTTCCATTCAGAGATGATATGCCAGAGTCAAGTGTTTAAAAGCCATATATTCAGAAAAACAAGGACTCTTCACCTACTCTGATTTCCAACTCACTCATTCACTTAATCAAGCACTTACTACTTCCTGTGTGGTAGGCACTGGGTGCAACACTGTGTGTGTGTTGGGGATACAAAAATAAGGAATACTCAGTCCTTGCCCTTCATAGACAAGAAAATGCTTAACTAAACCATTGTTACTCATTGTAGCATGCAACAGAGTTACAGGCAAGTTTCAGCTCTGCATCAGTGAGGTGGGGAGGTTTCATAGAAGAAGATACTCTAGGGAGGCTGATAAGAGTCCTCCAGAAGTAAAGGGATTTGGGGTGGGGGGCAGGAAGGAGTGAGTAGTGGGGCAGCCTATGTGAAAGCATGGCCAGTTCACAGAACACATTTCCACATGGCTGGAACACAGGGTATTGGGTGGAGAGGAAATGTAGAGAGGATAGAAAGTTGGAGACGCAGAAAGAGGCCACATCAGGGAGGGCCTTGTACGCAATGGGCTTAGACTTTATTCTCTAAGCAATGGGAAATTATTTAATGGTTCTAAGAAAAAGACATTAATAGGTTTGCATTTCAACAAAAAAAATTCAGCAGCAAAAATAGACCAGAGGGAAGAAAACTAAGAAGAAAAAGTTTGTTAGTTCATTTATTCAGTCAACAAATATTTATATAACATACCATGTGCTGGGTATTATAGACAGTGATGAAGAAAACACACATGGCCCCTGATCTCATGGAGCTTGGAGTTTTAGCAAAAGATAAACGAATGATGAACTAAAGCAGCAGTATCCGTGGAAACGAGGGTGGATGTAAGAGATGCTTGCATCTTCGTGACATTCCACGTGGAGGGTGACGGGAGAAATCTAGGATGAAGCCCTGGCTCCTGATTCAAGTGACTTGGTAGCACAGGTAATATAGGAGGAAAGCCAAATCTAAGAGAGAAACTAATTAATACCTATGGCATATAGATGGAGATAAGTCAATGTTGACTAGGCAACTGAATAGGTGGTTCCTCTGTTTACTTGCCTGGGCTGAAGAAATAAATTGGAAAGTAACAAGCAATCAGATGCTTCTAAAAGCCTCAGACAATGACGAAAATCAAGACCCACCACCACCAATGGATAAGCAGCTGGTGGAAGAACAAGAGCTGAGAAGGAAATGTCTGAGAGAGGGGCAGGCACGGGGAACTGTGTCTTGAAAGCCAAAGAAACTGAGTTTCAAGAAAGTGAAACAATCAGTAATGGAACTGCCAGAGAGAGGTCAATGGTTTCCGGTATATTCACAGGGCTGGGCAACCATCACAATTTTTTAACATATTCATCACCCAAAAAGAAACCCATTAGCAGTCACCCTCCTCATTTATTGCCAACCCTTCCCCACCCCCATGCAGCCTTAGGCAACCACTAATCTACTTGCTGTCTCTATAGATTTGCCTATTTTGGATATTTCATATAAATAGAATCATGCAACATGTGATCTTTAGTGGCTGGCTGCTTTCATGTTGTAGCATGTACCAGTACTTCACTGATTTTTATTGCCAAATAATATTCCACTGTATGGTTGTTACACATTTTATCATTCATCAGTTGATGGACATTTGGACTTTTTGGCTATTATGAATAATGCTACTATGAACATCAGTGCACATGTTTTTGTATGGATGTATGTTTTCATTTCTCTTGGGTATATATCTAGGGGCAAAATTACTGGGATCATATGGTAAATCTGTTTAATGGCTTGAGGAACTGCTAAAGAGGCTGAACCATTGAACATTCCCAACAGCAATGTATGAGATTTCCAATTTCTCTATATCCTCAACAACACATATTCTTATCTGTTTTTGTTTTTGTTTTTTAATTATAGCCATCCTAGTGCAGTTGTATCTCACTGCCATTTTGATTTGCGTATCTCTGTTGGCTCATGACATGGAGCATCTTTTCATGTGCTTACTGACCATCTGTATATCTTCTTTGGAAAAACGCCTATTCAGTTCCTTTACCCATATATTAATTAGGTTATGTGTCTTTTGCAAATACTTTCTGCTACTCTGTGAGTTGTCTTTTCATTTTCTTGATGGTGTCCTTTGCAGCACCCAAGTTTTTACATTTGATGAAATCCAATGTATCCTTTTCTTTGGTTGCTTGCTTTTGGTATTGAGTCAATGCATCACTTAACGATGGGGATACGTTCTAAGAAATGTGTCATTAGGCGATTTCATCATTGTGTAAACATCACAGAGTGCACTTACACAAAACTAGATGCTACAGCCCACTACACACCTAGGCTGGATGGTGTAGCCAACTGCTCCCAGGGTACAAACCTATACAGTATGTTACTGTACTGAATACTGTAGGCAATTGTACCAGAATGATATCTGATATCTAAACATACCTAAACATGGAAATACAGTCTAAAAAATACAGTATAAAAGATTAAAAATGGCCAACCTGTGGGCCGGCCGAGTGGCGCGTTTGTTAAGAACTGGCTTAGGATGTCAGAGGGACGCAGTTCAGATCCCACGTATGAGGGCCAGTGACACTGCCCTCTACAGCTAAGATGCTGAACAACAGCTTGACCTGGAGCTGGGCTGCCATGGGTCGCCGGCGACGGCGTAGGCTGCAGCCCCTGCTGCAGTGGGTTGCCATAAGCTACCGTGTGTAGCCAGCAGCCAGCGTGAGTGGCCAGCAGCCGCAGTGAGCGGCCGTCCAGAAGCCGGCGACTGATCTGCCTCGCCCAGGAA
>NW_017731365.1:6293483-6376935 GCF_001890085.2 Hipposideros armiger | reverse complement strand
CTGCAGCCTACACCGTCGCTGGCAGCCCAGCTCCAGGTTGAGCTGTTGTTCAGCATCTTAGCTGTAGAGGGCAGTGTCACTGGCCCTCATATGTAGGATCCAAACCGGGGCCCTCTGGCGTCCCAAGCCAGCTCTTAACCAACGCGCCACTTGGCCGGCCCCAGGCTTTTCTTCTTAATGCTTTTACCTTTCCTTCTCAACTGCTACCAACGTAATTTAGTGTGACTACATATGGGCTGAATACAGACTGTTTTAAACTTGCTGAAAAGTGAAAGAACAGCTACAGCACAAACAAACCAAACTGGCCGAGATGTACAGATAGAAAAAAGAGCTATCAGCCATCCCTGGGAACACTAGTTGTGTTTGTGCCTTTGGCAGACTGTATTTTATCACTGCTCTTCATATAACATTAACAGATTAAATATACCTTGGTCTACTCAAGAGAAAGACTTTTACAGAAATGTAAGTTTCTTTCCTTTGTGCCACTTGCTTAATAATACAAAATATCAATACTGCAGCCTAGACGCTGAACAGCTGCCACAGACAACTAAACCCATTAGTAAATTCTGGTTCCACCATCTTGGATAACTTATTCCCAGTTGGGCAAATGGAAGAAACAGAATTAGTTGGAATGGAGGGAATTACACTATCATGGGAGTCCATTCGCCTATCTAGTTTTGTTGCTGTTTTAAGGAAAGTATTATTAAAGGTAATGCTGGCAAGGCACCTGAACATTAACCTAACTACAATCCTTTTCTCTTCAGTCTTTACTACTAAATGTCAAGTTCATTCGTGGTTCATTGCAGAACACAAATCTATAGTTGGTTAATACATGGAAACCGTCTCAAACTAGAGTTTATATAGAAGACGTAACAGCAGAGAATCCCTGCAGATTGAAGGAGAACGTGGAAAGTTTTCATTGTTGAATTTGATTTTAAAGTGTGAATTCCCACCTTAGCAGGCAAGTTTCTATAAGCTTAGCAATTAATAAATATACCAGAGGCTTAATTAATAAATATACCAGAAGTTTAAATAATCATCACACAATTAGGTAATCCTCCTTAGGACAAATCCAAGTTCTCTCCCCAGGGTGTACATACATCATCGATTGCTAGGTAGATATATGGTGTAGGTAAATTCCCTATGAATTCTTCTGTATAGCTGAGCCCACCAAAAATATTACTTAATAGTACCGTATTTTCTTTCTCTTTCTTTTTTTTTTTTTTTTTTTTTTTTTTTTTTTTTTTTTTTTTTTTTTAGCTGAGCCATCCTGCTACCTGTTGGCAGCTCAGCGGCTGCTCAGCTCGGGCTGGACTCGAACCGCTGTTGCTCAGAGCTCAAACTCTTGAGCGAGCTCTTAACCAACTGAGCCACTCGGCCGGCCTTTCTCTTTCTTTTTTAATAAAAGAGAAGTAAACCAGAGATCTTGAAGGCATCTCTTGTATCCTGACATCTTTAGATTAACTTATTCTTTAAATTATGTCCTGAGAGTTCTGTAAGGCAATGTGCAGGTGACACTTCTTCGGGTGACACAAAGATGCACAGTTAGGGAGTGTACAGCCTGGATTTAGCATCAGAACTACATAGATGACTCTGGTGAGTACCAACAGGGGGTATAACTTAGCACCTACTGGGGACTGGTGGACAGAAAGCTCACCCAGTTGCTGAGATTAGGGCAGTCTTCGGTATCTGAGCTGAGCCTTAAAAAATGGATAAAACTTCTGCTGGAAAGAAGGCACCTTAGAGAGAAGGAAATGCAGCATGTGCATAGAAGCAAAGGTGAGATGAACTGGAGTTTGTTCCTGAAAAGCCAAGCAGTCTTGCTGGTACAGGCTTCGTGGGAGGGGTCCTACGGTGAGGTAGGACCTGCAATGGAGTCACATTTTGGCTTTTTCAATGCTAAAGGTACCTGCCTTAGACACATTGTTCATTATGTCTGAGAATGCATTTTCTCATTTTTCAAATGAGCATTGGATCAGAACATCTCTGAGGTCTGTTTACAACTTTATAAATTTATGACTCTAGGTTGAGAACTCTTTCTGTAAAGGGCCAAATAGTAAATATTTTAGACTCCATGAGCCATATGGTCTCTGTCACAACTTTTCAACACTATTGTTGTGTGGAAACAGTCATAGAAAATACGTAAATAAATGGGTATGGCTGTGTTCCAATAAAGTTTTATTTATGAATACTAAAACTTTTTTATATAATTCCATGGGACACAAAATATTCTTTTGATTTTTTTTTCAAACATTTACAAATGTAAACGCTATTCTTAGCTCCTGGGCAGTACAAAATTTGGCCCACAGGCTGTAGTTTGCAGAATTCTCCACTCCATAGAGAAATAAGAACAGAAAGGAGGCAAGGTGTGATAGCCCTCAAGAGCTAGAATAAGATACATAACAATATTGTACTATAATTATGTGTGATAAATATTGTAACAATGGCAATCATATTACGATATATAAATGTATCAAAGTAACATGTTGTATACCTTAAATTTATACAATATTATATGTCAAATATATTCAATTTTTTTAAAAAGAACTAAAGTATTTAGATTAATTTAAAAGATAATGGGAAGGTATCTCAAAAAAACTGGAAATGAGGGGCCGGCCGAGTGGCTCAGTTGGTTAAGAGCTCGCTCAAGAGTTTGAGCTCTGAGCAACAGCGGTTCAAGTCCAGCCCGAGCTGAGCAGCCGCTGAGCTGCCAACAGGTAGCAGGATGGCTCAGCTTAAAAAAAAAAAAAAACTGGAAATGGAACTACCATATAACTCAGCAATTCCACACTTGGGTATCTATCCAGAGAAACCCAAGACGCTAATTCGAAAAAATATATGCACCCCTATGTTTATTGCAGCGCTATTTACAATAGCCAAGACTTGGAAACAACCGAAATGCCCATCGGTAGACGACTGGATTAAGAAACTGTGGTACATTTATACAATGAAATATTACTCCGCTATAAAGAAGAATGAAATCGTACCATTTGCAATGATATGGATGGACCTAGAGACTATTATGTTAAGTGAAATAAGTCAGTCAAAGAAAGACAAATACCATATGGTCTCACTTATATGTGGAATCTAAAAAACTGAATGAACGAGCAAAGTAAACAGAAATAGTCTCAGAGATATAAAGGCAAAACTGATGGTTGCTAGTTGGGAGGGGGGTGGGGATGAGGGAGAAGGGGAAGGGATTGGACAGCATAAATAGGTAACTACAATATTGCCACAGGGATATGAAAGACAGTTCGGGGAAAATAATTAATAATGTTGTAACTATTTTGTAGGGTGTCAGATGCTCACATGTCTTGTTAGGGAGGCCACTTCATGGATGGGGTAGAGGCTTGATCACTGCACTGTACACCTGAAGCTGATGTTGTATAATATTGTATGTCAACTATAATTGAATATATATATAGTCACAAGACTTGGAGTATAGTGTGGGAGTGGAGTCAAGGGAATTGTAATAGATATGTATGATATGGGGGGAGGAGTGGGGCGGCGGATTGGGGGAGGGATGTTGTCACTTTGAGGGGTAAAAAGTATAACTAGTGCACTGTGTTGTACAGCTGAAACTAATTTTAAAAATGTTTATTTCGGGCCAGCCGAATGGCTCAGTTGGTTAAGAGCTTGCTCAAGAGTTTGAGGTCTGAGCAACAGCGGTTCGATGCCCGGCCCGAGCTGAGCAGCTGCTGAGCTGCCAAAAGGTGGCAGGATGGCTCAGCTTAAAAAAAAAAAAAAATTTAATTTCATAAATAAATAAATAAATAAATAGAAAGATAATGGGAGGAGGTACAGGTTTCTGAGCAAGAAAATTTTGAGATCAGAGCTGTATGGAGAAGATATGCTTGGCAGTAATGGGTGGGAGTGAGAGATGAGTAGTTAACTATCAATGAAGGAAAGCCTAATCTAGACTGGTAGTTTTAAGGAAGAAGAAGAAAAAAGATATGGAAGAAAAGATCAACAGAACACTACTTGAAAAAAAGAGGAGAAAAGGGTTTATCTGACAAACATATTGGGTTGTCAGAAAAGTCATGACATATTTTTTTCTGTTTTTCGTTGCAAAAATGCGTCATGACTTTTCCGACAACACAATAATTTTTAAAAAGTCAATTTCCAGACAAGAAGGAAGGAAAGGTGATTTGCATTCCCATTCCTCACTACCATCAGTACAGTATCAGGCTGCAGTAGACTAATTGAGGAATCTGTCTTTTTATAGAAGCTTTGGGACAAACAGCCCAAGTTGAAGCTCCCAGTTCAAAGATAAGAGTTTTCTGGTATATATCAGGTAAAATGTAGCATTCATGTTTTGGTTTTAGAGAAGCAATAGATATGGCAGTTTCAGGGATGATGTGTATTTATTTATGGCTCCTTTTACACCAGAGAATTTTCAGCAGCCTTCTCAAATTAGGGAAGAGTATTCATCTGGCATACATACATCCATCATTGCCCTCAGAATTTTAAAATAACTCTGCTGACTGTGACTCAGAATTTATATCTAGCTTTTCTTGCTCTAAAAGAAAAAAAAATGCAGTGCTGCAAAATACAACCGATTCAGCATTAGAATATCTGCCAAATGCAAATAATCCCCTTGTCTGGGAGCACTGCGTGCCTTCTAGAATTCAAATCTGAAAGCTGGGCGAGGTGAGAGGAAGGAGAAGTACAAAGAGACATGCATGTAAGGAGCTTTAATTCATGGTACTATCTGAAAGAAATATAGTCAAGCCTTATGAAAACGCTGCTGAGAGAGATTAATTTCAACTGAGTTGCCTAGAAAGAGCTTCCCGGAGAAAGTGACATGAACACTTGGGCCCATTTTAGTAAGCGAAGAAGGGTAATCCAGGCACTGGGAATAGTGCAAACAATAACAACAAAAAGGATGTGGGGAAGTATTGGACTTATCTTTTGCAATTCAAAAGTGGTACAACTGTTAGGGGAAAAACTTGACTTATGTAAAGAAAAACAAAATATTTTAACCTGAAATCCCATCACTCAATCCCACCATATTTTAGTATATGCTCTTCCACATATAGGATAATACAAAATGGGATCATTCTAAACATATTCGCCTACTGTTTTTTGCTTAAAATCTTAACAGCGTAGTTATCTGTCCATGCCAGCTTAGAATACATATTGGGATGACTAAAAACTACTGGCATACCTGAGTTCAAGGACCAGTATAGCCCTTCCCTTATAGACCTTCCTTCCAGCTCCTGCTCCAACTTGATCATTTCTTTCTGTTTTCTTCCAAGATTTCTAAAGGTGGATCCATGCTACTAGCCACTGTATTCATTTTTTCTTTCTTCCATGTGAGATCAAAAAGGTATGGGTATGACTTGTTTAATATACAACTTCAATAAAATCAGTGCTGACTTGATTGGATAAGGATTCTAGGTCTTCTGCTCTGCATGTCAAAGTGAGCTCATATGCATAATTAAAATACTTAAGCAAACTGGAAGAGCTGAAGAAATTACCAAATGGAAAGTATAAACTGTTAAGAGACATGAAAGTCCAACATTTTTCTAATTAAGAGTTTGAAAGGGAGAGGATAAAATAAGGGAAGAGGCAAAAATTCAAAGAGAAAATGGCCAAGCATTTTCAAGGACTGGTAAAAGAAATCAACCTTCAAAATCAGGGAGAGCGAAAAAAATTCCAAGACAGATAAATAAGGTCTTAAAAGCCCCAGGGAGAAAAGTCATAACCTTGATCTGAATGCAGAAACACTGGAACACTATTTTCAAAGTGCTGGTAAAAAATTACTATAGCCTAGTAATATATAGCCTAGATTTATATATCCAATGAAATCCTCTTTCAAAAAATAAGTCAAAGATATTTTCAGACAAAAAAAAAAACAAACATTAGAGCGTGTATCTCCCAAAGACCCCACTAAAGATACTAGTGAAGGATGGACTTCAGGAAGAAAGGAAATGCACCAAGAAGGAAGTCCTGGTCATCATTTCTCTTACATCTCAAAGAAAATTGGTAAATGTAGGTAATGGGGGGGAAAAACTGTACAAGAACCACAGTATCTAATTTATGGAGTGATAAAACAATCAAGACCAAAGCAAACTGTTAGACAACCGTATATAATGGGACAATGGAATTAAAAGTATTTTACAATCTTTGTATTACTCAGGATAGGAAAGATGCTAATTAAGCCTTTGAAGTTCCATACTCATCTTAGAAATTTCCAGAAAACCACTGAAAGACTAGAAATAATAGGTTAACCTTCCAAACTAGTAGTTATAGTTACCTGACCCATCATGTTCAAACTCTATTACTCCTATGTTGATAGCACATCTGAAAGAGAGTCTAACCCTCCTTTCAGACAAGAGATACTAAGTTCATCCAGTATCTGGTATCGGATGTGGTCATTAAATATTTGTTAAATTAATATGGCTGTTCCAGAGTAAGATGAATTCTATTTCACAAATGCATCATGCTTCTCAACTCTACCTAAAAAGGCTGATTCCATCATATTATTTTAGTGAGTGGCCTGACAACACCTTCAGGGTTTTTCTCCTTTTTAGAAAACAGGACAATGAATGCTTGGGATAAAATCCCAAATCCTATGCCCCAATTCTTGCTTCTAAATTGATTTAAAAATTAATTAATTAATTAATTAATTAATTAATAATAAAACATTTTTCCCTTCACTATTGCTCCAAATAAAGAAGTTATCAAAAATTTAGATGTTTCATTTTAATCATGGGAAACTGGCAATCAAAGGCTCAGGCACCTAAACTGTGAGTGGTATTTTCCCCACAGTTGGTAAAACTGTATATTCCACAACATATGGAATTTTACTGAAAGCTTTCACTGGCACTTTGCCTTGTTGAATAAAAGTTAGAAGTTATGCTCAGACATTTACAAAAAAATCAACACTGCCTTTTCATTAGACATTTAAAACATGACTTAAAAATCATGGGGAAATATGTTAATATGTCTAACACTTGCTGAGATCTTAACTATGTGTCAGGCACAGTTCTAAGCATTTTTATGAACTCATTAATCTTCACAATAATACACGACAAGTCAGTTACTACGATTCGCTTTGCTTTACAGAGGAGGAACATGAGAAATAGAGCTGAGATAATTTCCTCAATGGTAAAGCCTCGCAGGTGTCAATCAATGGGGGCTTTGAATCCAAAGGAGTTTATCTCTAGAGTCTTTACTCTTAACCATCACTCTACTACCTCCCAAGAGTCTTGTCGTGTTTGTAGACCCATTTACCTGGTATCTATATCTAAAGTCCGACTTTGGTATTTGACAACTCATACTAGATGCATTTTGACAAAGTTGACTATTCTGTTCATTTGCAAAGGATCAAAACTAATAGAGAATTCCAAATCCATGTTATATTTTTATTTATGCTTACATACTCTACATAATGCCATATTGGGCAGGATTATCCCTATCTGCACCCCAGGACTTTATTCATTCAGGAAACATGAATTGGATGGTCATACTACAGGCAAGTCCTGTGCTACCAATGATTTACAGCTACTTTCTTAATTGGCAGTTAAATTTCACCAGGATTCACCCACAGCATGACATATATTTTCCCAAAGAAGCATGAATCAGTTTTTGATAGAGAAGCAGCAAATGGTCTTTCCATTTGTTCATTCAACAAATATTCCTCAAGACCCTACTGTGTGCCAAGCACTATAGTGGGGGCTGAAATTTGAGGAGCAAACACAGCAGGGCCACTATTTGCCCTTGGGGCTCTAGTGGGAAGAAAGATGTTTAACAAGTAAATAATTGCTAACAGTAAGGAAAAAAATATAGAAATCATATGATAGAGAGACCTCTCTATCATATGGAGGTAAGAGTCAGGGAAGGTGTCCCAAGAAGATTGACATTTAATATAAAAGTTGAGGATTAGCAGAAATGACCCAAGTAAAGAAGCACAGAAGGCTAGTTCAGGCAGAGGGAACAGCATACGAGTGTGTGAAGGCCCCCAAGAGCCGTACTTTGGAGGAAATGAAAACCCAGTGTGCCTGGAGTGCCCCAAGAAAAGGGTAGCTGAGGCCAATGTTCAAAGGCCTTTTCTAACTATGGGGCCCACCATCTGCTCACCCTGCTGCTGACCCACTCACATTTTTTCCATGACTTCAAGGAACAAAAACTGAATTTATAGTACTAGCACCCAGCCTTTGAAATAAATAATTTAAATTCTGCAATAATTACATTAGTGGAGAGGATGTAGATAAATCGTTATAAGATTATAAATTTCATCTGTATTTTAACAACTTGAGGCCAGAGGCCATTTCTTATATATCTTACTATAATTCGGAACACCTAGCAATGTGCACAGCTAGAATCTAATAACTACTTTTGCTATTTGGAGAGAAGAACTAAGTGTTACTTGCCTAGATATTTTTCTATGTAAGACTTATTAGCCCATTCATATATCCTCATCTAGTTTAATTGTATAAATAAAAACACGTCCACCTTACAGATAAAATATGAGCCAGTTCTCCAGAGATGGGGGTGGAGGCGGTGAGAAGGCTGGAAATATGGGGAAGCTAGATAATAGAGGTCCCACAATTCTCAACTCTAAGAACAAATGTGCCATTTCTCTTCACAGAAAGCTTACTTGTGGGAATAAGTTAAGCTGATTTCAAAGAAGGAAAGACTTTGACTTGGAGTGTGGCCAGCTGCGATGAAATTCAGCCACGTTCCCCTTGAAACTCATTCAACTGGAAATCTTATCAGTGGGAAATTCTCTAAGGGCCAAAGACTCTATTTTCTGCAACTTAACAATATTTATAAAACATTTTTAGCTCTAAGATTCATTACCTGTCATCCATCCTCTAGACACAACACACACATATCCCACCACTCATACCAACCCAATGACCTGAATTTTGACAGAAGTGACATCGAATTTTTTGAAATCTTAAAGTTCCAGTATGTAATCAACATAATAATATCATTTATGAATCTTCGTTTCTCTCTGTGATTTCTTAGGCACTTGTATACAGTAACTAACATTTAAGGGCAGGAAAAGAGAATTACCATGCCTTCCAATGGCGACAAGTTTAGAGAGCTATCCTCCTCATGAAACAGCCTAGAATGACCAGCTGGTAAAGCAAGTATCAAAACACAACATACCTATGGAAGGAATGCCATGAGGAAGGGTCTGGGATAAGCACAGCACCAGGAATATCAAGAAGAATATAATCCAGTCCTTGCCTTCCAGAAACTAAGTCTTAAAGGGAGACACCCTAGGGGAGTAGGGAGGGAGGGGAAAGAAAAACCCACAATCAAATCCATCATCCCAAAACTGATGACCCAGGATAAAGAAACACAAAATCTACAAAGCTCTCACCAAGGGATTGGAAAGAAAGCAATGAATCCTCAACTTCTATGTCTGATTATACAAGTCTCCTTTTTATCCATTCCTCTATCATCCTCTATCCCTTTGTCTGCACATACTGCACACAGTTAAACAGATTTAATCAACTTAAAGCCCCCATGTCTTTAATAAGTATGTCGAGATTAGAAGTTCTTTCAGGACCGAGCCTGTTATTTTGAAGTTATTTCATTCCACACTTAACTGAAACAGCAGTTAGCTAAGCAGAGCATGGCTCCCTAAACAGCACATGACAAAGACTTGGGATGTTGTAACTGACGGGGGTTTCCTCACATTCCTTTGCAATCCTTGAGCAGGAAAGTGAATGAAAGGGTTTGGGGTTGTTATTTTATTGGTGAAAGAGCTGGTGCATATGTATAAAGTTAAGTTTGTTTTTATATCCAAGGAAGCACAAGCTGGTATGGAGTAGAGAAAAAAGACAAGGAGAGTAAAAGACAAATCAAGTTCAAACAGACTGAAAAAGACTGAGAAACACTGAGATTGTGACTAAAGATAGACTTTCTAAATTCCAACATTAAAAATGCAGGACTTTTTAACAAGCAAAATTTTGTTCTTTTTGAAAGACTATGAAGGCTTAGCATGACAAAAGCTGATTACTAATAGTATACTGTTCAAGAAAATACTATATTATTTTTAGTGTTCTATGAAGGATAAAACATTTCAATTATGATGATATAAATACAAATGAACAAAAGTTCCCTGTTATACGAGTATATTCACCTCAACTTCCTTTCATACCCTCCCACCTACCTTCCTTCCTACCTTTTTGTAAATTGTTAAGGAGAAACAGGTTAAGACAGCCTTTCAGTCCGTAACCATCCCCAACGGAAACTGAACAAGTACTAAAATGGCTGATAAAACAGAGAAGCAGCCACCTAGATTCAAAACTTATCTCAACTTAACTATGTGGCCAATATGCCCAAACTCATATTGGTCTAGTACACAAAGGAAAAAAAGATACATGAAAACCTCCAATGGGAGGTCCTTTCACCAATACGAGTATATCAACTTCTTCTCTGGGTGTTTCCGGGTCTTATTACAGATTTGAATTTTACTCCTTAAAGCTCACTGTGAAGTATTTATATGACACAGCACTGGAGGCTTTAAATAAGCCTGAAATTTATGTTTTCTTCTTCTAGCCCTATCTACATTGAGGGAAGGTTTAAGAGCAGACTTTCCTGAAAGCAACATGAACTGATAGAATGACCCTTCTTTCCTCAGCAAGAGTCCTGAGCACAGAGCATTATTCTAGAGAGAAACCTAGTGATGATACCAGCTCATCGCTGACATTTGCTCATGAAAGACTGCAACTTTTTTTGATGCTGATCTACTGCTGCTTTATAATGTAAAACTATACCCCACCGTCATGACCATGACATAAGGTTCAATGGGAAGGCTGGGCTCAGATCAACCAGGAAAAAAAAAAAAAAAAAAAAGCAGATCAACTTTATGATATCTTTGTCTCCTGCCATGTGGTTCATGAAAACGAAGATCTTTTAATGGCGGAATTCATGACTCGGAGTATGATACTACACTGTAACCAGCAGAGCCCCAAATAAATATATCTACACCTAGTCTAAATGGCTAAATTTTAAAAAGATACTCCCAATTTAAAAAGAATGCAAAATCCCAATGCCACTTTCAGATAGGAGGCAACATATTCTCGTGTTATGAATTTAGCAAGTAGCCTGCATAGTTGAAATGACTCTGAAACAGAGAACCACAACCCAAAATAGCCTGAACACTTTTGTTATCTCAAACAATGGGCACTCAGCCATTCATTCCTCCCTCTTAGTATATATTCTACTTGTTTCAGACAAAGCAAATTATAAATTTGACAAGACTGTTCAAATTCAGCTATACCAGATGTTTGAAGGCTGGCGATGGAAAATATTCCTTGCACGAAAATTCCTATTACAAGACTTTATACCTAAAAAATAAATGCTACGCATTTGTTCATTGTGCATTTAGTAAAAAGTTATACTGCACACCTGTGACCAGCGTTGACACTAAAAATAAAGGGGTACATACAACAAACATGGTCCCTGCCACTGAGGAACCTACAATCTAGTGGAAAAGACACACACTGACCCAGTACAACCAATGTCACAAGAGAATATATACATGCAATGCCGGACTGTATACTGTGAATGATGAGGACATTCCCACCCTACCACCTTCCCAAGTGTGCAGCAAAAGACCAGGAAGGTGTCAGAAGGCTTTTAAAATAATGACCCTCTCAGGTATGACACATATAAAACATAAGCATTTTAGACATATATAAATGACCAGTAATTAAATAAGTATGTACAATGACTACTTTTCAACAAATACACAAAAATATTAAAATCCAAATAGGTCTCATCCCCATAAAAGTTATCTGCCTTCAGGTTGCCCTACCTCCTAGCAACAGAACAAGCCAACTTAAGACGCTGTGGTGGATGCCGTAGGGCTTCTGCTCTTTTAGTTTGTCCTTAGTGTTATGCCAGTGCTATTCATAAAACAGCTTTAGAAAAGACCAATCTTCCACTATGTAGATACATAAGATTTAAATCGGGGCTCCATTAAAATTATAAACATAGTTGTAGAAACATAAAATCTCCAAAACTCTTCTGTTCTCTCAATCACATGAGTCAATGTTACATGTCACTGGAACAAAGTTCATACATCTGTCTCATTCTTATCTCTTGATCTCAAAGTTATTCAAATGAAACTTCACGATTCCCCCCAAGAATCCACAAACCTACTTTTAATACTACTTAGGGTGGTAGATGAGGGTAAAAGGGTTCAAATATATGGTGATGGAAGGAGAACTGACTCTGGGTGGTGAACACAAAATGTGATATAGATAGATGTATTACAGAATTGTACACTTAAAACTTATGTAACAATTGTCATCCCAATAAACTTTAATTTAAAAATAATACTATTTAACTATGAAAATCCTACAAACCTATTTTACATACTATTTAGTTCTAGTAGACTTCAAGCTAAGCAGCCATATATACTATAAAGTCTTTATCTGTTTTGCAGGCATAAATACTTTCGTGCTGATCTGTATCCACTCTTTTAAAAAAATAAAATGAAAGAAATGCTGTGAAATTGAGTGTCGCTGAAACAGAACCCCATCATTCCTTTCATATAGGCCCTTCACACAAACCATGCAAAAGCCAGGCTTTAAACAGATCATCTTGCCAGGCCTAGGACAAATGGAAACTCTATGACTAACAGCATTCCTATTCCTGCTGCTTCTTCTGATTCTAGATGGAACAATTCTACTGATACCTAACAACTTTGCTCTAAGCAGATGTTCAACGGTGGAGTGAAAAAAACAGAGGATCCACAGTAGAGAAACAGTTTGAGTCCAAGTTCCATTACTAACTAGCTATGCCACTGTGGGCAGGTTACTTAACTTCTACAGTCTCACCTGTCAAACTAGGACCATAGCAATACCTACCTTAAAGGATTGCTATGAGATTACATACATGAAAGTATTTTATAAACTATAAAGGATTACACAAATGTTCTTATTTATTGTATTGATTTTTCCCCCTTAATATAGGAATTATGTGTTCATTTTTAAATACAGAAAAGTATTTCTGGCAAATACAGAGAACTATTAAGAAGAAAAAAAATCACCCATAGGCTTTATCACCCAAACATTGTTGTTATTTATTTTAACTGAAATAAATCTAACATCAACCAAAAGAAATGAAAGCAAAAGTACTTTCAGATATTAATTCTGATCATTTATAAATGACAAAATTAATTGCTGATCTCTTTCTACGAGCAGAACAGTCTTTTCCATCAGTTTAAAGGAAAGTCAAGGCTGCTATTTGTCCCAGAGCTGGTCCCAACAGGGTATGATATATGGGTGAGGCTCATAACAGTCAAGGCCACGAAAACTCCCAAAATAAATATTTCATGAACCCAAGGAGTAGTTACATCACATGCCCTCAGGTGCAATGGGGAAGGCAAGTGTCGGAAGCCCCATTAATTAAAAAACTGACACAACTGTGTGGTCACAAAGACTGACAGATTTCTATGGACCACTCCAATGGAAAAAAAGAAAAATGTATATAGCATGCTACAAGACAGGCAGTCTAAGACTTCTGACTTTTTCACACTGCTTACTGAATCCCATCCTTGGAATTCTTTGTAACCCTCCTGTTTCTTCTTTCCCACTCTTCTTCCTCCTGCACCCCCCTCACCCGCCCACCACCACCACCACCACTCCTTGTTTTATTATTGCATTAGAATCATTCTCTGTGTTTAAAATGGCCCTATTCCATGCAATGGAATATTATTCAGCACCAAAAAGGAATGAAGTTGTGATACATACTACACCACGGATGAACCTTAAAAACATTATGCTAGGAGAACAAGTCTGACACAAAAGGTCACATATTTTATTAGTTCATTTATATGAAATGTCCAGGATAAGCAAATCCACAGAGACAGAAAGTAGGCTGGTGGTTGTCCAGGGCTGGGGAGGTGAGGATGGGAGAGAATGAGTGACTGCTAATAGGTATAAGGTTTCTTTTTAAGGAGACAAAAAATGTTCTAAAATTAGATACTGCACAACTCTGTCAATATACTAAAAAAACACTAAATTGTATACTCTAAATGGGTGAATTATATGTTACGTGAATTACATCTCAACAAAGCTGTTTTTAAAAAATGATCTTGTTCAGGATCTTGAGTTGAAAAAAGGACATGTAAACAAATATTCCCAAATTACCCCCTACCTAAGTGTGGGGTAAAAGTGATGATTCAGCTGTGATAAGATATGTATAAACTAACCAGATTACTTTTGTTTAACAGGTATACATGAAATTACAAAATCAAATGAGTCTTGCCCCCCAAAAAGTAGTTAACCTTAATAACACCCTAAGTCAAAACTTGGTCCTCAGAGTCTCAATAATTCCGTGCCTTTGTTTGGGCATTTCTTTTCACTTGTAACACCTTTCTTACCACATCTTTAAATGTTGAAATCCCAACTGAATTTAAGGCCAGTTCAAATGTTACATCCTCCACGAAGCCTTCCCCACACTCTCATGAAAAGTAATCTCACCTTCCTCTGAACCTCCATGGTATTTCACTTCCTCAGGGCTACTATGCACTTTCAATCCTCTATTATACTGAATCTGTCCAGTATCAACTTATTGCTTTGACATTAAAAGGGGGTCTCCATAAATACCTATTTGATAAGCGGATGGCGACTGTTTAACAATTGAGAATTTCATCTTCACCTGTTCATTTTTCAGTTTGGAAACATCCAAAAGTCATTTGGACTCAAGAATGGTCCCTGAAGTAGCAGGGCTAAGGAATGCCAACTTCAGATACCATTTTCTTAACCAAAATTAAAAAATACTGATTTGATATATGTATGTAAATAATCTGTAAGAAATTCCCAAACAGAAGCACTGGAAAAAGGATACATCCTCCCAAGGTAACTGAAAAAAAAAATCCTGAATTATATAAGTTCTAGGATATTTGTTCAAAAATCAGTTCCATTATTTTATAGTGACACCACGTGTTTTTTTCCTGAGCGTTCTATTATCAAGCTCTACTAATTCTGCTACTATATTTTTAATATAGTTTTAATTTCTTCTTCATTTTCCCTGCCACACCCAAAGTCCAGGCCCTCATTTTCTTCCTGACAAACCAATTTTAAAAGTCTCCTAATTTATCTTCCCTTCCCACAGTTCCTTTCCTTCAACAATATTTATGGAGCCATCCTGTGAGTCAATGTTAAGAGTAAGAACAGAGGAGTACATAAAGAAATATTAAACGAGGCCTATTCTCCAGAAAC
Organism: Hipposideros armiger; assembly: GCF_001890085.2. Classification (NCBI taxonomy): domain Eukaryota; kingdom Metazoa; phylum Chordata; class Mammalia; order Chiroptera; family Hipposideridae; genus Hipposideros; species Hipposideros armiger. Next base: position 6,361,735 of record NW_017731365.1, on the reverse strand, counting down.
AATCTAGTTGGGAACTTGACACATGTATACGATTCACCACAACACTCAGCAGCAGATAAATAAGGACCACAACTGACACTGAAAACTCCAAGCAATGGGTAGGTCCTCTGGCGCCCCGGAACACAATCTTTACAGTCTCTCCCTCACATACTATTCTCATCCTCTCCCTCCCACTCTTGGTTCATCTTATTGGATAAGGTCTTCTGTTAAACTGCCCATATATCATGCACTGACTCATCTCCAACTTCTCTCCAATTTGCCTCCTGAGCTAACAACCAAGACAATTTATTTGTAACCTGGAAGTGACTTATTCACAAGTACCTTTGTTCATGATTGACTATTTGTCACCAGAATTCTCCCCACTTTCTAATTCATATCTACCACCAATCTCAAGTCGCTTCTTTTGTATGTATTAGAAAGTATGTAACTATATGTAATTTTTTTCAGCTTATGATTGGCCTTATTTCTTTTGTATTTGTCTCATGGTATTTATTATAGTGTTTCCTAACTAAGGGTGTATATTACAACCACCTATGGAGCTTCTTAAAAATACAAAGGTCTTTACCATATCCTCTGGAAAGCTCCTCAGTAAGTCTGGGGTGGGAGCTAGACATCTTTATTTCTAAAAAGCCCCAGTGGTGATTCTGATGCACATCCCAACCTGAGAACCACTGATTACAATGCTCCCTATACAGCAGACATTCAAATCTTATTAATTCATGCATTGAAGCTCATAAATAACTTTTCTCTAAATAGCCTAACCAGATATCAACTCCCAGACTACACTAGCTCTGCTCCAAGTGCAACATATGGTTTTAAGATTTCATTTCCTGAAGTACTCCTTGGAGGGACACTATTACCTTGTCTCTTTACATTGTTTCCTATTTGCTGAAAAATGGAGGCCTGGAATGCAGCCATGTTAGACAGCACTACATAAGAATGTACTCTGGAGTCTTAGACTAAAATTAGTTATAAAGAGAACAAGAACAATGTAGAACCAGGCGTTCTGAATGAACACAGTATTCTTACTGAATAGATTCTTACTGAATCTAAATCTAAACAGAAGGCAGATCAGAAATGTGGTCCACAGTGTCTCCCCATCTTCCTAGTTACCAACCTTTTGAACTGCCTGACACAGTGGAGGGGCCCCTGAAGACTGAAGACTTTCAGCTGCTCAAGTGCCTCAGTGCATTAAAGTGCTCTAATCAGATAAGTAACCCAAGCCCCACCCAGACCCAGTTGCCTCCCAACTACCCTGACACACTCTATTTACACAGCTCAGTGGGGGAGCAGTCCGAACTTTTCCCAAAGTTGTTCCTCACAGGCAGCAGCAGTCTGAGTCACCAACCCAGGGTGGGAAAGAAAAGTGTGGTATTAGCCAGAGGAGTGTTAGGAGACCGGTCACAGCATCTCTTTTTCCATTTCAGAACTGGACTCCGTCTCCTACAAGAATCACCTCAGCTATTAGTCACAGCTGTGGGCTACAGAGGTCTGCTAGAGCTACCCAGCCACCCAGGAAAGTTGTGGATTGGGGAGGAGATTCCCTCCGTCCTTCTCTCCGGCAGGGGCCGCAGGTCCTAAATTCCACAGGCCTCTCCCTGCAGCTCCATCTTGCTTCCTGCCAGGAGGAGGGGCCGAGAACACCGCCGTCCCCCCACCCCCACCCCAGAAGTCTGGAAAGGCCCCAGTGGGAGGAAGCCGTTTGACAGCAGGTAAAGTCAGGTGGAAATCTCCACAGGAGAGGGAAAAAATGAAAGGTAGCAGGGTTAAGCGAAAGGGGAAAAGGGATTCGTGATCGTAAATTACTACATAAAGAAATTATCCAGTGTTTGAGAGTGCCAGAGGTGTGAGCACAAGTAGAATGGCCAGGAAGGGAGGAGGAGACAGAGAAACAAGTGGACAAAAGGGCAGGATGCAGGGAGCGCCGGGGACGGGCTGTGGGTGAGGCAGGTCTCAGAGTGAGGGGCAGAAGTATTAAAAAGGAGAACAACGTGGCTCAAATAAGAATCCCTGTAAGGAAAAGCAAGGAATGCTTACGGGAGCCCGTCAGCCCACAGGCCAGACTGGGGAGGCCTAAAAAGGAGCTGAGAGTAACGCTGTCAACGTGAGAGGCGACAGCCCGCTGAGGGAAAGAAGCCATCCAAACTATCATTTATTAAGCACCTACTATGGGTCATACGCTGTGCCAGGCACTTTATAATACCACCTCGCTCTCGCTAAGTCTTCACAACAAACCCACAAGGCAGGCATTATTATGACTGACCCCGTTTTATAGATGAGGAAACTGAGGCCCAGTGAGTCTGGGGGCATGCTCAAGGTCACAGCGCAGGGGACTCTGGATTCGAACCCTGGCAATCTGGCTCCAGAACCCACGCGCAAAGCCACATGCAGCTAGTGGGCAAAGGTGAGCCGCGAGACGGACCAGGTCCCCGGGTACTTCTCCCGCCCCCGGTCCAGCTCCCTACCCCAGGCCCAGCGAGCTCACCCGGACGAGGTTGCTGACGGCCGCCTGTACCGCGGCCACAGGCGCGGTGAGGTCAGGGATGGCTTTGCCGTCTACCTCGCCTTCTTCGTGCATAATCACCAGGTGCGAGATCTGCTGCGCCACCGGCTCCAGGATGCTCTCGATCGTGCGTGTATGGAACACCGGCATCGCGGCGGCGAGCGGGGCGGCGAACCGCGGGCTACAGAGAACTGGGAACCGCGGGGTCGAAAACCCACTGGCGGACGAACTCCAAGCGGCGACTACGGAGTCTGGGCTTCCCTCGGCGTAACCAGCCTCACGGGGCGCCCCGCCCCCTCACGTCGCCGCACCCAATAGCAGCGCTGCTCAGGCCCGGGCCGCCACTCCTATTGATCCTGCTTCGAGATGCTCCGCCCCTACCCGCGCCGCCAAGACCCCGCCCAACCCCGCCTCCATTCCCAAGGGAGACGTTTAGGATTGGGGCTGCGCCGCCGGGATTGCGACCGGATTCCCGAGCCCGATCGCCGGGCGCTCCTTATAAGGGCATGGTGGGAGCGGAGCGTGCGGCTGGAGTCGGTGGCCCCGCCCCTCAGGGCCACCTTCCTCCTCGGCTCCGCAGAGCTCCGCCCCTCTGCAGAATCACCTCAGCGGGCGGGGTCGCACCTCTTGCGACACTTAGAGTCTGACGAGACCAAGCCGTAGATCTCTCCCTGTACCCTCCCCAACATTTCTCTTCACGCGACGTCGTCAAGATATTCTTTCCATTTCCTCTCAGTGATACATTGAAACGTTTTTAGTAAAACATTCAAACAACAGAAGTGCACAGAGAAACATGAGCGCCCCATTCATTCACAAACACACTCCACCCACTCCCTCCTCAGAGATATTCACTGTTAACAGTTTGGTATGTGGCCTTGTAGATCTTTGTCTATTCATTTTCTTGTACATATATATTTTCTAAGTAAGTGGAATTAAACATTTCCCTGGAACTTGATTTTTCCCCTCTTAATTAAAATCCCCTGGTTATCTTTCTACTTTACTCTTTTCAGTGGCTGCATGCTATTCCATTGCATAAAATCAGACAATTTCCTAGTAATGGACGTTTAAATTGGGTTATATTTTTCACTATTAAAAAAAATTCTACATGGACATCATTGTACTTACCTATGTGTTGTGCACATGTGTATTTATCTAGGACAGATACCTAGAAATGAAATGAAAATGCAAAAGTATATACATTTTACATTTTTATATATAAGACCAAATTACCTATTCCTCTCACAGCTCACTTTGTATAAGATACCTTCTCACTGTCTTCTTCATCTCAAATTCTCTTTTGCCCAAGCTTCCCCATTCCAAGATAAAGCACTTTCAGTAATACCTCCAAGCAGAAGATTGCTCAATTCAAATGAAAGTATCTCTCAAGGGCCCACATATTGCTAGAGGGTCAACTATGTGTGTGTTGTCCTGTGTATTTTCTGAAGCTATTTTTATCTAGCAGTATATATCCTCTCTTTCTGCTGTGCATGTTGCCAAATCCTGTACTTTTTCCTTTCCATAATACTGTCACTTTTTTGCTACTGCTTTCGTGTCCTTATAGGCAATGGATTTCTATAACCCCTTTTGAACATAACATTTACTTGGTACTTTCTAAGTTCTAGCACTGTATAAGCCCTTTGTTTAAAATTACACATAGGACCAGCTACTTAATTTATGGGGCCCAGTACAAGATGATAATGTGGATCCCCTTGTTCAAAAAGCATGAAAGGGGTGGCCAGTTAGCTCAGGTGGATAGAGCACAGGCTCATAACACCAAGATTGCTGGTTCGATCCTCATATGGGCCAAGGAGCTGCGCCCTCCACAGCTACATTGACGACAACTACTTGACTTGGAGCTGATGGGTCCTGAAAAAACACACTGTTCCCCAATAAAATTTCTTTAGGGAAAAAAAAAATTAGGAAAACATGCTGTTAAAGATACTACAGGGCCGGCCGAGTGGCGCGATGGTTAAGAACTCGCTTGGGATGCCAGAGGGCCCCGGTTCGGATCCCACATATGAGGGCCAGTGACACTGCCCTCTACAGCTAAGATGCTGAACAACAGCTCAACCTGGAGCTGGGCTGCTGTGAGTCGCCGGCGACGCGTGGGCTGCAGTCCCTGTGGCAGTGGATTGCCATGGGCTACCGTGTGTGGCCAGCAGCCAGCGTGAGCGGCCAGCAGCCGCAGTGAGCGGCCGTCCAGAAGCCGGCGACTGATCTGCCTCGCCAGAGAAGAGCGCAATGATGGTGCCAACTTGGGCCTGTGAAGCAACATCCTCCACAAATAGATTGAAGAACAAAACGACAGCAACTTGTCTGTTCCCCTTTCCCCAATTCCCCAGCACTGTTCCCATCCCCCCAATTCCCCAATAAAAATCTTTAAAAAAAAAAAAAAGATACTACAATGTAAAGCTTGTTCCTTTCTTTGGTGTTCTCTCTCTCAACCTGTTATGGGGTTTTGTGGGGATTTTGGTTTTGGTTTCGGTGTGTGTTTGTTTGTTTGTTTTGCTGTTTAGTGTGACACTCCCCGGGCAGGGGGATACCTTCATGGTAAATACAGACCCCCTACAGGAACTTGGGGTCCCATGCAACCACTGGCTGCCTGCTCCTACCAGTTGCTGGACTGCCATGCTCTTCCTTACTAGGGACTAGGAGGCTATGCCAAGCATCTCCCCTTCCTACAGGCCTGCCTCCCCAACCCACAGCACTGCAACCTCCACACTGAGACTCTCCATTACTGGATCAAGGGAGGGCAAGAGGCTCACCACCATCCAATCAACCATAAAAAAAAAAAAGAAAGAAAGAAAAAATGCTGCGGCATTGATAGCTTAGGTTGAAAATGGCCACCTCCGTGCCTCACTCCTAGACACCATGGATAGCACACATGCAACCCTTCCCAAGGCAGAGCAGAGGGCAGCCTTGGTCACTGGGCAGGGGAGAGGTCAGGAGGGTAGAGGTTGAGGGAGCAAGCAGGTGAAAACCCATCCAAGGGAGGTGGCCGGAGGACGGGCCATGCAAAAGCTGAGGCTTCAGGCCCTCAATGCATGCCCCATTGTCCCATTGGACTTCTTTTCTAAAATACAAACTCAAAATTAAAATTATTAAGAATCAAGACAGTGATTACAGAGCATTAGACCTCAAATGTGAAGCACTTCTGAGTACAGGGCCTCTTTAACTAGATTGATTGCGCACCCGTTAGCCTGGCCCTAGTTCAGAGGTCAGCAAACTTTTGAGATGGAAGAGGCACCCAGGGTCAGCAAACTGTGGCTCGCGAGCCACATGCAGCTCTTTGGGTACATATATGTGGCTCTGAAGTAAAATTGAAAATGAAAATAAAACTATCATAGTTTCATTTATAAAATTTTTAAAGGATATTATTCACATAATAGTGATTATATAAAAATCTATGGCTCTCGAATAATTTTTTTTTGTAAAGATTTTTTTTTATTGGGGAATTGGGGGATGGGAACAGTGCTGGGGAATTGGGGGAAGGGGAACAGACAAGTTGCTGTCCTTTTGTTCTTCAGTCTAGTTGTGGAGGACGTTGCTTCACTGGCCCAAGTTGGCACCATCATTGCGCTCTTCCCGGGTGAGGCAGATCAGTCGCCGGCTTCTGGACGTCCGCTCACTACGGCTGCTGGCCGCTCACGCTGGCTGCTGGCTACACACGGTAGCCCATGGCAACCCACTGCAGCAGGGGCTGCAGCCTACACCGTCGCTGGCAGCCCAGCTCCAGGTTGAGCTGTTGTTCAGCATCTTAGCTGTAGAGGGCAGTGTCACTGGCCCTCATATGTGGGATCCGAACCGGGGTCCTCTGGAGTCCCAAGCCAGCTCTTAACCAACATGCCACTCGGCCAGCCCTCGAATAATTTTTAGATTGTTGTGAGGGACAGGATTAGCTCTTCCAGGGGTTGGCAAACTTTTGGGACACAACGTACCCAAAGAGCTGCCACAGTTTGCCACAGTGAGCCACAGTTTGCCGACCCCTGCCCTAGTTACATAGCTGGTAACCCAGGTCTGACCATGACTGACTCTTAATTACTAAACAGCTCCCTAGGAACTCCCATTCCTTTTGGAGAACTTCATCAAAACTAATAAAATGTTTGGCTCAGCCTACCATGACTCCCAAAGCTGTTTTCTCTGTTCATTATTTCACATTAGTAATACTGTAGTCCCCCTGCTTAGCCATAGTTTTGCTTTCCAGTTTCAGTTACCTGCAGTCAACTGCAGGTCCAAAATGTTAAATTCCAGAAGTAAGCAATTTATAAGCTTTAAATGGTGCGCCATTCTGAGTAGCATAATGAAATCTTGCGATGTTTCAATGTTTCGTTCTGTGCTCTGCCCTGGACATGAATCATTCCTTTGCTGAGCATATCCATGGTGTATACGCTCCATGCCCATTAGACACTGCATAGCCATCGCAGTTATCAGATCCACTGTCGCGGTATCACAGTGCTTGAATTCAAGTAACCCTTATTTTACTTAACAATGTCTCATTCACCTCACTTAATCTCATCATGTAGGCATTTTATCATCTCTCGTCATCACAAGGAGGGTGAGTATGGTACAATATGATATTGTGAGAGAGAGAGACCACATTCACATAACTTTTATTACAGTATATTGTTATAATTGTTCTATTTTATTATTAGTTACTATTGTTAATCTCTTACTGTGCCTAATTTATAAATTAAACATTATCTTCAGTATATATGTATGTATGTATACAGAGGAAAAACTGTAGTATAGTTTTTGGTATGGTCTGTGGTTTCAGGCATTCACTGGAGGTCTTGGAATGTATCCCCCAAAGCTAAGGGGGTACTAATATAGTACCATTTGGGTGATGGAATTCTATATGATTTTTTTTCTGTAATCCTCACTCTGCCTCCACTTTGCTGATCACATACTTATGTGCAGTTTAACATGTTCTGTCCGATTATTTCCTACAAATTAGCAACAAGATTCAGAGGACTGATCATGCAATAGTCTTTTTTTTTATGTTATTGGGGAATTTGGGGAGGGGAATAGTGTTGGGGAATTGGGGAAGGGGACCAGCCAAGTTGTTATTCTTCAATCTTTGTTGTGGAGAGCGCCAGTCGCCATCTGGCTTCCCGTCGGCAGCTCATGGCCTCTAAACTCAAGGTGCTGTGTTCAGTCTTAGTTGTAGGTGGGCGTAGCCACCATCCCATGTGGGAGTTGAACCGGCAACCTTGTTGTTAAAAGTGCATGCTCTATCCACTGAGCCACCTGGCATGCAATAGTCTCTTAACTGTAACATTATCCCTGCCTCCAAACTTGTAATTCAGGCTCCTCCTGACTGGCCATATTACCTCCTAAAATGCAGCAGGTCCTTGAATAACGTCATTTCATTCAATGTCGTTCCGTTATACTATTGATGAGGAAATAATCGCCTCCTGGTCAGGACCACTGTCCGCTTGGAGTTGGCACATTCTCCCCAAGTCTGCGTGGGTTTTCTCCGGACCTTGCGGTTTCCTCCCACATCACCAAAAAAGTTAGGTGACTGTGTCCTGTCCAGTGTGGTTTCCTGCCTTGCCCCTGAGCTGCTGGTATAGGTTCTGGTAACCTGCAAACCTGAACTGGAATAAGCGGGTTGGAAAATCATGATCTTCCTTGTTTTTATGAATCTTTCTTAAATGCATGTAGAGTTCACATTTATTTCAATGTTTAATATCAGAGGTGTTTTGGGTCTTTATTTAGAAGTTTGGTGATGTTTTTGTGACCAGAGATATGCCGTAGGAACTGAACTCTATATCAATTAGCCTGTGGTGAAATTGGTTTCATTACAGGTCCTTTCACATAAAGTTGTAGTTTCCAAGAACCCATCAGTGATGTTAAGTGAGGACTTACTGGACCATACTGCCCATCCAGGCCAAGGGTTACCCTCCACCCACAGCCATATCCACTTCTGTCCCCTTCCCCTCACACACAGTCACACACACCCTCTAAAACCTTCTGTGACACTTGTTAACACATGTTAAAGTCAATGCCCACCAGCCTGGGCTCAGACCAATCTCACTACCTTCTGCTTCTCCACCCAGACTCACAGACAGGTGAGTGAAACAGCGCAAAGAAGACAAGCTCAGAGCCATCCAGAGCTCAAGCCATAATCCCAGCTTTACAGCTTGATTGGAATAAAACTCTGGCAAGTGGCTTTCCTTCTCTCTGCCTGAATTTCTTTCTTTGTAAAAGCGAAATAATATGACTCTCATGGAGCTGATGTAAAGATTGGTGAATGAATTTGTATAAAGCACCCAGGAAACCCTCAGTAATAGGGAGCTATTATTATTATTGGAGCGGTCATAAACAGACACATTCACAATCTCCAAAATTCCCTAATGAAGTTTCACTTTGGAGCTTTTTGCTACATTCCTTCCCACTAGAAATCTCTCTCTGCTTGTGTAAGTCTTACCTCGTGTGGAAGGTAAAATTCTAAGCTGCCCCTGTAGATTTCCCCACCCTGGTATAAGCCCCTGGACTGTGAGTATAATGGGTTTTACTTCTGTACTTAGATGACATTAGGTAGCACAGCTGAATTTAAGATAGGGAGATTACCCTGGCAGGCCTGACCTAATCACATCAGCCCCTTCAAAGCAGACAGTTTTCTACAACTGGTCACAGAAGTGGAAATTAAACATTAGAAGTGCAAGAAGGATTTGGCAAGCTATTGCTGATTAAAGATGCAGGAGACCACATGTCAAAGAATGCAGGCAGCATCTAGGAGCTGAGAGTGGCTCCTGGCTGGCAGACAGACAGCAGCGAAGCATGGACCTCTTTCCCACAGCCACAAGGAACTGGATTCAGCCAACAGGAAGAATGACCTTGGAAACAGAGTTTTCCCCAGAGCCTCCAGATGAGAACTCAATCCATTCAACACCTTAATTTCTGCCTTGTGATACTGAGCAGAGAACCCAGCCACTATGCAGAACTTCTGACCTATATACCTGTGAAATAATAAATAGGTGTTGTGAGGTAATTTAAGCAATAGAAGCATCAATAGAATACTAGAACACCTGCCTTCTAGGCCCACTTCTTTTAGTTATTTCCCTATGAATTCTCACTATGAGGCCCTGGCTTGAGCTGTTTGTACAAATCCTTTCTCCTCCATAGCACTTATTGCAATTGTCCTTCTATTATGTGACCATTTTACATTTCTCTCCTGTCTGCTATGACAGGATGCTAGATGTCCCTCAATATCTGTTCTGCTTTCCCCCCATAGCAGCAGAACTCCAGGTTTATAGCACTTAGCCACAGGGTTCCAATTTGACACTTGGCAAGTTACAAAGCTTCAGTTTTCTCACTTTCGAAAGGAAGATAATGTTTTCAACCTCATTGACTACAAAGGACTTAGCAGATAATAAGCATTCAGAAAGTTACCAGAGAGATAGAGGTCAATTTACAGTCTGCACTAGACTAAGAACCATCATGGAACTAAGTCACAAGTAATATGAAGCCCAAGTGATCACATTCCCAGCAAAAGGAGATCACCAAGGGCCTGAGGATAAGAAAGAGTTTATGGGACAGTGGAACTAAATCTGGCCTCAAAGGAAGAATAATGTTTGGTTAGGCAGGCAAGAGGGCAGACATTCCAGAATGAGCAAGGCCTGGAGGTGGGAGCAGGTTCCAGAGCAGTGATTTATTAGTCAGACTGAAGTGAATGTTCATACAACTCAAAGATGAGGATGAGAAGGTAAATTTCCACAAGATTATAACCTACAGAGGTTAAAGACCATGTGACATTTGCTCATGGCTGTGGCTAGCTCAACATTACTCTTTGCCATGTAATTAGTTTGAAGGCCAAGAATGATAGGGAACTTTGTGAGATATGTAACAATTTAGCATTCCTCAGTCAGAAATAACTGGGGAAGAGTTTTTGATAATGGCAATTATTTTACACAGTGCCCATGACATAGGAAACTTTCAGTTCTTTTAAGTCCATAGCAATTCTCTGAGGTAACAAGAATCCAGCTCTCTTTTATTACAAAGACTAGGAAATTGAGACATAGTAGCAGCTATCCGTGTGAGTACAATTTGTGGACATTTTAATCAAGGATAGAGCTGAATATAAAACCTGAGTCTTCTATAGTTTGTTGGGCTGCTCAGTTTTATTCCATGATTCTGTGCTCCCCTTCTGATTACTTTTGGGGCTGCTATGTACTGGTTATGTGTCTAAGATTTTACACCTTTTCATACACTCCAGTACACTTCAAGCCCACGTGGGCCAATCTACAACTTACATGTGTACACACACACACACACACACACACACACACACACACACACACTGCTTTCCCTCAAATCACCACAGATGTATGTTCTATATAGACCACCTCACCAGCACCCCCTCTCCACATTGTCCCCACATTAGAGCCACACAGTGGTTCAATCAGTAATTTTTTCTTTTCTTTCCCAGATGCTGCTGGGGCAAGCATACCACACTCTGTTCTCTACCCCCACCCAAAACCACAACCACTTCCCCTGTCACTTTAAAAACAGTGTGGCTCTTTTCTTTTCCTACTCTAGCTCTATTGAGGTATAATTAACAAATAAAAATTATACATGTGTGTGTGTTTATAAATGGTGTACAACATGTTTTAATAAACATATACATTGTGAAAGTATTACAACCAAGCTAATTAACATATTCATCACCTCATATAGTTGTCATTTCGTGTGTGTGTGTGTGTGTATGTGTGTGTGTGTGTGTGTGTGTGTGTGTGTGTGTATGTGTGGTAAGAATACTTAAGATCTACTCTCTTAGAAAATTTCAAGTATATAATACATTGTTATAACGATAGTCACCATGCTATATACTGGGTCTCCAGAACTTATGCATCTTATAACTGAAAGTTTAAACCCTTGACCAACACCTTCCCCTTTCTCTCACCACCACCACCACCCCCACCGCCCCCCCATCCCATCCCCTGATATCCACCCTTCCTTCTATCTCTGTTTCTATGAGTTTGACTATTTTAGATTACACATATAAGAGAGATTATGCAGTATTTATCTTTGTGTATCTGGGTTATTTCACTTAGCATAATGTCCTCCAAGTTTATCCATGTTGTCACAAATGGCAGAATTTCCTTCTTTTTAAAGGCTGAATAATATGCCACTGTATACAGATACCATATTTCCTTTATCCTTCAGCAGACACTTAGGTTGTTTCCATGTCTTAGCTGTTGTGAATAATGCTTCAGTGAACATGGGAGTGCAGATATCTCTTCAAGATCTAGAGGTCATTTCCTTTGGCTATGTATCCAGAAGCAGGATTGCATTTTCCAAAGAAAAACATCCAAATGGACAACAGGTACATAAAAAGGTGTTCAGTATCACTAATCATCAGGGAAATGCCAATCAAAACCACGCTGAGATACCACTTCCCATCTGTTAGGTTGGCTATTATCAACAAGTCAAAAAAATAAGTGTTGGTGAGGAAAGTAAATCCTTATACACTATTGGGAACATAAATTAGTACAACCATTATGGAAAACAGTATGGGGTCCCACAAAAAAAATAAAAATAGAAGTACTATATGATCCTGCTCTTCTCCTTATTGATCAATTTTTTAAAAGTCAATGGAGATTTTTTTACCCCTTACAAAGAAAAAAAAATTTCAATGGAGATTTAAGTCATTTTCAGCTTTACACTTTTTCTAATTTTCTCACTTTTTTATTGCACTTCAACCTTCTACATTGTGTAAGAAAGCTACAAAGAAGGCTATTAAAATTATGTAAAATTCCATCTCCCAGAGATAACTACTAATAACATTTTCATATATTCCCTTTAAGCTTTTTTTATTATTCATATGTATTTTTACGTGTGCATTCAATTTTTTTCTTATACAATTTTTTACTGAGGTAATTTCCATAATATAAAATTCACCCTTTAAAGTATAATGTTCAATTTTTATTCCTGCTATTTTCACTTTAACATTATTTTATTGTTTTTAAATTTTTTTTCAATTATAATTGACATTCAGTATTATTTTATATTAGTTTCAGGTGTACAGCATAGTAGTTAGACATTTATATAATTTATGAAGTGACCCACTTGATAAGTCTAGTACCCACCTGGCACTATACAGTTATTACAGTATTATTGACTATACTCCCTATACTGTACTTTACATCCCATGACTATTTTGTAACTACCAATGTGTACTTCTTAATCCTGTCACCATTTTTACCCAGCCCCCCAACCCTCCACCCATCTGGTAACCATCAGTTTGTTCTCTGTATCTATGAGTCTATTTCTGTTTTGTTTGTTTGTTTGTTTGTTTTATTCTTTAGATTCCACATATAAGTAAGATCATATGGTATTTGTCTTTCTCAGTCTGACTTATTGCACTTAGCATCATACCCTCTAGGCCAGCGGTTTTCAACCAGTGGGTCACGACCTCTTTGGGGGTCAAATGACCCTTTCACAGGGGTCGCCTAAGACCATCAGAAAATAAAAAGATATTTACATTATGATTCATAACAGTAGCAAAATTACAGTTATAGAGTAGCAACGAAAATGATTTTATGGTTGGGGGTCACCACAACATGAGGAACTGTATTAAGGTGTCGCGGCATTAGGAAGGTTGAGAACCGCTGCTCTAGGCAATCCATGTTATCGCAAATGGTAAAATTTCATTTTTCTTAAGGCTGAGTAATGTTTCATTATATATATGCACCATCTCCTCTTTATCCAATTGTCTATTGATGGGCGTTTTGCTTGCTTCCATATTTTGGCTATTGTAAATAGGGCTGAAGTGAACATAGGGGTACATATATTGTTTTTTAATTAACGTTTTGAATTTCTTCAGATAAATACCCAGAAGTGGAATTGTTGGGTTGTAATTTTTAATTTTTCCATAGTGGATGCACCCACCAATTTACAGTCCCACCAACAGTGCACGAGGGTTCCCTTTTCTCCACACCCTCGCCAATACTTGTTTTTTGGTTTATTGGTGATAGCCATCCTGACAGGTGTGAGGTGATAGCTTGCTGTGGTTTTAACTTGAATTTCTCTGATGATTAGTGATTTGAATTTCTCTGATGATTATATGTTTATTGGCCATCTGTATGTCCTCTTTAGAGAAATATCTATTCAGGTCCTCTGACCATTTTTTAATTGGATTACTAGGGATAGTTGAGTTGCATGAGTTCTTTATAAATTTTAAATATTAACCCTTTATTAGATGTATTATTGGTGAATACCTTCCCCCATTCAGTAGGATGTCTTTTCGTTTTGTTGATGGTTTCCTCTGACGTGCAAAAACTTTTTAGTTTTATGTAGTCCCATTTGTTTATTTTATTTCCTATTCCTATAATAAGATCCCAGCAAAATATACTAAATTACCCAGGATCTCTTGCAGCTAGGATAGCCAAGTGATATATTCTGCCCAGTGACACTAAGCTAACAGACCTAGGAAACCTTTCACTTTCCTGATGTAGGTACTTGCCCTTTTTTGATGCACTACTAGAACACAGCTCCAGGGGTTAGTCCTTAATAGGCATGAGCCAATCAATATAGTCTATCCACCTGCTCACAGTGGCTGGTTCAGGAATGAGCAATTGATCCAATTTGGTCCCATATGAAAGTAACCCCCCACCCCAGAGTATAGGCACTACCAAAGACATGCTTTCTTTTTTTTTTTTAAGATTTTTATTGTGGAATCAGGGGAAGGGGAACAGACAAGTTGCTGTCGTTTTGTTCTTCAGTCTAGTTGTGGAGGACATTGCTTCACTGTCCCAAGTTGGCACCATCATTGTGCTCTTCCGGGGTGAGGCAGATCAGTCTCCAGCTTCTGGACGGCTGCTCACAGAAGCTGCTGGCCACTTACACTGGCTGCTGGCTACACACGGTAGCTCATGGCAACCCACCTGCCGTCGCCGGCGACTTATGGCAGCCCAGCTCCAGGTTGAGCTGTTGTTCAGCATCTTAGTTGTAGAGGGCAGTGTCACTGGCCCTCATACGTGGGATCTGAACCGGGGTCCTCTGGCATCCCAAGCCAGCTCTTAACCAACGCACCACTCGCCGGCCCAAGACATGCTTTCTTTTCCCCGCAAGGTGTGATGTGAAAATGGAAAGCATCTACAGCAATTTTGCTTTCATGATGAGAATGTCTGGATCTCTGAGGAACACCATAAGGTGCCTGAATTTGGAGGCAACACCAAGATGAGAGAGGGAAAGAGACAGAGACAGACAGAAGGAAATATTTTCAGTGAAATTTTTATTTTGGACTCAATCCTCTCCTGAAGCCAGACAGACCTCAGGCTTTTCCAGTTACTGAGTGTATTAGTCAGGGTTCTCCTGAGAAACAGAACCAATAAGAGCCAAAGATATTTACTGTAAGGTATTGGCTCATGCCATCATGGAGGAGGGCAAGTCCCAAAATCTGCAGGATGAATTGGCAATCTGGAGACTTAGATTGGGCCTCAACCAGAGCAATGGTTTAGTTCTAGTCAAAGTCTGAAAGCCTGAGAACCAGGGGAACCAATGGTGTAATTCCTATTAAAGGCTGGCAGTGTCAAGACCCAGGGAAAGTCCACGCCCCAGGTGGAAGGCAGATGCAGGAAAGAATTCTCTCTTACTTAGGAGAAGGTCAACCTTTTTGTTCTCTACTCAGGCCTTCAGTTGATTGGATGAGACCCATTCACATTAGGGAGGGCAATCTTCTTTACTCAGACTACTAATTTCAATGTTAACCTCATCCAAAAACACCCTCACAGAAACATCTAGTATAACATTTGACCAAATATCTGGGCACCGAATGGCCCAGTCCAGTTGACACAAAATTAACCAGCACACTGAGCAAATTAAATCCTCTTGTGGTTTAAACCAGTCTGATTTTTTAGCTCTGAGCAACAGCGGTTCGAGTCCAGCCCGAGCTGAGCAGCCGCTGAGCTGCCAACAGGTAGCAGGATGGCTCAGCTAAAAAAAAAATAAATAAATAAAATAAATAAATAAATAAAATAAACCAGTCTGATTTTGGTTTTCTTTCACTTGCAACTGAAAGGGACTAAATTGACATAGGTGTCATAGGTGTCTACTGTGTGCCAGACTGTGCCAGGTACACAGAAGTAGTGAAAAGACAGGCAGAGCTTCCAGTATAGCAACATGGGGAGGGAAGCCATTGCTTTTTTGGACACATGTTATTAAAGCATAACATTCAGATGACTGCACCTTGTTTGACATCTTGACTGCAACCTCACGAGACACCTCAAACCAGAACCACCCAGATAAGCTGTTCTAGAATCCCTGACCCTGAGAAATTTATGTGGGATAATAAATATTTTTTGTTTTATGCAATTATGATTTCAGGTAATTCGTAACACAGAATAGAATCTAATACACACACACACACACACACACACACACACACACACACACCAGAAGTATCCACTAATCTGATTTCTATCATTATCATAGATTAGTTTTACCTGTTCTTGAAATTTACATAAATGAAATCAAACAATATGTATACATTGTGCTTGGCTTCTTCCACCCGTCATTATATCTGTCAGATTCATCCGTATGCTTACGTCTAGCAGTAGTTTGTTCTTTGTTATTGCTGGATAACATTTCGTTTCATGAATACACCAAAATTTATCCTTTCTACTATTGGTAGACATTTTATTTTTTCAAAAATTTGGCTGCATAAATAAAATGTCTATTAACACTCATATATATATTTTGGTTGGACACATACATTCATTTTTCTTGGAAGCCATTTATATACTGTAATGTGTCTCACTGCTTCTTTTCCTATGCTATTGCCTACCCTAGTATTTTACTTATTAACTTGTCCTGCTGTTCTTTTGAAAATGACTGAAAACTAAACCTTATCTTTTCAACATTTCCAAACAACCTTTAACTTGTGCATTTTAAGTACTTACAATGGGAAAGGAATAATCAGAGGACATTCTGTTTTCTTAGCTGTGCAGAAGATGAGTTCTTCATGTCTCCTTCATTCACATGGGTTTTCTTAATCCATGAAATGGAACTTTAAGTCCTTCTAGATTTATATATATACAGGACTTCTTTCAGTAATGGTTTTGCAGATCCCAGATTAACCATAGTGAGTGGAGCTACTACATGGCAAAATTGTCAAATAGCCAATTTTTGCATATGCCAGTAGTTCTCAAACTTTCTGGTCTCAGAACCTCTATGCAGTCCTAAAAATTATTGAGGACCTCAAAGATCTTTTGTTTATGTGATTATATGTGTTTATCAATATTTACTGCTTTAAAGAAATGAATAAAACTTTTACATATTTACTTCTTTATTTTAAAATTATAATAAACTCATCATGTGTTAACACAAATAACATATTTTTATGAAAAATGATGTGAACCTCCTGAAAGCGTCTCAGAGACTACACTTTGGGAAGCACTGGTCCAATGAGTTCCTTGCCCCTATCATACCATATGGTAGCAATCATCTCTTATTTTGACTTCCCCACATCACATCCATTTTTATTTGATGACAGAACCCTTCTTTCCTAAAGAGAAGCTATTAAAGATGGTTTAGATGTGGCTTGCCACACCCTTTTCCCCACACAGTGATAAAAGTGTGACCCATGATTGGCAAGAGATTCTTGGGAACTCTTAGAAAATTCTATTAGAAAAAACCTATTAGAAAATTCTAATTCTCTCTCTCTCTCCCTCTCTCTCTTACTCTCTCTTACTCTCTCTCTCTCTCTCTCTCTCTCTCTCTCTCTCTCTCTCTCTCNCTCTCTCTCTCTCTCTCTCTCTCTCTCTCTCTCTCTCTCTCTCCCTCCCTTTCCCCCTACACACAATCATGATTGTGATTCATAGCCTGAAAACAAATTTCTTGTTCATTAATTGGAGAGAGAATATTCCCAGAAATGGGGATTGAAGTTCAATCCCTGAACATCATTTGAATTATTGGAGCAAGCAATGACTGAAAAATCTGTCCTCCTTTTTCTCAGTTGTGTTAACCAGTTTGCTTAAGTTAGGTTTCTGTCACTGGCAACTGTTACACATTGATGATATTTGAACATCAATTGTAATCTTTAATATTTAAGTGTAGCATGAGAATTTCAGGTATTGTAGTAGCACAACAGGCAAAGTATTTGGGGGCATTGTGTCTTCCAGACATCTAGACCAGTAGTTCCAAATCTGGCTACACCTCAGAATCAACTAAGAGAGCTTTATCAAAATACAAATTTGTAGACCCTTTCCAGGATGCTCTGATTATGATTATAAAGGTTTTGTTTGGGTTCTTTCAATAAAATGTATTGCTTTTCTCACATAGAGATCCTACCTTGTTAAATTTATTTCTAGGTATTCATAGTTTATTGATAACTGGAATGGCTTTTTAAAATTACTCTTTCCAGGAAGTTATTTGTAATTTAAAGAAAAACTATTTTCAAATTTACCATAAGATAAATTCTCTTATTAATGATAAGCAAACGTTATTTTTGCCAAAGTCTCTTAGATTTTCTTGTTATGCATTCATATCATCTGAAAAATCAAATTTACTTTGTCACTTTATTTCCAATACTTATTCGCATATATTTTTATTTTCTTATCTCGCTACATTAGCTGCAACCTTCAATGTGTCACATATAGTGATGATGATAGTCATCTTTTTTTAAATTATAGTTACTTTAGTATATCACCATTTAAATGATTTTACTCTTTGTCTGATAAACAGTAAAGATAATGTCTTAGAACATAATTTATCCATCTAAATGATTACAAAGAGGCATATATCCGTTAAGAGTGCTTTTAGCGCTCTCTTCCGCCTTCATTTTAAATCCAGCTCTATACAGCTCAGCCGCCTCTGCTGCCACGACCCGGACTGCACGCCAGCACACACACACACACACACACACACACACACACACACACACACACACACCCGGGCCGACAACTCCGCCACTATGGAGGACATGAACGAATATAGCAACATAGAGGAATTTGCAGAGGGATCCAAAATCAACGCAAGCAAGAATCAGCAGGATGTCGGTAAAATGTTTATTAGAAGCTTGAGCTGGGACACAAGCAAGAAAGATCTGACTGAATATTTGTCTCGATTTCGGGAAGTTGTAGACTGCACAATTAAAACAGATCCAGTCACCGGAAGATCAAGAGGATTTGGATTTGTGCTTTTTCAAGATGCTGCTAGTGTTGATAAGGTTTTGGAACTGAAGGAACACAAACTGGATGGCAAATTGATAGACCCCAAAAGGGCCAAAGCTTTAAAAGGAAAGGAACCTCCCAAAAAGGTTTTTGTGGGTGGATTGAGTCCAGATACTTCTGAAGAACAAATTAAAGAATATTTTGGAGCATTTGGAGAGATTGAAAATATTGAACTTCCCATGGATACAAAAACAAACTAAAGAAGAGGATTTTGTTTTATCACATATACAGATGAAGAGCCAGTAAAGAAATTGTTAGAAAGCAGATACCATCAAATTGGTTCTGGGAAGTGTGAAATCAAACTTGCACAACCCAAAGAGGTAATATAGGCAGCAACAGCAACAACAAAAAGGAGGAAGAGGTGCTGCAGCTGGTGGACGAGGTGGTACTGGGGGTCGTGGCTGAGGTCAGGGCCAAAACTGGAACCAAGGATTTAATAACTATTATGATCAAGGATATGGAAATTAAACTAGTGCCTATGGTGGTGATCAAAACTATAGTGGCCATGGCAGCTCTGATTATACTGGGTATAACTATGGGAACTATGGATATGGACAGGGATATGCAGACTGCAGCGGCCAACAGAGCACTTACGGCAAGGCATCTCGAGGGGGTGGCAATCACCAAAACAATTATCAGCCATACTAAAGGAGGGCATTGGGGAGAAAACAGGAGGAGATTGCTAACGTAACCCATCTTGCAGGACGACATTGAAGTTTGGTCTTCTGTTGATCTAAGATGATTATTTTGTAAAAGACTTTCTAGTGTACAAGACACAACTGTGTCCAACTGTATATAGCCGCCAATTAGTTTTCTTTGTTTTAACTTTTGTCTTTTGCTGTCTGTGTTATGACTCAATGTGAATTTGTGTTTATACAAATTTTATTTGTATGATTTCATGTTAAATCTCAAATAAATGCTTCCTTATGTGATAAAAAAAAAAAAGAATGCTTTTAGCTGCAAATAACAGAAATCCTAAGACTGGCAGAAGTAAATAGGAAGTTAACTTCTAAGTTTGACCAAGACAGAGTACTAGGGACCAAATTTACCCTCTTGTCTAAAATCTAATTTTATATATATATATATATATATATATATATATATATATATATGACACAATCATTTTCAAACATTGGACAATAGGCAGGGCATGCCTTGGCTCACTCCCAGGGAGGAGAAACCCGAATAGTTCACAGTATCCCTGAGTTGAGAAGATTTTGCTGTAAGTACAGGGAAGTCAAAGAGGCTATAATTCATAGGAAAGAGTACCAAAAAGGAGGCCACTGCACTTAAACAGAGCTCTAAAGATTGCAGAAGATTACCTTTGGGTCTTCAACTGGCTACTCTTCAGAACATACATGTGAGAAAATTACCCAAGGCTGGAGAAAGAACCATCTGAAAGGAGCAGGTGGAATAATTCATTGAGCTCACATTCCCCAAATGGAAAAACCTTATAATAAAAGAAAAAACAAAATTTTAAAACAAGAATAATCAGCAACTAACAAGATAAAATTTACAATGTCTGGCATTTAATCAAAAATTGCCAGGCATTCAAAGAAGCAGGAAAATATGGCCTGTAATTAAAAAAAATTAATTCACCATTTGGGCTTAGTCATCTCAGTTCAGGAGCTCAAGCCTGGGACAATAGTGTGCATTCCTTGTATTGTCATTCCAGTTCTTCTCTGAGTCTACAGAAATTTCCTGGAGCCATACATATACCCTCTGATTTCCACCTTTGGTAGTTGTATGTGGCTTAGAAAAGCTATAGGAGAATCCAATGATAAAAGCAAAGGCAAAGTAAACTATGAGGGTACAGCCATAAATGGATTACCAACAAAAGGACCAACAGAAACCTCTGATAAAAAGAATGACTAGGGCTGGCCGCGTGGCGCGAAGGTTAAAAAGTGGCTTGGGACGCCAGAGGACCCTGGTACGGATCCCACTTATGAGGGCCAGTGACACTGCCCTCCACAGCTAAGATGCTGAACGACAGCTCAACCTGGAGCTGGGCTGCCAGTGAGTCCCCGGCGACGGCATAGGCTGCAGCCCCTGTGGCAGTGGGTTGCCATGGGCTACCATATGTAGCCAGCAGCCAGCGAGAGCGGCCAGCAGCCACAGTGAGCGGCCGGCTTCCCGGCGACTGATGATCTGCCTCGCCCAGGAAGAGCGCAATGATGGTGCCAACTTGGGCCAGTGAAGCAACATCCTCCACAACTAGACTGAAGAACAAAACGACAGCAACTTGTCTGTTCCCCTTCCCCCAATTCCCCAACACTGTTCCCATCCCCCCAATTCCCCAATAAAAAAAATCTTAAAAAAAAGAATGACTAAAAGGCTTGTCCCTGAGGACCTCATTGTTTTCAAAAGGGACCTGATAATGTAAAGAACCTTCTTTGTAATTGTCTCTGATCTTTTTCTCTTAGACCAGAATTTGGGATAGATAACGTACATATTTCATTAATACTAATCAGGAAATACATGCTATTTATAATTAAAATGTGTTTAGTTATATTTAATGATCTCATTCCTGGGTTCATTTTTCATTAAAGTAGCTTTCATTTCTACTTTTGCAGTTTTAATAATATGAATAAATAGGTTTGTGCCAATAGACACTGTTACTAAATCAGTACCTAAACATACTTGGGCCTCTGGCTTTTGTTCAGGCTCTTTGAGTTTGAGTAGAGTACAATTGTACTATGAAACAGTGCAGTGAAATGAAAGGGAGTTTTTGGAGATGATAATGACTTATTATAAAACATAAAGTTATAATTACTTCCCAACACAATAGAGAAGCTTATCTATAACAGTAGTAATTACTGCTTTTTGCCCTAAGGAAGATAGAAAAGACAGAGAAATAAGGAAAACTTCTTTGAAAAATGGAACACCTTTTACATAAATGTCTAATGTGTATTATAAAATTTAAAAAAAATCAATTCATTGAAACCTGCCAAGAAATAATATAAATAATAGAATTAGTAAATAAGGCCATTAAAGCAGTTATTATAACTATATTCTACAAGCTTAAGAAAGTAGAGAAAAACATAATCATGCTAATCAGGAACATGGAAGATGAGGGGGGAAAGACCAAATAAAATATCTAGAAATAAAAAATATGTCTGAGGTGAAAGAAAAAATACATTGGATGGGATTAACAGCAGATTAGACACTGAAGAAGAACTCAAAGTGAACCTAAAGACATAGCAACTGAAACTATCCAAAATGACACATAGAGAGAAATAAGACTAAAAACAAAATAAACAGCTTCAGTTAGGTATGGGACCTCTGTCAGCCACCTAATGTATGTGTATTTAGAGTCCTTGAAGGAAATAAGAGAATGGGAGGGGGAAAGGAGCACAGAAAAAATTTGCTGAAATGAAAGCCAAAATTTTTCTAAATTTGATGAAAACTACAAAGCCGCAGATCAAAAAATTCAACAAACACCAAATACAAGTAATATAATGAAAACTACACCAAAGTACATGATAATCAAATTGTTTAAAATCAGTAACCTAAAGAAAATCTTAAAAGCAGCCATGGAAAAATGAAACTTTATATATAGAGGAACAAAAATAAGAATAATATCAGACTTCTCATTGGAAACAATGAAAGTCAGAAGTTAGTAGAGTGATATCTTTACTGAAAGAAAGGAAAAAAAATTGTCAACTTGGAATTCTACACCCAGTGAAAATACCTTTCATAAATGAAGGCAAAATGAAGACTTTTTCACACATAGAAAGCTGAAAAACATTCTCACTTAGTAGGTGTGCATACAAGGAATGTTAAAGGAAGTCTTTCAGACAGAAGAAAAATGATGTCTATACAAAGGAATGAAGAGTACACTTGGCTTTCCATACTCACAATTTCCACATCTGATGATTCAACAATCATGTATTGAAAATATTTGGAAAAAATGTTACATTGTTGCTGACATGTACTATGTAGTTAAGGCTATGATGGTTGCATCTGTACTGAACATGTACAGGTTTTGTTTTCTTATCATTATTTCCTAAACAATACAGCATAACAACTATTTATATGGCATTTACATTGTATTATGTATTATAAATTATTTAGAGATAATTTAAATCTGGAGGATTGTGTAGTTTATATGCAAATACTATGCCATCTTATATAAGGGACTTAAACATCTGAGCATTTTGGTATCCATGGGGCCCTGGAACCAATCTCCCGTAGATACCAAGGGGTAACTGTGCTGTAAATACATGGGGAAGTATAAACAAATAGGGATTTATTTTCCTCACATAACAAAAAGGTTGGAAATTGATTATGAGTGACTTTAATTCAGTTGATCAGTCTTCAAGGATTCCAGCTTTTTTCAATCTTCACTCTGCCATACTGATATTTGCACTTTTCATTCAAAAGTTTGTTGCCTCAAGCAGGCCTTTCCTTAAAGTGTTTCTATTCATGTATCAGTGAGGGAAAAACTTTCCTAGAAACTTCTCAGGAGACTTCTTAAGTCTTTTTTTTTTTTTAATTGGGGAATTGGGGGAAGGGGAACAGACAAGCTGCTATCCTTTTGTTCTTCAGTCTAGTTGTGGAGGACGTTGCTTCACTGGCCCAAGTTGGCACCATCATTGCGGTCTTCCTGGGCGAGGCAGATCAGTCGCTGGCTTCTGGATGGCTGCTCACTGTGGCTGTTGGCCGCTCACGCTGGCTGCTGGCTACACACAGTAGCCCATGTCAACCCATCTGCCATCACCGTTGGCTCACAGCAGCCCAGCTCCAGGTCGAGCTGTTGTTCAGCATCTTAGCTGTAGAGGGCAGTGTCATTGGCTCTCATATGTGGGATCCGAACCGGGGTCCTCTGGCATCCCAAGCCAGCTCTTAACCAACACGCCACTCGGCCGGCCCTCTCCTTAAGTCTTTTAGCTGCATTGGGAGGCTGTGAAGTGAGTAGCTTGCTTTCCAGCCTCTTCAATGAGAGGAAGGAAAAAGAAAGGGTGGTTAAGAAGTGGTTGGGTTAACCAACTAATAGTGTTGCCACAGAATATTAACTAAAGGTGTTAAACATGTGTTTGGAGTTGAGATGAAACTCAAAGGGCAGTTGTCTCATATTATGTATGGACCATTTATTAAAGCAGGGGCCCAAAACACAAAGATAGGGTCCCACAAATAGTTTGGAGGGATAGGACCCTTGTCCCCCACACCCCTAGGTGAATATGGGACCTATAGTAGTACAAGATTCTGTTCTTTGTGGCTACTCTTTACTGAGTGCATAACAGATCCAAACAAGTCACCTCAAAATGGAGCAGCTTCACCAGGCACTTCTACCTGAGTATTATCCATTATCTGCACATCAGCCCAAAGCTGTTCAGAACTTTTGGACCACCCATGGAACACTCCTTTCCTTCATCAATACTAAGTGAGCCAAAGAAAGGAGAACAAATGAATTGTCAACCTTTTTCTTCTTTCTTTCTATCTCTTTTCTGTTCTCCAGGTCAAGAAAGATAAAGTCAATAAGAGAATCCTAAATCATGGCCTTTGTTCTCTCTTCTTTCCTATCTAGACTTTGGTTAAAGCCATCTGCTACTTAGAAAAGTTAAAGAAACTTGATTAGGGTTTTAAAATTAAACCAAATTCATTTCCCTCAGACTTTGGATCTTAACTTTAGATGCTACTGACTTTTCCAGTCCAAAGATAACAATTTGTATAGATATTATTGAGCAAAGAGGTCTGGAAAGAGAGAAGTAAGTTCAAATGCTGTAGGGAGGATAAAAAAATAAAGAGGATGTTATCATGTACTTTGGGACTAAAGAAAAAAAAAACCTCATCAGTTTAAGCAAATTGTAGTTATTAGGCCAAGAAATTGAGATTCAGAGAAAACCAAAGGTAGAAAACTCTAGATTGAGTTCTGCTTCTTATCCTCTGAGAGTTATGACATTTAACACTCAATGTGTTTCTTCTATCCTTCTGTTAACATACACACCCATTTGCTTTAGAGAATTCTCCTACTTAGTAGGACTCGGTAGGGCTCTTAATTATAGGTATCTCCTTTCTCTAACCGTTTCCCCTCACCATTACCAAAGTGGAACGAATATGACCCAGGATTGACCAATCATAGTATCCCACCTCTTTACTTATTATAGTCAACTATTCAAGAGTGAATACATGACACTGGCAGAGCAAATCAAAATCCTTCCCTGAAATTGATACATGGGTATTCAGAGAGGGCAATTCTCTATTGGAGTTACCAAACTTGAAAGATGTGAAATTGGAGTTGTTGGAACCAATTTCCCCAGAGGCCTATCTGGAATAGGAAAAAAATGAGGCCAAACTACTGAAAGAAGCAGGGCAGAAAGCTAGGGAAAGAAGAAAAGAGTTGATCCATTGTTTGAGCCCCTGAATCCAGTTATGCTTAAAGCCAGAGCCTGCCCTGGAACCACCAAAATATAGGAACAAATACGTTAAGATCGGATTCTCCCATTTGCAGTAAGAAGAGCTCTGATTAATGCACATTGTTATTCCCCAGTCTTTTCTACATCTTTAGCCTGAGAAAAGGGAAGAAAGACTATACTAAATGATTTGCACCAGCTGAGGAAGAAGATCGAAGTATTAAAATCACCCAAAGCAGAGGAGTATTGCTTCCCTTTTTCACCACCTGCAACACACTCCCTCCAGCATCAGGTACACATTTAGTGCACATTTGAGGACTCATTTTGAGAACAGCACAGTATTGTAGTTTGGGGTATCATGGATGATTATATTACTATATTTTCTAAGAGAGCTCTTGTTTTCTCTTCACTTTGTGACCTATACAAATTTTGCTTTTTTTATTTTTTTATTTTTTTTTATTGTTAGTTTCAGGTGTACAGAACAAATTTTGCTTTTTAAAGAAAGGTTTTATTTTTATTGTGCTACATTTTCTAAAAATACTTAGAATCAGCATGTTTTAGAGTCCCCTGATCTGGTAGTTTTTAATGGAAGTCAATGAAAGAATGTAAGCCACATAGCAGCAAAATTCCTAAAATGCAATTTATTCTCCTAAGCAAATGGGGACTTGCATTACTCTTTATATGCTCAAGAGTGATTGTTCCAGAAATTAGAATGAATTCATAAAGTGACCTTGGAGCATGGTATTTTATAGAATGGCAGAGAATCCTGGAGAGTGAGTGAGAAATAATTAGCATTAATGGTAAGCCTGTTGTGAAGCAATCGTTTTACCTATATAACCCAAATGCTTGCGCTTCACCAGCCTAGGACTACAAATTTCAAATATGTGTCCATTAATACTAAAACAAATACTCAATATTCATTCCTCCAATTGCCAAAAGTCACCTCTTCAGTGTGACCCAGTGGGAGACAGCTGTCTATTGAAGGGTTGGGAATAGGTCTGTACAAGTCCGCTGCTCTGGCCTCCTCACCTTGTGGTCTCTCTCAGGGACCCTGATGAGATCACCACTGCAGGGGACACCTCTGTTCCCCACTGGTTCTCTCCATGGTTACCCCCAGTCTGGTGTCAGGGAAGGGGGCGTTGCTATCCCCTTAGCTTCTGTCTCTCACATGTGGCCGTCTTAATCAGGAATCAAATGAACTTAAACAAAAAAGCCCTGTATTGCATAGATAGAAGAAAACTCACAGAATTTAAGGGTAGGATGAATTCAGCCTCATAAGAGACAGAACAAAAGGGATTAAGGAGTGGTCAAGTACAGTGGTAAGTATCTTCTATCTCTGTATCTTCTCCTGGGGCCTCACCTGGGCACCAGCTTCATTCTTCTCCTTGTCCTGACTTTCTTTGCTTTTCCATTCACAGTGTGGAAATTGACTGCCCCAGTTCTCTTAGGTCCCTCTCCATTTTCTCTCACAGGAAATTTCCCTAATAAAATACTTAGGGCCGGCCGAGTGGCGCGTTGGTTAAGAGCTGACTTGGGACACCAGCTCTGAGCAGCAGGGCCCCGGTTCGGATCCCACATGAGGGCCAGTGACGTTGTGCCCTCTACAGCTAAGATGTAAACAACAGCTCGACCTGGAGCTGGACTCCTGTGAGTCACCAGTGATGGTGTAGGCTGCAGCCCCTGATGCAGTGCACTGCCATAAGCCACCATATATGGCTGGCAGCTAGCGTGAGCGGCCGGCAGCTGGTGTGAGCTGCCAATAGCCGCCGTGAGCGGCCGTCCAGAGGCTGGCGACCCATCTGCCTCACCCGGGAAAAGCGCAATGATAATACCAACATGGGCCAGTGAAGGGATGTCCTCCACAACTAGACTGAAGAACAAAAGGACAACGACTCATCTGTTCCCTTTCCCCAGATTCCCCAGTGCTGTTCCCCTCCCCCAATTCCCCAATTTAAAAAAATCTTTAAAAAAAAAAATTCTTGCACATTTAATACTATCTTCATTCTTTTTGGAGGACCTGGACTAACACATCCAGTATGAATACATTCTGGATTATTCCATCTTAACAACTACCATGTGAAGACCAGCAATAGCCCAGAGCCGTCACAATGTATCCTCCAACATTAGGTGAAGTTCATGCCTGTGGTCTCTTCTCAAGGTACCCTCACAAAAAAAAAAAAACTGGAAAAAATTTTCACAACTCTCCAAAAATTAGCAATAATTTATAGGGCAGCCAAAATTCACAGAGGAAAGAACAGATTTTCCTTCAAGGTCTGTAGAAGATACACCCAATTTACATTATCAAACACATAATTTCTTGATCTAAAACCACTGTATATTTGAGTTCACTTACTGTATTCAATTTTTCTTCCAAGGACAATGGGTGGATACTTTGTAGATATTTGCAAAATTTAAAAACAAAGTGGTGGCTTTTCCAGAACAGAGAGCAGTTGATTTCTCTATGTGTATCATAATCTTCACTTGTAGGAGGAAGAGACTGCTTGTAACTTTTAAGTAGCTGTTGTTATTCCACTTTAAAAATCTCAAAATCCAGACTGTCAGAAAAAATCCATTGCACATACATTGTCTCATTTAGTCCTAAACAAGAAAATAATATCTTTCATTTATCTCCATTTTACAGAAGCAGCTGCATTTCAGAGAAATTAGGAAATGTACCCAAGGTGGCTTCACTAAGTCTTAGAGACAGAAATTAAACCCAGCATCTCAGGTCTTTCCACTGCTTTCAGAGATGCCACTGAAAATTTAATTTGCTAAGCTCTTTGTTAATAATAGTATGTGGCCCTTTAAGCAAACTTGCCTGTTCTTTTTGTTACTTAAGAAAAATGAATGGTCTGTTTGCTTGGTTACAGTAGTTGAATATACATAAATGTTTGCTATATATTGTTTAAGTTTCTGACACTGAATAAACAAAGGCCAGATTTTCTCTTCCTCTTCCCCTTCACTGAGGCCGAGCTTTCCACTGGTACACAGTGAGGGGTGGAGGTAGGCATGTCCAGGGTTAAGCAAATAAATAAATACAGGTTTCTCACTGTCAGAGAAAGGAGTTAGAACTATGGAAACTGGAAAGCATAGAATATACCCTGAGTGTTACACAGGAATTGGAGATATCAGCATCATGATCTGATTAGATAGATAAACTGACAGACATATGCACAGGGTGCCAAATATATATATACACATTTTAAGAAAGAAAAACTGTATTAAAATTGTAATACTCAATATATACTGATAACAAAAGATGAATACAAGTCACGTTTGACTTCTGCAATTACAAGAGGTGCTCAAAGTGGTTACCATCAGCATCCAGACACTTCTGATTACAGCAAACTACTGCTTGAGCAATGTTGACCAAAGTGTCAACTTGTATACATTGTTTTTGGCACCCCCAGTATAGTTGTGTGTGTGTGTGTGTGTGTGTGTGTGTGTGTGTATGGGTGGGTGTTCTAGTTCTGTTCACTGAGAAGGTATAGGAGCAATGTGTTCCTATAGCAATGTGTATATATAATGGTATATTTCTAGATACCATTATCCACTAAAAAAAAAACAACAGGGCTCCTTGAAGAAATGGTTGACTCCAGAGCAGGAGCAGGGAAAATACAAGAGGTGTTTGTAACATTTTATGACATTTACCAGAGAGTAAAGAAGTTCTCAAAGAATGATGAGAAAATGTCTGTAGGACACAGTAGCCAGCCTGTAGGCATTGCCTGCTGGCCAAGCCTGGGACAATTTGAGTATTAAAATAAATAATGATAATAACAGATTGTAACTCTGTGAGTAATAGAGAAATCCCGAGTCCATACGATTGTTTACTTATATAATTATTTGGGAGAAAGGAAAACTCTCTTACTTAATGAATCTAGAAGGAATAATAGGATTAGAAAACCTCATTTGGTAATCATCAGACTAATAATTTATTCAGGTTAAAAATCATTCATGGATGCTAAAACTGGTGAAGATTTGACAGTCATATGATCTCAAAGACTCTTGCCACAAAATAATTATTATTTTACAATGAAGAACCTGGCAGACACCATCTTAGTTAAGTGATAAAAGTTAATACCATTAATGAAACAAACCAACATCATATGTCTCCTCATATGATGCTGGGAGACTAGTACAGCAGCACTACTGTGATATGCCTGCCAAAATGTATAAATTATAAAGATACATCTGAAAAAACCCCATAATTGAGGAACATTCTCAAAGCAACTGGTTTGTGCTTTTCAAAACTACCAAGGTCATGAAAGCTAACTGAGAAACTCTTCCAGATTGAAGAAGACTAAAGAGACGTGACAACTAAACATAACACATAATCCTGGATTGTGTCCTGAACCTGTAAGGGACATTATTGAGACAATAGGTGAGCTTTGAATTAGTTCCGTAAATTAGATGATATTATTGGATCAATGTTAATTTCCTAGTTTTAATTGTTGTACTATGTCATTGCACTCAAGAAATATAAAATGAAATTTTAAAGGGTAATGGGCAGCATGTCTACAATTTATTCTCAAATGATTCAGAAATAACAATAAGTGTAAGATCAAGGTGAAAGGCATATGGAAGCTCTGTGTGCTGTTTTGCAACTTTATTTATAAATTTGAAATTATTGCCAAATAAAAAGTTTTAAAAATGAAAAACTGTAAATATAACATTGTATGTTAGCTATATTTTAATAAAAGACCTTCTTAAAAAATGAAAAACTGTGGCAGTTTCTTTCCCAAAGAGCTCTAAAAACAGCAAAGCCCCCAAACACCTGTGGGATTAGAAGGTTTAGGGAAAACAAAACAAAAATATTCATTTCAGTTATTTATGGCTGCATATTAAACCATTTCAAAATTTAGTGGCTCCATTGTATTATCTGTCATGACTCTGCGTATTGATTGGCCTCAGCTGGGCAGTTCTACTCCATGTGACATCAGATGGGGACTCCACGAGGCTGGAACATCCAAGATGGCACACTCACATGCCTGGCCTTGGTGACAATGGCTGGAAGGCTGGGCTCCGATGAGCTACTGGAATGGCTGGGCCTCTTTCTCCATGCATTCTCAGGGTCTCTCCTTTCTACATGGCCTCTCTAAGTCACTTCTCCACATGACCTCTCTAGCAGGATGACCTGACTTCTTACATGGCAGCTCAGGACTCTTTTCAAAAGTTCAAAAGCAAAAGTTGCCCAGCACAGCTGACCTTTGGACAGCTCAGGGGTTAGGGGTGTCGACCCCCCACGCAGTCAAATATTCCCATATAACTTTTGACCCCTCCAAAACTTAACTACAGTATTCTTAAGGCTTAGGTCTAAAACCTGTCCAATGTCACTTTCACTGTATCCTATTGGTTGAAAGGAAACAAAACAAAAAAGTAGAGAAATGTTCAAACATACAAAAAGTATATGAGCTTTCACGTACTCATTGTCTAGCCTCAAAATTTTGTATGACATTTTAAACTTAATTTAAATTATTAGTAGTTAAAAAAAAAATTAGTCACAAGACCAATCCAGATTCTATGTGGGCGAGGACTACACAAAAGCATGAATAACTGGAAGTGTATTAAGGGCCACCTTTGCAGCTTAGCTACCATACCACCACAGCTAATTTACCTGTCTCCTTGCCAGAAATGTGTTGTATTTTAAAATCATATTAAGTAAGTCTTAGAAAAGCCAAAAATGAACCAAAGCAAAATGGATTGATGCTGAGATGTGATATACTCTCTATAGATTCTTGTATGTTATCTCTTCTTCCCTCTATCTGACCAGTAGGCAACTTTGTGGTTGTTTCTTGTGGTATTTTAAATTTTGCTTTCTCTTCTCATTATAACTTTTTTAAATTTTGCTTTCTCTTCTCATTATAACTTTGTCATGTGTGAGCAGTAAACTTACTACCTTGACTATATTTTTATTAACTTTGTAGATTTCAAGGATAGGTTGAAATAACCAAATGGATTTTGATCATAATGTTCTTCCACTATGATGAACTGAAGTTTCAGCAGCTTTATTGAGATACGATTTAAACACTATGAAAATCATACATTTAGAGTGTACAGTTCAATGTTTTCTTCATATGTTTACAGTGTTGTGGAACTATCACCACAATCAATTTTATAATTTTTTCATCACCCCCAAAAGAAACCTGCCACCTGTTTCAGTCATTTCCCATTTCACCACTCCCACTCCCAGTCCTCAGCACCACTAATCTACCTTTTGTCTCTATTGATTTATCTATTCTAGATAATTCATATGAATGGAATAATACAATATGTGGTCCTTTATGACTGGTTTCTCTCAATCAGCATTATGTTTTCAGGGTTTATCCATGCTGTAGCACGTAGCATGTATCAGTACTTTATTCCTTTTTATTGCTGAATAATATTCCATTGCGTAGTTATACCACCTTTTGTTTATCAATCAGCTGTTCATGGACATTTTGACTGCTTCCATTTTGGGGCTATTATGAGTAATGCTGCTATAAACATTCATGTACATGTTTTTGTGTGGATATGTGTTTTATTTCTTGAGTTGATATCAGGGTCCATTAATAGTTTAATATATTTTATAATATGTTGATTTTATATAGTCAATTAATTTATACAATTAATTAATTATGTATAATTAATTTTGTTTATGTATTCAATTTAATATATTTTATTAATATACCTGAATCCATTGATATTTTTATGAGAAAACTAATGGTTATTTTCCAGTTATTAAACTTCATCTTTCTAATATATAGTGAAATGCAAATAATAGTTAATTTGGGGGAAGAAGATTAGAGAATTTGATGGGAACTTGACTCAAAGTATAGAGGAACTTAAGCCCTTAGACACTGAAGTGTACCTGCGTGGTTTGAAATCCTGATTCAACCACTTACAAGATATGTTACCTTAGGCAAGTTACTTAACCTCTCTGAGCTTCAGTTTCTTTGTCCGCAAAAGGGAGAAAAATATAATTCATAAGATTGTTGTGAGGATTAAATCAAATACCTCTAACCCTAGATCTGGGCACATTGTAAATATGAATTAATTGTTAGTAATTATTATCAATAATTTATATATTGCTGTATTTTTTACATTTTTTAATGAACATATATTGCTTTTGAAAATTTAAAAACAATTTTAAAATGTGTGAAGTCAACCTTAATTTTGCATGTTTACTACTTTAAATGCACTCTTACATTTAAAATTATGCTTTAAGCTGGAAAGTAGAGATTTGACCCTACTTTCTTGGAGTCTGTGTTTTAAATTAGCTGAGGAAATGTAGACTGCTGACTTAAGGTCTCAATTGTAGCTTTCCATTTTATAAATAAAGGAGAGAGAATTTCCTGGGCAAAAAATTCATGAAGCTGTGGTGTCATTTATACCAAAATTGACCCTGAAACAAATACTAACAATATTAAATTTCCTAGTCTATACAGAGTTACTTTTATTATTCCATTGATCATTTGGATATTTGAAGCAAAGCATTTCTAACTAAATTTCTTTTTGACTCCTAAGGCATTTTGTTTTAGTACAAAGAAATTCTTTTAATAACCTAGCGTCTTGCCAAAGAGCCTGTCTCATTTCCCTATAGCTGATTTGAGCATTCTATTTAAATTCATTGCCTGTAAAATTAGTAATTATATATAATTTCTCTAGTGACTCCAATCTTAAATAATAATATCCCTCCAATAAGGCTTGTTCTATTTATAGGGTTTCAAGAGAAATTAGATTTTTAAGAGAAAATAACAGCAATACTAGAAATAATTATTAAAATATAATCTAGAAGCTGTCTTCTGGCTTGTTTTCTACTGCTTTATTCACGTTTCTGGTCAGAACAGGGGTATAGAATGGGGAGCTTGTGAGAGCCTTACCCTGGCTCCTCTCACCCATGCTTGGATTCAACAAGTGGCCACTCACTAGGTTCTCCAAACAGTATACCAGAGCCATTTTCCAGACCTCAGGAGACCTGTAGAGTTTTAACTTTCCAACCTGTAAGTACCTACAAAGTAACAACTACTGTGCTCAAGGCTATCTTTGTGTGTCTGTATGCAACAGCTTTATTGAGCTATAATTTATATGCTCTGCAATTCATCCATTTGAAGTATATAGTTCAATGGTTTTGGTGTATTCACAGAGCTGTACAACCACCACCACAATCAATTTTAGAACATTTTTATCACCCCAAATAGAAACCCCATACCCATTAGCAATACTCCCCTTTTCTCTCCAGCCCTAGGCAACCACGGATCTATTTTCTGTCACTATTAATTTGCATTTTCTGGAAATTTCATATACATGGCATCATATAATATGTGGCCTTTCGTGTCAGACTTCTTTCATTTAGCATAATGTTTTCAAGGTTTGTCCATGTTGTAGCATGTGTCAGTACTTCATTCCCTCTTATGGCTGAATAGTGTTCCATTGTACCCCATTTTGTTTACCCATTCATCAGTTGGTGGACATTTTTGTTTCTACCTGTTGGTTATTGTGAGTAATGCTGCTACAAACATTCACGTGCAAGTTTTTGTATGAACATATGTTTGCATTTCTCTTGGTATGTACCTAGGAGTGGAATTTCTGGGTTACATGGTAACTCTATATTTAACCATTTTAGAAACTGCCAGACTCTTTTCCAAAGTGACTGCAACATTTTACATCAGGTTTATCTTAAGATCTGCTTGGTATGGGGTTAATTGTTCTATTGGGTTGTCGGAAAAGTCATGATGCATTTTTGCAATAAAAAACATAGAAAAATACGTCATGACTTTTCTGACAACCCAATATTTGAATATAGCCTTGAAAACAGGCCTTTGTTGTAAAGGTAAGAAATTTCTGTCAAGATTCTCATTATATTATGATCTGAACTTAGCCATCAATGGGTTTGTGTTTCCAACAGTTTTCAAAATAAGGTGATTAGCATTCTGCTGTCTAGAGAGAAAAAAACTATATTATTTATCAAGTTTCCAGAATTCTATAGACCAGGGGTTGGCAAACTGTGGCTCACAAGCCACATGCGGCTCTGGGTACATACACGTGACTCTGAAGTAAAATTGAAAATAAAAATAAAACTATCATAGTTTCATTTATAAAAAATGTAAAGGCTATTATTCACATAATGGTGGTTTCATTTGTTTTATGGCTCTCGAATAATTTTTATTTTACTTTTTATTTCTTTTATTTGTTTTTTTTTAATAAAGATTTTTATTGGAGAATTGGGGGAGGGGAACAGTGTTGAGGACTTGGGGAAGGGGACCAGCCAAGTTGTTGTTCTTCAATCTTCATTGTGGAAGGTGCAAGTCGCCATCTGGCTACCCGGCGGCAGCTCGTGGCCTCCAAGCTCAAGGTGCTGTGTTCAATCTTAGTTGCAGATGAGCATACCCACTATCCCATGCAGGAGTCGAACCAGCAGCCTTGTTGTTAAGAGTGCACTCTTTATCCACTGAGCCCTCCAGTCGGCAGCCCAGCTCAAGGTGCCGAGTTCAGTCTTAGTTGTGGCCCTCCATCGAACAGGCAATCTTGTTGTTACACCAGCTGAGCCATCCTGCCACCTGTTGCCAGCCCAGCGACAGCTCAGCTCAGGTGCAGTGTTGCTGGTCCATGTGGGAATCGAACCAGTGGCCCTGTTACTCAGAGCTCGCGCTCTTAAGCCAACTCTCAGCCAACTGAGCCACTTGGCTGGCCCTCAAATAATTTTTAAACTGTTGTGACGGACAGGATTGGTTCTTCCATCTTAAAAGTTTGCCGACCCCTGCTATGGACTGTTATGGAACAACTTGCCTCTTCTCACTCTAACGGGCTGAGTCGGCTTTAGGGGCAGGTGGAGCAAGGCATAGGTGGTATAAACTAAAGGGCAGTGCAGATGAAAGTATGTCTTCATTATCATAAGGAAATTCTTCTCACATCTCTGGTTACAGAAGTCTGAAGTTCATAGGAGCCAATCGATTTTTATTGTAGTCACTCATACCTTAGCACAAATTACTTTAACAAGCACACTTTCTTTCTAATCCCTGGTTAAGTATGGTTGTCTTAAACTAAGGTGTTCTGATAGCAGAGGAGGTACTAAAAAAGGGGGGGGGATGGGAAAGGAGTAATTTTAGAGCCTAAAAAGGGGAATACTCTAAGCATTCCATTTATTAGATCATCTCCTCCTCATAACAACTCCATGAGAGAGACACTATTATTTTAACTTTAAAACAAAAGAAAAAAGCTCAAGAAGTTAAGTAATCTACTGAAGGTCATACAGATATGCGAAGAGCTGGGATTTCTACTCCAATCTGAGTCCAAACAACCAGAGCATCCTCATTCTGTTCTGAAGAGAGAGCAGACAGTGGAGGGTGGGGGATTGGATTGGGAGGGAGGGAATGTAGACAGTAGGGGTGTGCCAAAACCAAACTTTGCCTTCTCTACAAATTTTTTGTATGTCCCTGGTTGCCACAAGCACTTGCTGGCAGCACCCCCGACCCCCAGTGGCTCAGCTGTGCAGAAGCGCTAATGAGTCTGTAAAGACTTCCCAGCTTAGTGGAGCTACTGTGTTTGACTAACTTCGGACTACAGCATCTGCTGCTGCCTGGGCCACACGCACTCCAGCAAAACTTCCTTATTTGGAAAAGTCTTTTCCATCCTATTTGGGCAGAAAGAACACAATCTCACATTTAAGAAAAACAAAATGCTTTGGCCTACATCAGGAGGGGCACTTGAAAACATAGAAATGCCAAAAAAAAATTAAGTCTATTTCAAATACTTGGCTCAAGTGGAAGGTGGTGAGGGTGGGGTGGGGGTGGGGGGAGTGTGTTTCATCAGAGTTCAAAGAACATTCAAGAATCCCATTTTCGTTAACTCCAGAAGCTTTTCTAGTTAGCAATAAGCTTTGATCCCTTTTTATTGGAGTTAAGAAAATATACATTTTGAAATTATCTATGCTGTTGAAGCTGGGAGGGACCTGAGTAACAGAAGAATAGACTTTGTCAGGTATGGTTTAGCACTGCTTCTTACACCCTGAGCAGGGGTTTTTTTTGAAAAGGTGGGCTCAAGTAGATATTTGCAGGATGGGCCAGTGGGATCAGCCTGAGCGTTAACTCCTGTCATTCCTGGAAACTACTCTGGCAGCAGCTTGGGAGAAAGACAAAAAGAGGAGACTTCAGTCAAACTTCAATTCTGCCACGAAATTGCTGGGTGAACCGGGCTGTTTACTTAACCTCTCTGAGTGGACCTCAGTTTGCTCTTCTCTGAGCAGAGGGTGGACTAAATGGCCTTTCCAGAACTGGCTTTATATTTTTCGATTTCCCTGATTGTGGAAAGGCCTTGTCTAGGCTAAAGTGTGCTGTAGAAACCATGGGTTTCTGCTGCTCTCTATACCCACTCTTCATTTCCTAACTTCCCTCCTGGTACCTTCATGCCCTCAGCCCTTCTGGAGCTCAGACCTGTTTTGCTCCCTGGAGTGACCTTGCACAGGACCCACTGGTATACAAAGCCCAATGAGCCTGATATCTTCCCCACTGCTTATCAAATCTTATCTGTCCCTTGTTTCATTCTCCCCGAGTCTGTCCTCCCCTCAACCACCTGGCCCTGGGTGATGATGGCTAAATCAGCTAAAATAACCCTCATTGACTTTGCTAACATGTAACCCCTCTCACACACATTATAAAGAATCAGAATATACATGCTCCTGGCTCAAAGGTCCTAATGTCTGCATTATTCATTTATGTTGAAGGAGAGTGTTGATGGAGGGGTCTCCTGTGCCCCTCAAATTACATTAAGGTTGGATTGCCTTCTGTGATCAGAGAGACTTGGGGGAAGTTGTCTTATCTTGGCAGGAATATTTTAAACTCAAGATGGAGATTTTGTTTTCCTCTGCATTAATCTGCAGCTAATGCGAGTGAATATTACCCTTGTTTAATTACATCCACTAAGCAACTGACACAACTTCCCTGGGGAAGAAGCTTATCCGACTCTGACTCATGCTTTACAGCACGCTGGATTTGAGGAAATGGATAATGTACGCCCTGCTGGCTTTGGAATTTTAAACAGAAACCCACATGCGGCTGAGTCTCCGGCTTACTCCCAAATATGGGAGAATGTGTGCCCCAGCCGCGGTTGCAAGAGGCAAGCTCAGTGTGACAAAAGGCAAAACCCATGGAGTATGTATGCTGAGTGCCAGGCTTGAAGAGTCAGAGCCAGAATCCACTTAAAGGAAAAGGAACAACCCCAGGAAAGAGGAGGCAGGCCACAACCCCTAAGGACTGCGTCCCTTTTCTTGAGTGATCTTGATGATGTTACGGCAATGAATGTTTTATTTTAAATGTTTTATTTAATGTTTTATTAAAAATGTTTTATTTTAAATGTTTTATTTAAAAGTGAAAATGCATGGCCAGCACCAGGGACTAAAGAGAAGCATCGTCAAGGCTTTTAAAGCAGTGCTCACAGACACAGCATGTCAGAACAGGAGGTGAAATGATTTCAGCCTTGTGCTGAGCTGGTGAGGTCACCCTGGACCCAGATCATGGTGAAAAACCCGCTGGTGGCCAGTGTGCCCCAGGATTCTCTGAGAAGTGGAGATGTTGCCAGGGTAGAGCTAATTGGGGTGATTGCTCTGGTGTCTGAGTTGAAGGTGCAGGGACCAGTATCCCAGAGCAGAAAGAGAGGGCTCCTCAATTGGAGACCACAAATAAGGCTCAGAGTCCCCTTTACCACTGCCACTCCATGGCTGAGCCCCACCCTCCTTCTGCCCACACCCCCTAATGCTCCATACGCCCACTTCCAAATTCTCTTCCCCTTCAGGGCTGTCCTTATTCTTCTTTTTGTTTTTAAAAAAATCTTTGTTTTTATTAAATATACATATGGTCTGTGACAAAAATATAGAAATATAACAATAACAGCTCCCGTTTATGGAGCGTTTTCTTTACATAAGACACTGTACTAAAGCACTTAATGTGCATCATTTTATTCAAACTTCATAATATCCCTATGGAATAGGTTTATTTTCATCTGCAGAAGAAGATTAAAGATTATAGATATAAAGATTAAAGTTCAGACAGGTGAAATAACTTGTCCAAAGTCATATAGCTAGAATGGGGCAAAGGTGAGATTTGAACGTAAATGTTTGCTTTCCAAAGGACGTGCACTTATGTGTGACATATGCTGCCTTAAAAAGTACAAGAAAGAGAGAAATATCAACAAAGATGACCCCTGTTGTTGTCCTTCCAGAATTCTCTTTACATACATGTGCGTCACGTTTATTTTAACATGATTTTGATAGAATAAAATCTGAGGTTGATTTTCTCTCTTTCGGAAAAAAGGGAGAATGAGTCACCCAATGTCATTTATTCAGATTTCTCTTCCCCTTGAAAAGCTCTAGCTCAGGGAATCTGCACTTGGCTGAGTCCCGAGCCCTCTGCTCCTGTCTCCAAAAGGCTTGGGCGTCTTGGTGGGAGTGTCATGCCAAGCAAACAGTAGGCACTCAATTCTCCCCAGTTCTATCATTAGAGACAGATCCTTCTGTGAGCCTTGGCCTCTGCTCCAGTGTAGCTATTTAAGGGCTGTGGGTTCCTTCCCTCTCCAGCTGGTGCTGATGTTGGTGTTGAAACAACTACCCCAATGAGCCTAGAAGTACAGGCATGTCATCACTTTGGGGAGCAAAATTAATGCTACTACTGTTGCCCTAGGACTGCCATTTTAAAGCCCTTGCTGAATTTGTAATCCTGGTCTTTCTCACAACTGCTGATGAGGAGAGAAGCTTAGGCAGCAAAGATAGTCACGGGTGAGGTTAGATGTATCTGTTGTGGGAATGGGGGACACAGAGCAGGACCCAGATTCAATGGCACTTCTGGAACTCATAGGAGCTCCTGTCATCTGGTCCATCCAGACCTCAGGGGTTTGGAGAATCACCCACCACCAATGAAGGGACTAACTTTGGGGGCAGTGACATTTCCCTGCTTGGTCATGAGATCTCAGCTGAGCCAGCAGAGCAAATGCTTTTCATATCAAAGCAGACCATGACAGCAGCTAACAGGGACTCATGAAACCTGTCTTTCCTTCTTACCTCCCACTAACCAGCACCTGCCCTGCCACACACACAACCACACACATTCTCTAAACAAAAACTTAAAAGAGGTATTAAAAGCGGTAAACTTTATGTTATTAATATTTTACCACAATTAAAAAAAATACCAAACTAGGTTAAATATTCTATTCTCTCTCTTTATTTCTATGTCTGTATATCGCTAGTGTTTTTTTCTCAAGCACTGTAATTCACATTATTGCATGTGATCCCCTCAATTTACAATATAATAAAAGTGGTTGTCATTAGATTCTTAAACCAAGGATTACTAATTTTTTTCTTTTAACTTTTTGTGGAAATATAGCATATATAGAAAAGTACACAAATCATAAATATATATCTCTATAAATTTTCAAAAGGCAAACACCCCCATGTAACCAACACCTAAACAAAGAAGAAAAACATCACTAGCTCCCCAAAAACCCCCTCTTGATCCCTCCCAGTTACTAATCTCTCAAGGGTAATCCCTAAAAATAGATAAAAAAAAGATTAATTTTTTCTGTTTTTGAACTTGACATAAATGGAATCATATGTATGTACTCTTTTATATCTGGCTTCTTCCTCTTAATGTTAAATTTGTGATATTTATCCTTATTATTGCATGTAGTTATAGATTATTTATTCCCATTGCTGTGTAGCACTCCACTGTGTGAATTCAACATGATTTATTTATTCATTCTATTGTTGGTGGACATTTGAAATGTCTCTGGTTTTCAGCTACTACAAACAGTGTTTCTATGAATATTCTTGTACATGTCTTTTGGTGAACATATGTATTTCTAGAAATGTAATCACTTCTCACAGGATATGTATAGGTTCAACCTTGGTAGATATTGCTGAACAGTTATCCAAAGTGGCTGTACCAATTTACACTCCCACTAGCAATGCATGGGCATTCGGGTTGCTCCGTATCCTCACCACCACTTAGTGTTGTCTTTTTTATTTTAGCCATTCTGATGGGTGTGTAAAATATCCTATTGTGCTTTTCATTTGCATTTTCCTGATGAATTGAGTACCTTTTTATATATTTATTAGCCATTTGGATATTCTAGGGACTTTTTCAAGCTTTTTTCCTGGTTATTAAAGTAATATAAGTTAATTGAAGAATGTTAGGCAAATACAGAAAGGAATCATGATTGATTTATACCATGTCAATTTAGCTAAACTGGAACTATACTTATCAGAATTCCTTTCCTTGTCTGCTTCTGGGCTAGGGTTGGCCACAAGAAAATTTGCACAAGATTTGGAGGGCAGAAGCAAAGCATCCATGTTTATGCTAAGAAGGTCAGTACACAGTCAGGTGCAGTTACAACTCATACACGTCGTCTCAGATCTGCTGGCTCACATTGTTTGCATGGGACAGCAATTGGGCCCATGGTTCCTTCGGTTCCAACCTTCAGAACTCATCCTACAGCTTTCAACTCCTGGGCCAAACGTGTGTTTACCTACATGACAAAGGACCCAGCTCCTTTTGCAGGCCACCCACATCGTTGAAGTTGGGGGTTTTGGAGGCAGCAAGAGACTGATACAGGCCTCTGTTCACCCTCGTGGGCACCACATCAATCTTGCAGGTTCCAGTTTGCCCTTGTTCTCCCGTACTTCATGTCTATTTCTCCTTCCTGATTACTTGCTCTCCAGACTTCAGGTCCAGCACTAGAAGCATAAGCAACAGTCACATACAAGCTGTTTAACCAGCTCCCACAATTGCATCAATGTCAAATCTCTATAATAAATGCCTTACTCTGTCATCCCTACTAGTTCTGCTTCTCTGATTAAACCCTGGCTTGTACAAGCATTAAGAAGAAAAGCAAATTCACTTGTAATCCCACACCCAGCGGGGACCACTGTCAACATTTCAATGTGCATTCTTCCTGCCTGGAATATTTCCGTTGAAGAGCATGAGCCCCGGAGAGATTAAAGACTGCTCAGGGCTAAACTAGCTGGTGGCAAAATTAAGCCTTCAGAAGGCTGGGTTCATCCCTGCTGATTTGGTACCGCTTTCACCCTGTCTCGGAATCTGAGTGACCCTTAACTCCTCCATCCTTCCTGGGGACTCTCTAGCTCTGAGCACAAGCTCTGGGCCTGTGAGAGATGGTTTTGGACACATTCCTGGGCTTTACAGACACCTTCTTTTATAGCTTCCCCATTTTGTTCTCACCAAATTGCAGGAGTTCCACCTTTCTGTTCCTCTTCAGAGGGTAAAAAAAAAAAAAAAAAAAAAAAAAAGTCTATTGGTTTGTGTCATCTACATCTGGAGAACTAACTGAGAAGTGATGGCCACCAGGGGGCCAGAGAGAGCATCTTAAGGCCTTCTCCTCCCTGTCAAAATATCCCGATGTCAGCTAGAGATGTAGTCCTTTGATTTAAACATTGCTATCTCAAGAATTCTCTTTTAAAATGTAAGTACTCCTGAGAGAGATAACACATAAAATTCTTAATTTTTCATAAGAAATAGTTTCTCACATGCAGTGATAAGTGATATAGTATTGATATGGGCCAAGCGAGTAGCCCCCCCACCACTGAAAAACTTTAAGTTTTCTTTCTTATAGGGATTTCAAATTTCCTGTTCCTTAAAGTTTCCTTTATCCCAGTTTTTAAGCTCCTACACCCTGCTTTAGATAATTACCCTAAACTAAAACTTGTGATTTATACCTATTGATTGTAATTATTGAAGCCTAATGTTCTCTTCAACCCGTTCTGGGCCCAGCTCCTGGACAATTGACACCACCTGAGTGACCAGTTGAATGGCCACAAGCTCCATAAGAGCTGATGGATTTCAAATAGAAATTTATTAATTAAAATCTATTTTTCCTCACTTAGGGGCTTTGGGGATACAGATGACGCCCCAGCAAGACTACCAGTCCCAATTAAAGAAGCCAACACGGTTTTCCAGGTGGATCTCAAGACCCCTTCCTCTCATCTAAGATCAGATAGGGTGAGAGTTCTGTGACTCTCCAATAGGCAGGGACAGCTCTACACCCCTGCCCAGCAGGAAGCAGATACAGAAGAAAAGACCTCCAGTCCCTCAACTTCCCATAGAGATTTTATGGGGATCACATCTCTTAAGGGGAAAACAAGGCAGGCAGTTAGAGGCCGGCATTGGGTCTCTGCATTCCTGCACATCCAACAAAACCCACAGAATGCTACCGCCCAAAAGACCTCTCCCAAAACTTCCCCTTTTCATTGTAATTATCAACTACTATGAGAAAACAAATGGGTACAAATTAGATTAGACCAGTCACTCACACCTGCGCAGTAAAGGCAAAATGACCTTCATTTCACCTGGGCCTCATTATACCATCATTATAATATCATACATATTAATATAATAATAAACTGAATTCTGGGAAGGAACATGCAAAGTCTAAGAAGATGAGGTAATAGGGCCAGCCGAGTGGCGTGTTGGTTAGGAGTTGGCTTGGGATGCCAGCTCTGAGCAGCAGGACCCTGGCTCGGACCCCACATGCGGGTCAGTGACGCTGCGCCCTCTACAGCTAAGATGGTGAACAACAGCTCCACCTGGAGCTGGGCTGCTGTGAGTGGCCGGTGGTGGTGTAGGCTGCAGTGGGGCTGGTCTGCAGCAGGCGTGAGCTTTTGCAAGCTGCCCTGAGCTGCCGTGAGCCGCCATCCAATGGCCGGCAAGCGACTGCCTCACCCGGGAAGAGCACAAGGATAACACCAACATGGGCCAGTAAAGCAGTGTCCTCCACAACTAGACTGAAAAACTAAAGGACAACAACTTGTCTGTTCCCCTTCCCCGATTCCACAACACTG
The DNA here is from genome assembly GCF_001890085.2 of Hipposideros armiger. NCBI lineage: Eukaryota > Metazoa > Chordata > Mammalia > Chiroptera > Hipposideridae > Hipposideros > Hipposideros armiger. Next base: position 6,318,886 of record NW_017731365.1, on the reverse strand, counting down.
TTCCCCTCCCCCAACTCCCCAATAAAATCTTAAAAAAAAAAAATGAGGTAATAGCCTCTTGTCAATCACAGTGTCAATGAAGTGGTCCCACGCCCAGAGAGGAACAGCCCATTCTGGAGAAAAAAAGGGATAAAAACTCCAAGTCCTGGCCAGTCAGGGCCTTTTTGAGCTCCTTCTTTTGCTTGGCCTGCTCCAAACTCTTTGGCGTGCTCTTTTTCTCCTAATAATGACACCATTGGCCCTTTGGGCCTTTTGAGCCTTTGAGTCACGCTTCTGCTCAGCCCACTCCAATCCCTTTGAGGTGTATTTTTTTCTTCTAATAATGGGCCCTTGAGCCACTGCTTTCTGTTCGGGCCCGCTTCTATTTCTTCGAAGTGTACGTTTTCTTCTAATAAACTACTCTTTCCCTACTTTACCTTGGCATCTTGTTCAATTCTCTGCTCAAGATGCCAAGAACCTGGACACCACACTAAGGAGGGCCCATCCTCCAGCATCCAGAGCAGCTAGGTCTCCCAGTTTTGCACAAGGCCTGGGTTCAACACCCTGGTGTGGAAACCAAGCCTGGACATCGCTTCCAAAAGGGCCCACTCTCCAGTAACAGCATTAAAGGCTTTGGTAGAGAGCAGGCTGGGCAGGGAGTGGCCAAGGAGAGAAGCCCAATGCAAATGTTGCCTACTTTGCAATTTGTCTGAGACCTCCTGGTCTCTGAGTTTTACAAGCACAAGAGTCAAAAGGGTTTTTCTGCTCAAACCTGAGACTTGAGCCTAGGTTCTGCTCCTTACCTGGAGGATGGACCTGTTAGGAGGACAGGTTTGCTTCCCTGAGAAGAGCAGAACCAAAAAAGGAACAACTAGGGCCAACAGAGTGGCTCAGTTGGTTAAGAGCATGAGCTCTGAGCAACAGGGTCACCAGTTCAATTCCCACACGGGCCAATAACGCTGCACCCAAGCTGAGCTGCCGCTGGGCCACCAAAAGGTGGCAGGATGGCTCAGCTGTTGAGAGCACATGCTCCTAACAAGGTTTCCAGTTCGACTCCCGCATGGGATGGTGGGCTACACCCACCCACAACTAAGATTGAACTGAGCTGCCCTGAGCTGTTGATGGGTGGCCAGATGGCAACTGGACTTGGAGCTTAGCTAGCTGCACCCTCCACAACTAGAACTCAAGGATAACAACTTGGCTGTTCCCCTTCCCCAATTCCCCAATAAAATCTTGAAAAAAAAAAAAGGAACAACTAGAGATGGAGTGTATTAGAAACTAGTGTTGATGAAAAGAAACTGGTGACACACTCTCTCCCAGCATGTCAGTTCTGCCTGGCTAGTTTCTTGAAGAGGAACTAAAAGCGGATGTTGTAGTTAAGGTTTCTTGCTTTTTTTTTTTTTTTTCCTTTTCTCTTCCAACAGCTATAGATACTGTTGGCTTCTTTCCTGGGATGCTCCTGTCACTGCCTCCCCTCTGCCCCAAGTGGAGAGGACATTTATCCCACATGTTGGCTACTGAGCTGGGTGCCCCAGACTGGCAGGGAGGCCACAGCCCAAAGCACAGGAGTACCCAGGGGTAACATTATCCTGTCAGAGCTAAACAAGGAACTGAGTGTTTAGAATAACTTCAAGAAAGTCATGGGCGTTTCCTCTGTTAGGGAAACAAGAAACCACAGTGAGATAATGGATAGCTATATTCAGGTCACAGATTATCAGCTGCCATTGCTGCTTCCTGTTCAGAATTCTATGAAACTTCTTTCTAATCACTGGAGTCTCATGGATTCTGCAAATGTGACAACATTTAGTAATGTGGACTTGGGAGCTTTGCCTGGAGATCTGACATAACCCAGTGATGGAACTGTTCTTTCGGAATGAGGCTTGAGGGGCCTGTTCCTGGTGGAGTAGGTAGTAGGTGGGGGACCAACAGTGAGAATAACTTTTACTGAACTCTTATTATTTTTCAGGCTCTTGGACTAAGATTTTTGTGCACTATCTCATTTGACTCTTAAAACCACCTTATGCAAAAGACAAGTGTTGGGCATGATGTGGAAAGAATGGAACCCTTGTGCCCTGTTGGTGGGAATGCAAAATGGTGTAACCACTATAGAAAATCATGTGGCGGTTTCTCAAAAAGTAATTAAAAGTAGAACTACCATATGATCTGGCAATCTCACTTCTGGGTATTTTCCCAAAAGCATTAAAATCAGGATCTTGAAGAAATATCAGCACTCCTATGTTCATTACAACACTGTTTGCAATAGTCAAAATGTGGAAACAACCTAAATGCCATTGAAGGGTGAATGGATAAAGAAAATTTGGCATATATATCCAATGGAATATTATTCAGCCTTAAAAAGGAAGGAAATCCTCAAACTTTGCAACATGGTTGAGCCTTGAGGACATTATGCTAAGTGAAATAAGCCCATCACAAAAGGACTCCACTTATGTATGATTCCACTTATATGAGGTATCTAAAGTAGTCAGGCTCATAGAAACAGAGAGCAGAATAGTGGTTGCCAGGGGCAGGCTGGAGAGGGAAATGGGGAATTGCCAATTAACAGGCTTAAAGTTTCAGCAATGTGAAATGAATAAGTTCTAGAAATCTGTTCTATAGCATTAAACCTATAGTTAACAATATTGTCTTGTACAGTTAAAACTCTGTTTAGGGGTAGACCTCATGTTAAGTGTTCTTACCACAATTAAATAGAAATTTAATTTAAAAACCACCCTATGAGAGGTGTATTATTATTACCCCCATTCTATAATTGAGGCAAAGGGGTCAGAAATGTTATGTCACTTGCCCCGGGGGTGGGGGCTGGGGCGTGGGGAGTCACAGTCGTAGAACTGGGAACCAGAATCAAGACTTCTCTCTCTCTCTCTCTCTCTCTCTCTCTCTCTCTCTCTCTCTCTCTCTCTCCTCTTTTTCTCTCAGTACTTTATTGAGCTATCACTTACATTTACTTAATATGTATACACGCATGTGACCACCACCCAGATCATAATTAGAACATTTTCATCACTCTCAAAACTCCCTTCACACCCCTTTCCAGCAAATACCCACTGCCCCTAATTCCCTAGGTAACCAATATTCTGACTCTATCCTCACAGATTTGTTTTATGTACATATACTTGAACTTCATATGAATGGAATCGTACTCTTACATCTGGCTTCTTTTGCTCAAAACAGTGTGTTTAGGATTTGTCCACATGGTTATACCAGTAGTTCTTTTTCCTTTCTATTGCTGAATAGTGTTCCATTTTATGAAGGTAACACCCAAGTTATTTATCCATCCTCCTGTTGATAATATTTAGGTTGTTTCCAGTTTTAGACCATTTTGAATAACACTGCCATGAACATTCTTCTTAGGCAGGAATATATTTAACTTTATAAAATACTGCCTAACAGTTTAGCTGCTCCACATCCTTGTCAACACGTGGAATTGTCAGTCTTTTCACTTTAGCCAGTAGAGTGAGAATCAGCTCTTTCTGATTCCAAAGCCTATGCAGCATCTTAAAGCTCTCGAGGATATAGGATCCTCCTACATCGACGGCTGTCTGTCTTGGGTGGGAACAGTGGCCTAAGCACCAGTTATATGCTGGCAACAAGAATGGAAAGTGGCTCCCCGGAACACCTGGGTGCCAGGGAATCTGTCACCTCAGACTTGGCAAATAGGTCAAGGAAAGAAACTTAAGAACTAAATTTTCTTCTCCATTCACCTCTATGAGAACCCTAAAAAGTCCCTTGTTCATTCACTCCTTTGTTTTAATTACAAAAGGCACACATAATACACTGTAACACATTCAGATAGTACAGAAATGTATAGATAAAAAGGAAGAAGTCTTCCACATATGTATGTGCATGTGTGTGTACACAAATTCTAAAAAGAAAAATAAGACTGTACTATATGTGTTCTATAACTTGCTTTTTTCACTTAATAGCTCATGGATAACTTTCTATATCAGTAAATATATGTCTACCTCATTCTTTTGGATGCTTGCATAGTATTCCATTGAATCATGGACTGTGATTTAGGTGTTCCTCTAACCCTCATTCGCTATCCATTCAATAAATACTTATTGAGCATCAATAGGAAAAATAAATAAAGTGTGGGGCTTGCAATGACAGGTTTATCCCAGGGTACTGTGGGAGCCCAGAGAAGACACACAGACTGGAAGGCCTGTATCTGACAGCGTCCACAGCATGGAGGATGAAACAGGAAAGTGAACTAAAAAGCAAGCTTCACAGCACTCTCCCTCTGACCCAGGCCTTGCATTTCAAGGCAGGATCCAAGACCCCCAAGGGGAGCTTCCAGAATGTAAGCAGAATGGAGCAAGCAGTTTGCTTTAGATTAACAAATTGATTTCACAGAAACAGGAAATTTCTCTCATACTTTAAGTCCTAAAATAGAAGAAATATGCTGGGATGCACAGGGATTTGGGGAATTTGGTTAACATCGTGAAGTAAATTTGATGTGAATTTTGAATCTGACAATCTCAACGTGAGCTATTACGCATTTCTCAAAAGGGCTTTTATTTAAAATCAAGGAATGGCCACAATCAAGAAATGTTCACACAAGAATAGAACGGAGAGAAGAAAACACCTCTAAGTATTGCTGGTCTCAAAGGTGCAGGAAATAGAGCCCTTCGTGATCTGTTGGGGAGACTATCAATCAGGCAGCCCCGAGGGCCAAGTGCAGCCTGGCCCAGCCTTCCTCTTTAGCCTGGCTTCCGATTTTCTCCCTGACAATGGCCCTGCTTTTCTTCCAACCCAGCAACTGTGTTTCTCAGGGCCTCCATACACACCTTCCCTTTGGCTGAAAGACTCCTTTTCTTCCAGGCCACCAGTCTACCTAGTCTATTCCTATTCATCTTTTATTTCTCAGCTTAATGGAGGCTGTCTCTGAACGCTCAGTATAAATTAGGTTCCTCTGTTTACATTCTCAAACAACCCTGTTCTTTTCCTTCAGAGAAATTACCACAGTGGCAATAATATATTGTGTGATTATTTGTTTAGTGATAATGTCCTCCACTGGGACCTGTGTCTGTTTAGTTCATAGCTGAATTCCTAGGGCCTCGTAAATGACTGATACAAATTAGTATCCAATAAATATTTGTGGAAAGAATGAATGCTTTTAGAGGGCAATCTCTATCAAAATGGTAAATGTAATATTGTGTGACTTAGCCATCCTACTGAAAGAATCTATCCTACACAAATAGCGTAACTGCAATAAAATACAGGTTCAAGTATTTTCATGGACACACCATTTGTATTAGCAGAGGTTTAGAAAATGCCCATATACGGTACATCATTCAGAGGATTATTACGTAACCATTCAAAAGAATGACAAATATATACATTTACTGATATGAAAATGTCAAGGAAGGGATGAATAGGCAAAGCACAAAGGATTTTTAGGGCAGTGACACTACTCTGTATGATAAAAAAAAATGATGGGTATATGTTATTATACATTTATCAAAACCCATAGAATGTACAACACCAAGAGTGAACTTTAATGTAAAGCATGGACTTTGGGTGATAATGCCGTGTCAGTGTAAGTTCATCAATTGTAACAAATGTACAACGCTGTCGTGGGATGTTGATAGCTGGGGAGGCTGTGTGTGCATGGGAGTAGCGGGTATATTGAAAATCTCTGTACCTTCTACTCAATTTTGCTGTGAATTAAAAATGTTCTTTAAAAAATTCTATTTTTAAAAAGTCCTTGAGCCATATATGAGGGATTTCTACTGGTTTACACATTTGTATTTTCTGAATTGGTTATAGTACATATATATTATTTACTTTTATAATTAAAAAATACTAAAAATTGGGCCAGCCAAGTGGCTCAGTTGGTTAAGAGTGTGAGCTCTGAGCAACAGAGTCACTGGTTCGATTCCCACAAGGGCCTGTGAGCTGCACCCAAGCTGAGCTGCCACTGAGCTGACAACAGGTGGCAGGATCTGAGCCATCATGTTTCTAGCAACAAGGTTACAGGTTTGACTCCCGCATGGGATGGTGAGCTACACCTACCCACAGATAAGATTGAACACAGCACCTTGAGCTGAGCGGCCTTGAGCTGCCAACGGGCGGCTGGATGGAGACTGGACTTGGAGCTGAGTTAGCTGCGCCCTCCACAACTAAGATTGAAGGACAACAACTTGGCTGTTTCTGTTCCCCAGTTCCCTAACACTGTTCCCCTTCCCCAATTTCCCAATAAAAATCTTGAAAAAAGAAATCTTTATTTAAAAAAAATAGAAGAAGAAATACTAAAAATCAAAAAGAAAGGAAGAAGGGCCAGCTGAGTGGCTCATTGGTTAGGAGTTGGCTTGGAGCACCAGCTCTGAGCAGCAGCGCCCCGGTTCAGATCCCAGATGAGGGCCAGTGATGCTGTACCCTCTACAGCTAAGATGGTGAACAACTTGACCTGGAGCTGGGCTGCCGTGAGTCTCTGGGGATGGCATAAGCTGCAGTGGGACTAGTCGGCAGCTGGCATGATGCACTTTTGTGAGCTGCTGTGAGCAGCCATCCAATGGCCGGTGAGTGACTGCCTCACCTGGAAAGAGCACAATGATCACAATACCAACATGGGCCAGTGAAGCAACGTCCTCCACAACTAGACTGAAGAACAAAAGGACAGCAACTTGTCTGTTCCCCTTCCCCGATTCCCCAACACTGTTCCCCTCCCCCAATTCTTCAATAAAATCTTTTAAAAAAAAAGAAAGAAAGAAAGAAAGAGGACTGTCAGTCTATACATATAATCCATACTCTATAGATGTGCGCATACGTAGCAACAGACAGACTTGCAAACATGCTCAGAGCTCTCTGACCGCCAGTACTAACAGCTAAGCTTTCCCCTGAACACCTGCAGGCCCACACATTTTTGTTGACTGTGGACCTCACAGAGGGAGAAGAAAGCTGCTCCTCTCCAGGAAATGGCTTCAAACCTGGCCCTGGGAGAGGATGAGCCTAGGGTCAGTGGGGATTGGAACTGCAAGGCATCAGGTGTCTTCTGAGACTAGCCACCCTGTTCTTTCAGGCAGGGCCCAATAAGTTTTCTCATAATTATAAAACGTACACGTTTTTATCGTGAAATATTCAAACATTACAAAAAACGTGAAGAAGAGAACCAATCATACATAATGGCATAAATTCTTCCAAACTTTAAAATTCACACATATGTAAATACACACGTATGCACACATCTCATATATTATATATACCTGATTGACTTATTTTCATTTCTTTTTCAATGTGTTTGCACTGGATCTGACTTTTACTTTCTTTTTTCAACTTTTTATTTTGGAATAATTTAAGATGTACAGAAAAGTTGCAAAGTTAGTACAGAGAGTTCCTATATAACATTTACCCAGCTTGCCCTAATAGTAACGTCTAAAAACAGTCCATTTGTCAAAACTAAGAAATTAACATAAGTACAGTGCTATTAATCTAAATACAGATATTATTTAGACTTTATCAGTTTTTACATTTATGTCCTTTTTCTGTTCCAGGAAACCACATTGCATTCAGACAAATAAGTTTTCACAAATTTCCCTTGTTTCTTAAGTTTCTCCTTTTCTTTCCCCACCACATATAACACTAACATGAGATCAGAGTGCCCTCCTTGATTTTTCTGTCTCCTTGCTTTCAAGCTTAATGTTTGTTTTCCTTATGTGATTCTCCACAGACTGCCTTTGAAGACCCCATAGATATGAAGTCTCCCCAAAGACTACTTTGGTCAAACAAATCCTCCTCATGGTTCCCTCTAGTAGGGTAAGTTGGATGAATCTCTTCAGTTCATGATACATCAGTTCATCATAGTAAGTAGGTGTCCTCTTACTTTTTCCCCATTTGTTCCCCTACTCATTTATCCTTCTCCCCACGCCATAAAAGGCACTCACTTTAATGTGTTTAATGTGTGTCTTTGGGTATACAGGCATTCCTGACAGAGAAACAGTGTTCTTTTGTGGATAGACGTGACTTTAGCCTACACAAATGGTATTATACCATAGATATTATTGTATTTCTTTTTATTTATTTATTTAGTATTATTTTTAAAGATTTTATTGGGGAATTGGGGAAGGGGAACAGTGTTGGGGAATTAGGGAAGGGAAACAGCCAAGTTATTGTCCTTCAATCTTAGTTGTGGAGGGTGCAGCTAGCTCAGCTCCAAGTCCAGTCGCCATCCTGGCGCCTGTTGGCAGCTCAGCGGCAGTTCAGCTCGGGTGCAGCTCACTGGCCCATGTGGAAATAGAACTGGTGACCTTGTTGCTCAGAGCTCATGCTCTTAATCAACTGAGCCACTCGGCCAGCCCCTGTATTTGTTTTTACGTGGCACATGTTTTTTAGATAGTTGTGTGGCTCAGGATATCTGGTTCATTGCATCTGACTGCTGCACAGTACCGCAAAGCATGCATTGACACATTTCATGTCTCCATTTCTCCAGTGATAAACGCCTCGGTCGCCTCCACTTACAATCCTCTGACAAATATGCTCTTTACCTTCCATTAGGGACCCGTGTGAGAGTTTTCCCAGGTCACTATACCCAGGAGTGAGGTCACTGGCACTCTGGGACTCGCATATTTAAAGTCATGAAACAGAGTCAGATGGCTTCCAGAATGGTTCTACAAGTTTATACTCCCACCAGCAATGGTTGTCTTTCCCCCCACATCCTTGCTAACTCTTAGGTAATATCTGACTTGTCTAACTTTTGCCAAGCTATGGACACAAAGTAATATCATGTTTTAATCTGTATTGTTCAGCTCACTTCTGAAGTTAAGCTTCTCTTTATTCACTTGTCAGCCATTCCGATTTCCTAATCTATCCACTACTCATTTTTCCGTTGGATTTCTGGCCTTTTCCTTGTTGACCTGCAGAAGTTTCCTGTACTTTCCAGATAGTAATCCTTTGCTAGGTTTAGACATTGCACATATCTCCTCTTGCTCTGTCTTGGAGGGGACTTATATTCCTCAGCCTGAGCTTACTCTCAGGGAATCAATGCAATTCATTTGCTGAGATCCAGCCTCTCATCCTCTGCTAAATCTCAGGATAGTGGTTGCTTATGGGAGGAGAACAGGGGTTGTGATTGGGACAGGCACCTAGAGGAGCTTCTGGGAGGTTGGCAAAGATTTATTTCTTAACCTGGGTGTTAAGAAATTGTTTTGCCTTAAAACAGTCAATTAAGCTATACGTTTTGTTTGTATAGTTTTCTTTTTCTATGTTTTATTTTACAATAAAAATATTAAACTCTATCCCTCCATTACCTTTGACTTTTCACTCCTCTTCTGATGGCAAGACCAAAACCCATTTTTCAAACAAATCTAGTGTCTGACTAAGTCTGAGCAAAACTGATTCCTAAACACAGACTGCTTCAGAAATGGGATTTTTCAATGATTAAAAATCTTCTTTTCCTTTCTACAGTCCATTGATAAAACCAATCATCCTCCTGTTGTTTAGCCGTAGTCTCTCTGGCCTGTGAAATCCACAGCCATAACAAGGGCCTGTCAATCAACCAGCCAGGGCTGACCTGGGCACATGAGTGGAGGAAGGAAAGCTTTCAGCAACCCCTCAATCTGCCTCATGAACCTAAATGGTTAGCTCTGCCACAGTTTTTTTTATTTATTTTTATTTATTTTATTTTATTAGGGAATAGTGTGTTTTTCCAGGACCCATCAGCTTCAAGTTGAGTAGTTGTTTCAATCTAGTTGCGGAGGCCGCAACTCAGTGGCCCATGTGGGGATCGAACCGGTAACCTTGGTGTTATGAGCACTGCGCTCTGAGCTAACCGGCAGCCCCTCTGCCACAGTTCTTGATAAGCCCTGGGTAACATACAAAACAAGAGAAAAATGACAGAACTTGGGGAGGCTGCTACCACTAGCGATTTAAGGGCCCCAAACTTCACACTTCAGTGTGCTTAGTCCATATGAAACTAAATTGCTATATTCTACAGTTTAAATTTTCCATCTGCAACATTGGATGACAAACAGGGTGAAGGGTGAGAAAGCAAGCTGTGGTGGCATAAACTGCTTTACTCATGACAACTAAAACCTCTGTGTTTGAAGTAAGCCTTCACCAGACCTAAAAGTACTATTTTTCCAATAACCTGATACCAGCCCCTGTCACTAGCCACGGCAGCTGCACTAAGCTGTGGGCTCCCGTGGGTTATTTTTATCCCAAATACTCACTAGGACCCACTTGGTCACCAGTATATTCATAGAAGGGTTTGGGGGTCTGAATGCTACCATCTCCCTCACAGTAATAAATGCCACATGGGCAAGAAGAAGCTTTTTTTTTTTTTTTAACTGTCTGGGTAAGGCTCCTCAGACAGTTCATGCCCTCAGAACAAGGTTCTTTAGATCCAAGGTTCTGGATCAGAGAACTCAGCTGTGGCCAGGAGATCTCAGCAAGGCTTCCTGTTCCCTCTTTCTGATTCAGAGAGTTCATGACCCAACCAGCTGCATGGAGAAGAATGGCTGCTCTTCTCAGAGAGGCCAGGCCCTTTATGGTCACCATACGGAGACAGGAAGCAGAAGAGAAGAAACTGGGTCATTAATTCCCCACCCAACAATAGAATATTTCCCTCCTTGGGCTCAGCCATCTTGCCCTCAGACCTGGACTTACGTCCCTGTCTCATTACCACTGTCAAAACAATTTCTTAAACCCAGAGCATGGCATAAATAGCCTTGAGGCTGTCAGAGCTTGTCCGCTTTGAGTCCCTTCGGACACACAGGTCCTCACACTGCCCACCAGACCATCCCACGTAGCCCTTCCTTTCCCAGCCAGAGTTCTGGGCTCTGAACTATCCTTGGTTGCCTTTCACCCCTGGCCCAGCAGAGGTCGCTAGAGTGATGCAGATGAAACCAGACTTGGCGGGAGTAGTGAAAGACAGGGCCCAGGAGCAAGCAAAATACCATGTCCTTCAGAGCTCTGAGTCCAAGCACCCAGCTAACCCATGCACTCTGAGCCTCCTGCTTGGAGCTCCCCTCATCCTTCTCAGCGGTGAAGATAGAGTGAAAGTACGTTCGTTTTATTATTTTAAAAAATATGTTTACTACTTCCATTTTTAAGGCTCCTAATATATATGTATATAATGTCAAAACAAAGTTACTAAAATTGTGGCCTACTTCAAATGTTTATACTTAGCAAATTAAAGCTTGTGACCCTTCACACACACACACACACACACACACACACACACACACACACACCCCAATGCAACATAATGGTGCAATTCACAAGCTGCATAAAAATAATAATTTACAGCACACTACAGTTGGCATAGTCTGGTAATGGGACAAGTTTAAGATGCGTGTCCGCTGCTGATTCTGGGGAGTAAGGCTGTGTAGCTCTGTGATGGATACATAACCCTACACATTTAAGGTCTGTATTTAAGGCCCTTCAGAAATGTAAGGCCCTAGCCAAATGGCCCTCCTAGTCCACCGCCCATTCTCTACCCCCACCCTCCATGGTCCAGGCCTCAGTGAAATATTACACCAAGTGCAGAGTGGAGAAGAAGAAGGGGGGGGTTCAAAAGTCACTGTTACTCTCTTCTAGAGGGGCGTCCCAGCCTGTCACCCTCAATGGAGAAATGTCTCAGCAGGCTTGAGGAATACAGCTAGATGGTGAACGAGAGGCTTCTCTGCCCCTGGCTGTACTTCGTACAAAGCTTCATTCCCAAAGTCTCCCCTCTAATCCATTACCACCACCAACCACTCCCGCCCCCACCCAGGCCCCAGAGCCTTTTCCTGTGTTTGTGTTGTTTTGTCAGAGCAGGAAGTCTTCCTGGAACTCCTCCAGAAATCCAACATCCTCCTCTTTACCCAGGGGACGGTGGCCTTAGTGTGCACCTCACCCCGCCCACCCCACCTCAGCTCTGGGCTGGGACACCAAGGCCAGAACAACAGAAAGCCATCTTCCCAGGGCCCCCGACTTCGTGTCCTCAAGGGGAGCATCGGCCCTGGGCCTGCCTCCCCTCCTCAGCCACACTCAGAACAACTCCTTACAGCAGAAGACAACAATAAGGGAGAAAAAAACTTGAAGTTTTTCAAGGAAATTTAAAAATGTGGAGGAGTGCTAAGAAGGAAACAGCAATAACCCGTATGTTCACAATGCTGCTCTTCTTCGTGTCCGTTTTTCTCAACCAGGACCTGAAGGCCGAGCATCATGATTCCCCAGCCAGTTCTGCTGTTTCTGGTCAGTGCTCAGCCCTCTCAACCTCTTCCTCTTTGTTCAACTGTCAAAATCCCTATCTTATCTGCCTGTCACATGAGATGATAAGGCTAATGGGAATGGCTAGCTAGGACTGCGGTGCGCTCTGACTCACGGGAAGGTTGCATTATAGACTAAAAGCTCAGGGTGTCCTAAAGAGATTATGGAATGTTAGTCCTCCTAGAAAAAGGAAATTCTGTGGTCAGATAAGTTTGGGGGCTACCATATACAGGTCCACAATGCTTTATCCACAATGTTGAAATCCACGAAGTCCTGAAAACTAAGTTTTTTCATAACTCAAGGGCAAAACCTGACCTGAATAGGTGTGTCGTTTTTCAGATTCTTTATTTAACCTACTTAGTGTGAATAGCCATACGCTTTGCTGCAGAAATATGTGATTACAGGGCTTGTCCTACTCTGCTGGGAAGCTATAAAATAAATAGCATATTCACCATATTACCTTATTAAAATCTGGAAAATTCTGAATTCCAAATACATCTGGCCCCAAGGATTTGGGGTACTGGATTGTGAACTGTATAAATCCTCTTAATGGACATTTACCCTGTCCGTAGCATTTCAAGGGCTCTGAGAAGTCTTGTTGTAGACAAGAAACTAACCTCAAAGAGCATTCTCCAAATTTATTTGGCTATAAAACCCTTTGTTCCATTGAATATCTATTAACATCTCACAGGAGTTCTATGTGGATACTTTAGGTAACACGGGAGGTTTAAAGAATTTAACTAACAGTGGGCTCTCAGATGTAGGAAAATGGTGGCTCTTCCTGAGACCTCTTACACCCTAGGCCCTAGGGACAGTTTTTCCTTATCCTCAGGGCTAAGACTGTGGGCAAAATGAAAAACTAGAATAGGTGAGACTGAGGCAAGAATTTGATGGTTCATGTGGGCCCAGGACAGGCACAAGGCCTGCTGGAAAACCCAACTAGGACAGACACATATGTGGAGAGTCAAACTAGAGAGCCAGACAAGAACCAGGAGAGAAACAGTTAAAACTTTAGCCAAAGATCAGAAACCAAGAGAGATCTGCAGGATTTAAAGCACTCAGGAGTCCAAGTACACAACACAAAAAATCCTGGAAACTTAGGCGACCTTTTGCCTTATCCTACGAGGTTTTATGTGCTTCCTATTAAGATTTGCACCCATTCTGGAGTTTGTAGCTAGAAAGATAAGTGAGAGTTCATGGCTGGTGTGTTAAGTCGGTGAGCAGGCAGCTAACCCACCGGATGTCCTCTCTTGACACAGGCAGAAGGGATACTAAGCACTTCTGAGAATAGCAGTTTCAGACAATAAGAGTTTCCAACAAACTTCTTGTGTCTCTGTCTCTTAGTTGCTTGATGTTATCGTTCACTGAAATTATGCATTGACCACAAACGTTGGGCTCAGGTACCATGTGTCAGCAGGACCAGAGCTGGGAGCCCTGTCCTGTCAGAATATGCTTGAGGAGGTAACCATCTTGGCTAGTACCTCTTAACAGTCCTGGGCCTATTAAGTGACAGGAAGCTCTTCTAAGTATAGGATAATTCATTAACTGTTTTCTTTGAGCTATTAAGGCTGGTGCTTGGGAGCAGGAGTACCAACTGGGAAAAGAATGTATTGAGTCCATCTTGGGCTTTGCTATAGCTAACTCCTGTGTCTTGCTGCTGTAAGTACACTATATACAGGCTTTTTTCAAGATGTCCCGTCCCAAACTCTCACGGTCACCTGCTGTCTACCTCCCTATGACTGCCCTCTGTAGCTTATTCTCTGCCTCAGGGTTTCTTAACCGTGGCACTATTGACATTTGGGGCCAGATAACTGTTTGCTGTGTATAGCTGTGCTGTGCGTTGTGGGAAGTTAGTTATCTACTAGATGCCAGTAACATACCTCTAGTTGTGACAACCCAAAATGTCTTCACACACTGCCAAATGTCTCCTGAAGGGCAAAATCACCATTCTCTGTTGAGAACCACTGCTCTATCTGAATGGCGAAGCAGCATGGCAGACTGAGTGAGTGCCTGGTGAGACCCCTGCTCCGCCCAGGGCTAGCTGTGTTCCTAGACATCTATACTATTTCCTACATGACCCTGTAATATTTTCTGCTGAATTTAACCTCTTTGAGCCTCAGTGTCCTCATTCATAAAGTAGAGAAAAATGATAGTAAATATCTCCTAGGCTTGTTAAAAGGGTTAGTAAGGTAACTCAAGTAAAAAGATTATAGTGCTTGGCACAAAAGAGCATTCCAATACCTATGGGTTATTATTAATCCCTGTCCCCCAGGGCTCCACACCATCCTTCAAAGTGGCCCCTAACTGACCTTAAACTCGCTTCTAAGGCACATCATGATTCCACTCTACCGCTCCAACTTCATTTCAGCAACACCCCCTCCAAACTCTACACTCCAGACCTATCGACTGCTTGCAATTCCAGGAAAGCAGCCAAGTATTTTATGGCCCCCTCGGCCTTTGCACATGTTTTTTCCCCTTGCCTGGAACTCTTTTGCCCTCCCTCACCTAATTCCTATGCGCCCTTCAGGTCTCAGCTTGGACAGCGCCAAATCCGGGAAGCTTTACCTTTCTGCATCTGAACAAAGGAGCCCCCTTTACAGCTCCCTGGTCTCTGTACTTCACTGTCATCATGCTTCTGACACTATGTGGTCATTGCCTGGCTTTCTGGCTGAATCACCGTCCCAACTGGGATCTCTGTGAGGCAAGGGACACTGTGGCTGCATTCCGACTGTCCGGAACCTAGCGTTAGTGCCTGACGTCCAACAGGGACTCTGTAGTTTGTCCAGTCCATAAATAACTCTATGAATTGCTTTAGAACTCATATGGAAAAGAACTCTTTTTTCTCTTGCTCCCCATGTAATCATGTATTCTTTCCATTTGAACATGTAGTATTGCAAATGGAACAAAATTTAGAAGTTATCAACGGGTATACGGAGAAGAGTAAGGCTCCCTTTCCCATCCTCCAGCCACCCAGTTTCCCTTCTGGGAGCCAACTACAGTACCATGCAACCTTCTCACTCTCCTCAAAGGCAGCAAAATAAAAGGTGGCAGAGGACAAAGGTGACAGCAAGGAGGCAGTCTGGTAGATCCCAGCATGCCCACCATCCCCAGATCGCCTAAACTGTCTACACACACACACACACACACACACACACACACACACACACGCATGCATGCACATAGCATAACAGCAGAAGCTGTGGGAACATTCCAGGGGTCCCCTGGAGCACGAGCACCTGCAAAGCCCCAGCCTCTCCCCCAGTACCTTGAGAAATCTAAGGGAGTGGGAGGGTCCAGCCTGCTTCCTCCTCTCTCCCCAGTAGAAGGAAGTAAGCTTCAGTGCTTAGTCATTTCCCATAGGTTGGGCTTTACCTGAGTCTGAGTCATGAACCAGGTGTCAAGGAGGGAGAGTTGCTGCTGGACATGACACATCTGCCTGCCCAGGAGGAGGGTAGCCATTGGACATTGCAGGGACCACCAAAAGTCTAACCCTGGGTGCTAGGAACCCCTGCTGCTCTATGAGGAACTTTGGAGTCCCAGACCAAGGGCAGGGCCTTGGGGTAAAGACTCTAGAGTGCAGAGCTCTTTTACTTGTTTAACACCTTTTCTTTTCTCCCCTCTCATCGCCCTCCAGTTGTGGGGAACCAGCCATACCGGCCTGCATCTCCTAGTACCTCAGTGGGCATAGCCACTACCCTCCTGAGGGGCATGGGTAAAGGCCACCACAGCCCCAGACACTTGGTGGGCTGTCCACAAATGTAATTTCCCTTCTGCTCTCTCTGAGTTGAGGAGAAAGCCCAGGGCCCAAGGAGCACCAGTAAGCATGCTGATCCCAAGGCAGCCTCAGTGGCTGATCAACATCTCAGCCATATCTGGGGCTTCCTAGAGCCAGCCAGAGGTGGCCAACCCAAACCTGGAAGAGGCTAGACTCTAGGCTGGGGATCTTCACTTCTGTTTGACTTTCACTATCCCTGTAGCAACCATTTCCACTCCCACTAAGCTGTGCCAACTGGACTAGACTGAGTAATGGCTTCCCAAGGATGTCCACACCCTAGTCCCTTGGATCTATAAATATGTTACCTTACACAGCAAAAGAGGCTTTGCAGATGTGATTAAATTAAGGGTTTTGAGATAAGGAGATTATTCTGGATTATCCAGTTGGACCCAATGTAATCACGAGGGTCCTTATAAGGTGGAAACAGAAGGTCCCAAGTGAGAAGAGATGTCATTATGGAAGCAGAGGTCAGAGTGAAATGGGACCATGAGCCAAGGAATGTGGGCAGCCTTAGAAGCTGGAAAAAGCAAGGAAACATACTCTGCCTAGAGCCTCCAGTCCTACTGACTCCTTTTGCACTTTTGACCTCTGGAACTATAAACTAATACATTTGTGGTATTTTAAGCCACTAAGTTTATGATCCTTTGTTACAGCAAGGATAGGAAATTAATACAGATTTTGGTATCAGGTGTAGGGTGTTACTGTAACAAATACCTTAAAAACCAAGTGGCTTTGGAATTGGGCTGTAGGCTGTAGATAAAAGAATTTTAACAAACGTGATAGAAAAAGCCTTGATTGCCTTGAACAGACTGTTAGAACTATGGATGTTAAAAATTGCTGGCGGAGCAGCTGCTGAGCTGCCAACAGGTAGCAGGATGGCTCAGCTAAAAAAAAAAACAAAACAACTCTGCTGGTGAACAATGACAAGGAGGTGAGGAGCACAGTGGAGAAAACCTATATTGTCTTAGAAAATATCTAAATCATCATAAACAGAGTGTTAATAAAAATATGGACAGTAAAGGTGCTGCTGGTGATCGCTTAGGAGGAAGTGAGAAATACTTTATTGGAAACTGTGGGGGAGTGGGGTGGTATTTGTTATATAGTGGCAGAAAACAGCTGAATTATATCCTACAGTTATATGGAAAGCAGAACTTGCGAAGAATGAACTTGAATATTTATCTTAGGAGATTTCTGAGCCAAGTGTCAAAAGTGCTGGCAGTTTTATTTTTGTTCATTATAGTAAAATGTGGAAGGAAAGAGAGAAGTTGAAGGATGAACTATAAACAAAAGGAACCGGGACTTGGTGATTTGGGAAGTTCTCAGCCTACCCAGATTGGAGAAGATGCTGAATTAGAAGATTCACTATCAGGAAAAAATACTCGAGAGAAAGACAAATGTATGGCTAGACAACCTTTTGGTTACGCGTTGGAAGGATCAAAAGATCAGAGTATTCATTCACACAGAGGGCTCTTAGAAGAGATTAGGCATATAACTCATGGATCCCCACACCATTTCAGCAGAATCCAGAAACAGAGAGGAGATCATCCAGGAGAAATCTGTGGAGGAGCCTCTTGTCTAGTGGAGTGAATGCCGGTGACATACATGGGAAACCCACAAGCGTCTTGAGAATTTTATACCAGCAGAGCCACTGCCAGCTTAGACTGGAAGGGACAAAGAGAACACAATGAAAGAAGGCTGCCAGACTCCCAACATTCTATAGGCAGGAAACAGGATGATAAAATTACTCAACTGTAAACATGAGTTACCCTTCAAGAAAAAGGAAGAACAACTTTGAGAGAAGAGGGCAAACCCAGAGGACAGAACTTTGAGCCACAGAGGATTATTCCAGGACTTGAAACCTAAAGGAATTTTCCCAGCTGTATTTTGAAATTTCTTGAGACCAGTGACTTCTTTCCTTCCATTTTCTCCCTTTTTGAATAAGGATGTCTATATCTATTATCCTATGCCTGTCCCTGGAAGCAGATAACTTGTTTCTCAAGTTTCACAGATTCACAGAGGGAGAGACAATGGGCCTCAGGATGCATTATGTCCAGTGCCTTACCCATTATTTATTTATATTATTTAGGTGATGAGATGTGGAACTTTTGAACTCATGAGATTTAGATGAGGTTTTAGATTTTTGAATTGATGCTCTAATAGGTTGAGATCTGGGGAGACATTGGAATAGGGTGTGTTTTGCATATGAAATAAAGGTGAGTCTTTTGGGGGCCAGAGGACAGACTGTGGTAGGTTCAACAATGACGCCCAAGGATATCCACATCCTAACTCCTGGAATCTGTGAATATACTAGCTTATATGGCAAAAAACTTTGCAGATGTAATCAAGTTAAGATTTTTTTTCCCCCAAGATTTTATTGGGGAATTGCAGAGGGGAACAGCGTTGGGGAATCGGGGAAGGGGAACGGACAAGTTGCTGTCCTTTTGGTCTTCAGTCTAGTTGTGGAGGATGTCACTTCACTGGCCCATGTTGGTATTGTGATCATTACACTCTTCCTGGGTGCGGCAGTCACTCGCCGGCCATTGGATGGCCACTGACGCCAGCTGCCGGCCACTCACACCGGCTGCCAGCCACTTATGGTAGCTCATGGCAGCCTACTGTAGCAGGGGCTGCAGCCTACACAGTCACCAGCGACTCATGGCAGCCCAACTCCAGGTCAAGCTGTTGTTCACCATCTTAGCTGTAGAGGGCGCAGCATCACTGGCCCTCAAGTGGGATCCGAACTGGGGCCCTGCTGCTCAGAACTGGTGTCCCAAGCCAACTCTTAACCAATGTGCCACTTGGCCAGCTCTCAAGTTAAGATCTTGAGATAGGGAAATTAACCTAGATTATCTTGGTGGGGGTCAATGTAATCACAATGTATAAGGGGATCCTTGTAAAAGGGAAATAGAAGAGTCAGAATAAGAGAAGGAGATGTTATTACAAAAAAAAAATGGTTGGAGTGATGTAGAGCTGTTACCATAGACTCAAAGGGTCAACTGCCTGTGCGTATCCAAGCCAAAAAAAGACACAAAAAAAGACACAAACAGGAGTCTGCCGCAAAGAAAATAAAGGTTTATTTAAGGAGTTGGCACCGAGCCCAGAGAGACAGGGGAGCTGGAGCTCTCAAAAACCTGGCTCCCCAATGGCCTCTAGTAGCTAGGTTGTATAAGGGAAAGATCATTAATTATGGTTATTATAGGAGTTGGGGTCGTACAGATTGGTGGAGGCTAAGGCAGGGAGCAATTGGTCATGGCTTCAGGTCCTGGTGTCAGACATGGCATTGTTTTGTCAGGTTTCCAGGGGATGTGGTCAATGGGGTCATTCAGTTTTCATGAGTCTGGAGCTGAAACACAGCTGAGGCCAAGGTATTATCTTTGTTTGACTAAAACCTTATTCTAGCTTGAGGTTTGGCTATTGTCTCTTGGTCATGGTTGGTAGACCTGAAACTTTATTCTTAAGTGAGTTTGGTGTTGACCAGAACCTAATGTCCTAAGGGCTTAATGGTTAAAAGGAGTGGACATACAGCGTATGCACAGGTAGGAGGATCTGGGGAAAGAACGCAAGTGAGTTATAGTTCTAACAGACTAAACAAAGCAAGCTTGGATTAAGGCAAAATGCATGTTAAAGGAATGAAGTTCATGTCCAGTTAGAGGGCCATGAGCCAGAGAATGTGGGTAACATCTAGAAGTTGGAAAAGGCAAGGAAATGGCTGCTCCACTAGAGCTTCTAGAAGGAATGCAGCCCTACTGATCCATTTTGGACTTCCAGAATTATAAAATAATACATTTGTGTTATTTTAAGTCACTGACTTTGTGGTAATTTGTTACAGCAGCAATAGGAAACTAATACACTAACCCTCTTCCTACATCAACCTCCACACCATTCAAGCTAACCTACTCACTCTCCTCCATGAGGCCCCTTCCATCTTTCTATCTCCTCTGGACTTCCAACTTGACATTTCTAACTAACCTCCTACACAGGCTTCCACCAATTATTTCCTTGGCACTCCTTGACTTTCTTCTGTTTCCTGACCCTTCCCAGATCTGCACCATCCTTTAACCTCATGGAACTTAACCCTAGCTACACATCAAAATCACTTGGGTGGAGATGGGGGAACAACTCATAAAAAATATTGAAGCCCCAGCCCAGACCAATTAAATCAGGCTCCCTGCAGGTGGGTGGGGCTCATTCAGGTATCAGGTCACTGTTAAAGCTTCCCAGATGAATCCATCTGAGAACACCTGCTAATCCGTTTCTCAAGGGTTATCAAACTTTCATATGTGTAAGAATCACCTGGACAATTCTGAATGTAGAGGCCAAGGCCTCAGGCCCAGAGAATCTGGTTCAATACATCTGATACTCAGATCCCGCTTTTCTAACAAGCTCCCCAGAGGTTCAGATGCAGGTGGAATTTGGAACTTTGAGAGACATTTCCATAGCCCTCTGTCTGCTTCCTCCCCAGGAGACTCAGCTAACTGATAAGATGAATTCCTTAGATCAATGATTCTTAATCTTTGATGAATATCAAAATCACCTAGGGAACTTGCTAAAAATACAGTCACCCAGACACCAATCCAATTTTGTTTAGCCAGGTTATGGCTAACAAGCTCCCCTTGTGGCTCAGATGCATACTGGAGTCAGAATCAATGCCTCAGATCAGTGGTTCTCAAACTTGAATATTTAATAGAATCACTAGAAGGCTTGTTAAAACACAGATTGCTGGGTCCCACCTCTATAGCTTCAGTATGTCTAGGGTGGGGCCTGACCATCTGCACTTTTAACAGTGCCAGGTGATGCTGGTGTTGCTGATTTGAGGACTGTACTCGGAGAACCACCACCTTCAACTGATGTTCCAATTTTTTTTTTAAACATTTTACTGGGGAATCGGGGAAGGGGAACAGACAAGTTGCTGTCCTTTTGTTCTTCAGTCCAGTTGTGGAGGACATCGCTTCACTGGCCCATGTTGGTATTATCGTTGTTCGTTGTGCTCTTCCCAGGTGAGGCAGATTGGTCGCCAGCCACTGGACAGCCGTTCACAGCAGCTCTTGGCAGATCTTGGGGCTGCCAGCCATACATGGTAGCTTATGGCAATCTACTGCAGCAGAGGCTGCAGCCTTCGCCTTCACCAGCCATTCACAGTGGTCCAGCTTCAGGTCAAGATGTTGTTCACCATCTTAGCTGTAGAAGGCACAGCATCACTGGCCCGCATATGGGATCCGAACCGGGGCCCTGCTGCTCAGAGCTGGTGTCCCAAGCCAACTCTTAACCAACGCGCCAGTCGGCCGGCCCTTGATGTTCTAATTTAAACAAAGTGTTTATCCCACCTTGTGTCTCTGTTTATCCTTTCTCCCCATTCTTTCAGCCATGAAAGAGTCCAGTTAAGGAGAAAGGGCTGAGGTAAGTGCCTGAGGGAATCTTTACTTGAGGGGGCTGTCAGAGAAGGGCTTCTGATAAGATCACCAATGGGGCATCCTGGCATAATTCTAATAGCTCTCCAAGACTAAGGATGGTGGCAAAATTCCAGTGGAGGAGCCAAGTTATCTGATTAATAGCTGTTAACTCCACATTTACATCCAGCCCCACTGGAACTCAAGAACTAAGAGCTTCCCTGGCAAAGCCTCTCAGCCTGTGATGGTGAAGGGTGTACAGGTATAGTGAGGATTAGGAGAAACCCTGAGGTTGGGACTCACCCTTGTCACCAACCTAATTATGGGAAAAGCCAATCTGGAGCTATAGAGTCCTGTTCACCAATGGCATTGACTCCTGGAGAGTGAGGATGGGAAAAGCCAAGAAAGAGAGGAAAGTCACTCCCTGTCCTTTATAATTAAAGGGAGATAAAATTAAGGGCAATTCCAAGACCACAGAAAAGAAAATTGGAGTTATTGGGCTGGGAACCTCACCAGACAGAGTTCTTACAAAACCCACTTCATTTGCATGCAGAAGTTGATTATGCGCTAAGAGCATGTGATCTGCTCAAACACCAGAAGTCACTTCTCAGTTCTAAGAAACAGCTTGACCTTGTGTCTGCTGATCCCCTTATACATACCACAGACCAATCCACTAATTCACTGAGAGTAGATAACAGGACTGGGAGGTTTTGGAGAAGTTCCTATAGTCAGAACCATAGTCACAGGGTTGGATAGATTTGGAGTGTTTAGGGAACAAGCATGAACCCCTGAAGGTTTGGATGACCTCACTACTTTGTGATTATGGTGAAGGGGAAGTTTTCCAATTGAGTGGACAAGGTCACTGAGTTTATCAGCAGGTCTGGGTTGCCTGTAGATACAAGTTTCCAAAATTCCACCAGTAGTAACTTAGTCAACTATTAAATATGACTTTAGGGAAATCACTTGTGATGGAACCTCTACTGTAAAATTATGCAGCTTCTTACCAGTCTGAAACCAGGAGGCTAAACCAAATGATATCTCCTTCTTCCCCCACCCCCAGCCAGGCACCAAGTCTATCCCATCTCCACAAAGTCTGCCATATCTGTACCCTCCCCTTCTGCTGCAGTGTCACTGTCTTGGTTCAGACGCTCTTTAGCTCCTACCTGGATAATTGTAGTAGACTCTGAACTGGTTTTTCCCTGCCCAAAGTCTCATCTAGGCCCAAGAATCTTCTTTTAATCAATCTTTCACACTGCTGCCACACACTGCAAACTTTTTAATGACTCATCACAATAAAGTCTAAAGTCCTTCCTGTCGTAGGCTGGGTCCTCTGGGCCCTTAGGTTCCGGCTCTCACCCATCCTGCCAGCCAAGTCACCTCTCCGAAGCTGACCCTATACCCCATCCACTTGAACAGCCTGCAGCTCCTTGAGGACCCATGCTTCCTCCTTCTTCTTTAACTTTGCATGTGCTGTTTCTTCAGCTCAGGGTGTCATTTCTCCCTTCCACACCTGCACTTCGAGACTCGGCTCTTAGCCCTCCATGCCCATCTTGCAGGTCTTCCTCAGAGCGATGTTCTCAATGTATTCATTTGCTTGTCTGTTCCCCTACTTGACCTTTAGCCCAGTGAAACTGAGATGGGGCTTTCAACTCCACACCCAGTATACAGCATAGTGCCAGGCCCATGACCAACTCTCAGTGAGTGTTTGTTACATAAATGAGTGAAGGATGAATCAATGATCGTTGAATACGCTGAGTGCTCTCCCAGTCCCCAAACTTCATCAAGTTGGCCTGCGTGCCTTTCTTTTAGAAGCCATTTTTTAAAAAATGCAAACCTCCTTGGGCTGGTCACGTATTAAAGTTAATGAGTTATTTTAGACCTTAACTAGGTGATCAGACAGAACAAAGGCACTGAAAAAATGCCCAAGGGAAAGAGGAATAAAGGCAAGGGCAGAGAGGGCATCAGGGACAAACTTCACCCACATTTCCTTTTAAATGAAAATAATACTATCACACACACACACACACACACACACACACACACACACACACACACAGAATACTGTCTCATGTGTACAAGTAGTTTACAAATAAATTTTACGTACTTTGTCTATGATGCCTCAATCCAGAAAGGTAGGTTGGATGAGTGTTATTATTAACTATATTGTATATATAAGGCTTGGAGAGATTTTTAATACCATAGGAAAAGGTTTGTGACAAAATAGTCAAAGGAAAAGACAAGAAACAAAATTATGTATAGAGTGTGACTATAACTATGTAAAAAGGAAGCAGATACAGAAAAAAATGGAAATACATCAGAATGCATTCATTCAATAGATATTTTTATGTATGTGCCACATTGTAAACATCATGGTAGGTGCTGGGGATATAGTGGCCATCAAAAATACACTGTCTCTCATTGAGGTTACAATTTGATGGGGGAAAGCAAACATTAATCAAGTAATGATGCAGCAAAGGTAAAGTTGCAACAGTGACAAGCACATCAAAGAGGTAACAGTTTCATAGTGTAATGAGACTGGAGACAAAATAGCGATCTTATGTAGATACCGGCAGCCCAGGAAAGACTGACTTCCTTGAAGAAATGATTTCTGAAGCAAGAGAAAGAACTTAACTATTAGTTAAAGAAAGTCAGAGAGAAAGTCCCAGGTAGGAAGAACATCATGAAACAGGGCCCTGTGGTGAGAGAGGGACTGCCAAGTAAGAGAAGGGCTGAGCAAGGCAAGACTGGAAGAGCTCGGTGCCAAGTGGAGTTAGAGGGGAAGTAGGGGCCAGACAGACCCTGCCTAAGCCAGCTAGCCAGAAGCCAAGGGAGTCATTAAGCACCTTTGCATTCTCAAAAGATTTCTCATTTCCCAGGTGAGCAGAATGGATTGGGTGTGGGGGGTTGAGGGTGGGAGAGAGTGAAGGGAGAGAGAGCCAATGAGGAAGGCCAGTTGGGAAGCTATTATGGTAGTCCAGGCAAAAGTTGATGGTGGCTTGGGCTTAACTAATGGTGGTAGTGAAAACGAAGAGAAATGGGTGACTTCAGGAGCTATTAGGTGAATTGTCAGGATTTGGAGATGAATGGGATGGGGGGATGAGAGAAGTATCAGGATGACTCCTGGGTTTCTGGATGTGAATGGAGGTGGTGCCATCACCTGAAACAGAGGGTGATGGAAGTCCATCAGGTTGGGGCCTGAAGACAGAGCCAGTTTTGGGCAGGCTGAGGTTGAGGTGCCCTATGTGTGACAACCAAAAGGGAGTATCAAACTAGACAGTGGGAAATAAGAGTCTGGAGTTCAGAGGAGAGCTCTGGCTGGAAATAAGCATTTGTAAGTCAACTGTTTATTGGTGGTAATTTAAGCCTGGGTGTGAGTGAGACTGTGGGAAAAAGTTTAGGGTGGGAAGAGGAGAAGGCTGTCTATAGAGCACAAAAGAGTCAGGAGATTTTGGCTAGAAATAAATGATAAATACTTAGTCCAGGATCTTAGGGTTTGCAAACTGAAAACACAGGTAGGCGATACCCAGAGTGTTCCGAAGAAGAAAGAAAAGCCGAGTTCTTATAGTAAAAAGTTCATTCTTGAGAAGAATCAGTACTGCATTCTTAGCCTCTGGATTGGTTCCAGATGTCCAGTGATCTGAATAATAAACGTCAGACAGTCCGGACATGTAACATGTTTCCTAAGTTCTACAAAAAGTAACCAGAAGTTTATCTACAGGAAATAGATACAGATACAGATATAGATACAGATATAGATACAGATACAGATACAGATACATAGATATGGTATCTCCAAACATAACTGGAGAGTTCAAAAGTTTAAGTTCCCTGGCTAATTGAAGCAAGAGTAAAATCATTTTCTCATGCCTCAGCCTACTTGATTTTAGTAATTGCAGCTTGACTATAGGCACTCCACTTTATTTTTCACCCTTTCCTCGAGGTGTAGGATGAGGTCTTGAGGAACTCAATATTCAGAGCCAAATAGAAGAAGTTGAGATTGCAAAGGACACCCAAGAAGCCAAAAATGTTAACAATGGCTGTGGAAGTCTATAGAA
>NW_017731365.1:6289607-6291280 GCF_001890085.2 Hipposideros armiger | reverse complement strand
GGGTGAGTGTGGGGGGTTATATGCAGGGGTGTTGTTGCTGTGGTGGGTTGGTGTAAGAAAGGCAGAGCATAAGTGGAAATCAAGTTGAGTCCTGCTAATAGAATGGGCCACAGACTATTTCAGAAGGAAGAATTCTGGTGAAAATGGAAACCACAATGAAACCAGGTTTCAGCAAAAAAGGCTGAGGTTAGCTTGAGAAGGGTGGCTTTACTTTGAAACTGGTGGCTGAGTTTAGTCTCCTTACTTGGCCTGGGAATCTTTTCCGGGGAAAGAACTTGAATCCAGGCTGAGGTTGAAATTCAGGTATACTTGCCCTAGACACCCCGCATCCCTGAATTTGGAAGCTTGAAAGGAGGGCTGCTCTCCTTGGCCCTGCTGAGAGGTCATGTGTCATAGTGCTGGGCCTGTGCCCTCTGGAGCCAGCTGCTTGGGTCCGAAGCCTGGCTCTGCCACTTATCATTGCCTTGGGCAAGTCATTCAATCTCTCTGTGTCTCCATTTGTCCTACTGTAAATGGGGCTAATGATAGCCCCTTTCTCATAGGACTGTTGTGAAGATTGAACCAGATGATATGGGAAGAACTTAGCACAGGGTCTAGTACATGGTGAGCACAAGGCAACCCCTCAAGTGAGTGACAGGGTAATATATGGAGCCATGAAACTGGTTTCTGGAGAAGTGGCAGATCTCTGCCTTTGCTGAGTGAGGTCTGCAATTCAGGAAAGAAGCGGAAGCTGATTGGGGGTCGGGTGGTGGCTGGGAAACAGTCTGAAGAGAGTTAGCAGTGCCATTGCTCAACCCAGCCAGTGGAGCTCATACTTCCTGTTTTCAGCCTGTGAGCCCTGATGCTGGGGCTGCTCGTGTTGGAACAAGATCTTTTTTGGCCCCTGGCGGGGAATGCAGAGGCTGAGCAGCACGTCAGTCTGGGCTGGGCCCCTTAGCTTCACATCATGCCTTTTCTTTTCTAGCAAGTTTCAGTTCCCACAAAACACACCAGTGCAATCCTGAGGTGGAAGATGGGAGGGGGGTCCCATTCAATTCTACAATAATTTACATGGTTCTGTAATAACAGCCAAGTCACCTGAGAACCCTTTAGAAATATGCAAATACCTATGATGCTCCACCCATAGAGCTTGTGAGTCAGGTCAGGACTGGTGCCAGGGCTCATGGTTTTAATAAAGCTCCTCAGATGTTTTGTGCCTTTATTAGGTGCAGGATTATGCTAGGAGAGTTCTGAACTCATGAATCCTTATAACAATGCTGGGAGGCAGATATTACCTTTTTTACAGATGAGGAAACTGAGACACAGAGAGGTTAAGAGTCTTTCCCAAGTCACACAGCTAGTGTGGGATTCTAGTCCAGGCCACCTGACTCTATAATCCATGCTCTGACACCACTGCATCACACTGAATGAGACAACATGCTAGATCATGAGGACTGAAAGCTGAATATTCTGGGTCCTGCATGGGCCCATGGTCTGGGGAGCTCTGAACAGGAAGCCCAGGAGACCTTGCACCCCCAACCGCTGCTCAGAAAACTGACTGTTCGTGCAGCTAACACATGCTGACCACATCTTGAATTTCCTGGGTCCCTCACATAATTTTGCCAATTGTCCCCAAAAGATATTCAATCAGGGGTGCTTATCAGAAACATCGGAGGGGCTTTTTTAAAACCATG
>NW_017731365.1:6282617-6288222 GCF_001890085.2 Hipposideros armiger | reverse complement strand
TGCCAACTTGGGCCAGTGAAGCAACGTCCTCCACAGCTAGACTGAAGAACAAAAGGACAGCAACTTGTCTGTTCCCCTTCCCTGATTCCCCAATGCTGTTTCCCTCCCCCAATTCCCCAATAAAAATCTTTAAAAAAACCTCTGGAGTGTATGCCACCATCGTCATTTTCTACTTTTTTTGTTCCCCAACTCACTCCCATACAAGCACCAGGGAACAAACAGTCTTCAGAAAAAAAAAAAAATCACATTTTATTAATCATCTTTATTCAAAATTACAAAAATAGATATAAATAAAAATAGCAGAATATAATTATTAAATATTCAGTGTACAGGAGTGGTCCTCACCCCATCCAGTGAGGGTTGAATGAACTCAGCTGGAAAGTTAGAAGGGATAACTGGCTAAGAAAGGGATATCTGTGTAAAAGTGAAACTGAAATTTTAATGGTCATGGGCCATGCCCCAGAAAAATACATTCATAGGCATCATCGCATGGGAGACCCGAGACCCCAGAAGTGACCCATGTCCTCTCCTGACAGACCATTCTCTGTGGCATCACAGTACATACAGTTTAGGAAAATATCTAGACTCATAGTCAAACACAGAAACACCAGGTCTTACCCAAACTGTCTACTCACAGCCCGTGCACAAGTGTGCAAACATAAACATGCATATATATAATATTTCCTGATACATTCATGGAATGTCAGAGCCCTCAAGTTACTAGTGTCCCTACTCCCCAAACCACTGTTCCTATGTTGGCCAAACTCCCTGAAGAGACCTCAGTTCTGTCATACTTCCTAATTGGGAAATTATTCATTTCCCAACAATAGGCCTCATGAATGCCAAGCGTTGGGGGAGCTGTCTCTCCTTCCACCCATGTACAGGAGATGCCATTTTTATCTCAAGGAGGCTTTAGTCCAGAGAAAGACAAACTACTGGTCCATACCATCCTGGGTCAGGACCACTTCTCCATCCTGGCCAGAGAGGATCTGGGCGGCCAGCACCCAGGCCTCTATCTGAGGATAAAGCTATTGTCACTCATCCCGGTGGACAGCACAAGCAAAACCATCTCTGCAGAGCCTATCTTTCTCAGTCTCTTCCTTTTATATATAGGTTGTGCAGATGGCCCTACTGGGAAAATCATGGTCAGCGTGGGCGTAGGCAGTGCCCTTCTCCTCCTGTGGCTCCCTGGGAGTCCTCAGAGGGTCAGGTCATTATTCTCTTCCCTGGTGTGAGTGCGGATCCAGGGCAGGAAGCGTGAGACCCTTGTGTAGACTCCTGGCTTGTCCTTCATGGCACATCCACTGCCCCAGCTAACAATCCCAGTCAGAGTCTGACGGTTCTGGATGGAGCAGACCAGGGGTCCCCCTGAGTCTCCCTGTGAAGCCAAAAACACAAAAGGTGAACCCTGCGAGAAGTTAGGAGGAACCCATCTGATCCTACCTCCCAATCATGCCTGAGAGAGAGAAGGGAGAGTTTTCCAGAATCGAAGTCCTTAGAGACTCCCCATGTTCTGCCACATCGAGTTTCAAATCCTCTGCTTGGCTTTCAAAGCCCTGTTGTCTGCCCCTATTCCACCCACATTCTCAGACCCTGCTTCTCCCATACTGGAATATGCTGTGCTCATTTCCATTTTTGTATCTTTCTGCCGAAACACAATCCTTTCTTCCTTCTGCCTTTTCAAATCCCTACTGAGTCACATTCTCTTTAAAGCCTCCCCTCCATGACCATCTACTTGCACTTGCTTCCCTCTCCTGAACCTCTGATCGTTTATAATTCACACCACACATTGAGCCCCGAGTTGTATTATTTCCTCTTGTTTCTTCCTAGTCCCCTTCCCTCCGCTAGTCTGAATTGCCTAGCACAGACACAGGCTCATAAGAAATGTTTGGGAAAGACATAAAGATTGGTTTAACCTTCTAAAACTTGAGCTCCTGATTCTGGCTTCTTGGGGGCTTTGGCTGGAGAAAGGCTCCCCCAAAGCTGGTAGAGATATGCCCGGGAGCCCTGGGGAGATGTGTGTGTAATGGAGAGAGATGCTTGGAACTCTTACCTGGCAGGAATCTGTTTCCCACTTTGGGTCAGCAGCACACAGCATTTTGGTGGTGACTTCAGAGCCATAGTAGTGGGGCTGCCGACAGTCCTGGTGGGAAACCAGCTTCACAGTAGTCATTTTCAGCTGCTCTGGATAGAGATAGTCAGCTAAAGGGAAGAAACATGGAGGAATTTATATTAAGATGTGTCTGTCCAGCCTTTCCCCTGGGACTCTCTGCTAGGGAGGGAACCAAAAAGTATCCCTACCAGGGAAAGCCCCTTTTCTTTTTCCACCCAAATCTGAGATTTTACCCCACCGATAGCCTCTCACCCCCTATCTATTTACCCTTATGACCCACCACTCCATAAACAATGCTCCCTACTCCATTCCTGGACCCATCTGCTGCCTCCACAATGCTCCCATCTCTATCTCCACGGTCCTCCCTTGATCAAGCTGAGCTCACTTCCAGGTTACAGCACTCCCCCAGGACCCTCTCAGCCAGCCCCAAAGGTGACTTACTGGTATTCTCCTTTCCAAAGCCAGTAATCTCACAGTCTGTGCCAAAATGAGCATCGCCATACATTGGGGGCAGGCAGATGGTCTGTATGGACCGGGATGGCAGTGCACACTCGCCTGAGATGGAACTGATCTTCAGCAAGGCTGGAGGAGGGGGAAGGAGTCAGAGGGTCAAGATAACCATCCGGTCAAGCGGTCACCATCTCTCCCCTCCAAATGCTGAGGGAGCATCTGTCTATCCCGAGGTCAGTTAGGGTCAGAGGTCATCTTGGGAGGTCTACTGGTAGTATGCCATCTGAAATAAGCCTCCCCTGTCCCATGCCTCAAGGGCTTTGTTCCAGCTGATGGCAATGGCTTGGATCACCAGGGCCTACTGCAGACAGCTGTATGGGTTTTTTTCTGCAAAAGCCCTAGCTGAGGCAGCTAGGCTGAAATCCAGCCCAATGTTCTCTCCAAGTTCTATGTCCTGGGACAGAGTCTGCATTCAACAAAGGAAGGGGGATCACAGCCCAAGCCATCTGCCTGCCCATAGGGCCACTACCACCCAAGGAAGCTACCTGTTTAGAAATTCAGGGACTCTACAGAGGAGTACCAGGCTCCTCATATATGTTACTTTGAACCCTTCCCCACCTCTCCCTTTGTTGTGTAAAGTGGTGACTTCAAGTTCCCATACAACCTCAACCTCCCACTTCTCTTCTTGAAACCCTCTTCCCCCAGCCATCATCATGACGCAAGATGGTTTTCCACTCACCAATATCGTTATGGTGAGCAAGTGTGTCAGCACTATAGTCCTCATGCAAGATGAGCTTTTCCACCTGAAACTTCATCTCCCCAGGTGTAATGGAGTTAAGCTTTGACCGACCCAGGTAGACAATGTAATCCTCCTTCTTTTGGTAATTACTGTGGGAGGGGAAACGTGTCAGGCAGTCTGATCTCATAAGATCCTGTCACGTCCCCCTCCCCACCACAGTGACCTCAGAGCATGACTTGTCTCCAAGGCCATAGGCCACATGGAGAGGGGCTAAGGGGGTAGAATTGGAGTGGAATCTTTTGCTGAGAAGGAGAAAGGGATGTGTTTGGGGTAGGGCAGGAGGGTCAGGGAGAAGAGACAGAGGGACTTACATGAAGCAGTGTGTGGCGCTGACCACCCAGCAAGGACTGATCAGGCTGCCACCACACACGTAGGTAACAGAGCCTCCGCGGTGCCTCCTATAGATGGCTGCAAACCACGGCTGGTCCTCAGCGGTGGTAAATTGTCCCCCAATGATTTTAAAGCGGGGCCTCACAGCCTTCTGGCCACACTGGAACTCTGCTTTTTCAGGAGAAGAGGGACTTCTTCCTGGAGGAGAAAGAGAGGAATGTCTTGGGGTGCCAGGTAGGATCAAGTGTCCCTCTCCTCATCCTCTGACCTCCCAGTTGTTGGGGGCCAGACAGGCCTCCCTCCTCATCCCTCCTGTGATGGAATAAGGGGACATGAGTTCGTCCCCTACTACCCCACCATCATAAACAGGTCCGTGACACTCACCATTAAAGCAGTCAGACACCATGCACTCTTGGACGAGCTGCTTTAGGCCAACCTGTACATAGCACCAGGGCCTTCTCTGTTTGTCTGGGTTCCTGGCAACACAGAGGGGACAGGGGTGTTCTTTCAACATAGAATGACCTTCCGCATCCTCCCCTCCAGGGAAGACTCAACCAGAGGCCTTGCTTTTCTCATGCTATGGCCAGCACTCTGGAAGTAGAAGTGAAGGGTAATAAGGGCTTATGTGAGGCCACGGGGAAGGTCCTTGCTGCCCCCACCTCACCTGCAGTAATTGTGTTTCCCCAGGCCCAGCTGAAGAGCATCAGGTCTTTGGGCATGGTACGGTTTCAGAAGGACATTGGCAGAATTCCAGGCCAGGCAGGGCCGGGTCATACGGTCCATGTTGGCCTTCCCTCGGTAAGAGTGACCATTCCCCTGATAGCAGGTTTGCGATGTATCTATGGAAGGGTGTGAGGATGAGAGAATGTTAGAAAGAGGAGGAAGTTCAGACAGGCATTTTATTTATCTATTTATTTATTTAAGATTTCTATTGGGGAATTGGGGGAAGGGGAACAGACAAGTTGCTGTCCTTTTGTTCTTCAGTCTAATTGTGGAGAACATTGCTTCACTGGCCCAAGTTGGCACCATCATTGCGCTCTTCCCGGGTGAGGCAGATCAGTCACNATTAACATAGCTCAGAAACTCCAATATTTTGGCATCTAACTATATCTCCCAGGCTGCCTTCCACACCCTACTTCTTCGGAAGCTGATGTTTGGTTCGAAATATATGGTCACCTCCATTAGTATATCACCCAGCTTTAGATTCTGAGCCTCCTCATATTAGGGACAGCATTGGCTGGTCATGGGCTCTATTAACATACTGAGAAAACTCGGCACTGGCCCCACACACAGATAATGGGAGATCATGTATTTTGTTCACTGAATGCCATACTCAAGCTGGGCTGGGTTTTGGGTTAGCATTTTCACTCGTGCAGCAGGTGTCCTCCTTGGTTGATGTCAGTCCAAGAATTGTTGGGAGCAGAGTGAAGAAAATCTAGTGAAACTAATCCTAAAGAGGATCACAATCCAGTTGTACAGGATGTGCACGGCACAAAAGCATCAGGCTGAGGAGGAAATTGGGACTTGACACACAGCCTGCACACCATTTACAAAACCATGGGCCCCTGGCTTGTGGCACTTTTTTACACCTATGTGCCATGGAGGGCCTGACCTACAACTCTCCTAGCTTCTACTTCCCAAAACCTCATTAAGCCCAGAGATGCAGCCCCACAAGAAACTCTGGGGTTGGGCCGGCCAAGTGGCGCATTGGTTAAGAGCTGGCTTGGGATGCCAGAGGGCCCCGGTTCAGATCCCACATATGAGGGACAGTGACACTGCCCTCTACAGCTAAGATGCTGAATAAGAGCTCAACCTGGAGCTGGGCAGCAACGGCATAGGCTGCAGCCCCTGCTGCAGTGGGTTGCCATGGGCTACTGTGTGTAGACAGCAGCCAGCGTGAGTGGCCAGCAGCC
>NW_017731365.1:6274522-6277417 GCF_001890085.2 Hipposideros armiger | reverse complement strand
ATGCCTTCGCCGGCGATTCACGGCAGCCCAGCTCCAGGTTGAGCTGTTGTTCAGCATCTTAGCTGTAGAGGGCAGTGTCACTGGCCCTCATATATGGGATCTGAACCGGGGTCCTCTGGTGTCCCAAGCCAGCTCTTAACCAACAGGCCACTCGGCCGGCCCCAGACAGGCATTTTAGAGAGCCTGCCAGGCCTCACATGATTTCAGGTCTTGCAGAAGACACTGGAAAGTGTCTCCTTCCATCCCACCTCACATTTGTGCAGCCACAGCTTCAGGAAGCAATGTGCGTTTATGCTTGACTGTGTATATCACATAGGGATGAAGATGCCCCCCGCTCAACCTCCAGCTCTTAATTCCTGCCTGCTCTGGCATCCCACTCATCTCTCCTTGCCCCCAAATCTCTGATTCAACCTCCTCCCAGTTAGAGTCAGGATCCCCATACCTATCTCACAGTGCTCCCCTTGGAATTTCTTTGGGCAGTTGCATCGCTGAATGTTGGAGAAGTATTTGTAGGATACACATGTTCCTCCATTCAGACAGCCACAGTTCGCTGAAAAACACAAAGGAGGCGGGGGCGGGTAAGCAAGGAGAGTGGGAGGAGGCAAGGAGGGAGCCAGCCCTGCATCAGGGATAGGAAAGAGCCGCCTCTAGAGGCTTTCCCGAGATATCTGGGCGGGCAGATATTGCGCAAGGGATGGATACTCACATGCACCGGATATTCGATGAAGGTCATGGCTGCCCTGGAAAAGATGGGGGCAGAAGGAAAGTTCACCAAAGGTCCCTTGCTCCTGGGTGAGGATAAACTGGCCCCAATCCCCAAACTCACCCTTCCCTCCAGCTCCCTCTCTCCTCATCCTGTTCATACCTAACTAGCCCTCAATGGAAGATCATAGATCTCCAGCAGGGAGAAATGGATCGACTCAAGCAAGCTTCACAAATCAGGTGCCAGCAGGCTGGGGCAGTCCCAGCAGCTTCTTCCTCCTTTGCCTGCAAGTGCGAACTCCTTTGGTTCGCAAGTCCCCCACTGCCACACCTGTCCTATTCCCCCCACACACCCCGGGGTCCGGCCCTGTTGGTGGAATCCTGGGGATTCCAGCTCCTTCTGCTACCCGTTCTTTTCCCTGACGCTGTTCAGGTGTCCTGCAAGCCCCCTCCAGCCGCCATAAGTCAAAGCAGAGAAGCCACTCACCTCGGAGTTGCTCACGACCTGTGCACAAAGGAACAGGCACACCAGCAGGATTCTCATGGTGGCGAGGGTGGGGCTCTAGACAGCGGCCCTGCAAGGGAAACAGAAGTCAGGGGAAGAGGCGGAGGAGCAAAAAGGCGGGCCGGGTGGGTTACTGCAGTTCAGGGCAGGAGCTCCCAGGTCACCTCAAGGGCGAGCCCGCGGTCGTCTCTCCTTTCTGGGGGTTCAGAGGTCCCGGGACAGCCTGGACCAGCCTCCGCACGGGGACGCATGGGCACGGAGAGGTGACTCGGTGCGCAGCCGCTGCACGGCCGGGGCAGCCGGGGCAGCCGGGGTAGGGAGAAGGGGAGCCCGCAAGAGCGGGGTCCGCCGCGCATCCGCCCAGAGCTCTTAGGGAGGCCTGCACTCACCGGCAGCTGCGGCAGGAGGGGCGAGGTGCAGGGTCGACGAGGACAGGTTGACACGCTGATTATCGGAGGGGCTCTGGGGCTCCACTCTCTGCGCTGTGCTGCTAGCCCGCGGCGCGGGCTGTATATTAAGACCCGCCCAGGCCCTGGCCCCGCCCCGGCTCGGGATCGCCCGGTCCACTCCCTTTCCCTCCCCTTCCCTGGAGTCGGCTGCTACCCTGACCCTGCGAGGTTCCTCAACTAGCCTGAGAACAAGGAGCTACGCGGTCCCCAGCGGAGGGGACGAACTGAGAGATTTGGGAGACATCCAAATTTCCCGCCCCTCCTCCCATTCACCTGGCCTGGACTCCGCCCCAGTGCAGCCCACCCACTCATCCACCTAATTGCAGAGTGGAGAGGCGCCCCGAGATTCTTTCCCCCGTCCAGCTCTGATGCCTTCTCCAAATCCCCTAAATCAGCTCTCCTTCAACATTTCAAACCTCCTCTCCCAACTGCCTAGGAGAGTGAATGAGAACCCTGGGTATAGGGACAGGGTCCGCAGCTCATATAGCTGTTAAGTCTTTTTCTAAACGGGAAAATGCACGTGACACACGCTCGCTGAAAAGAGACAAAAAGCCTGCTAACGAGGGTTGCTTCTGTCGAAAGTCCGCTCCCCAAAAATTATCAACACAAGTGTATAAAACAAAGCTGAAATAATTGCTTACCACCAGAAGGGAGTTTGGTAGTGTATGGGAGAGAAGGGAAGGCAAGTTTGGATTTTATTGAGAATTTGGAGTTTGGTTTAAAGATTAGTCTTCGAAAATGAGGGTTTGATAAGGATTGAATTAGGGCTGTGGTACAATATTGTAGGATTGTGAGAACAAAGTCTTAGGGCACAAACTGTTGATGCTTTTTATTGAAGCGTTGATGGGTCTTTCAGGAAGTTCCCATAATGCATAATCCATTTATTTGCCTGGACTAGATAGGATATAGTTAATTAATAAAGACAATGGAATAGTAAAGCCTTATTAATGTAGTCAGTAAGCTGTGAAGGGGTATGAAATTCTGTTATGACCTCCGAGGAGAGGAATTGGGGAACTAAAGGACAAGATGAGAACATTTATGTACACTGTTTAAATTTTTAAAAACACATCTTTATATATAATCCATTCCAAAAGATAATTACAGATTTTTATTTTATTTTATTGGGGAACAGTGTGTTTTCCCAGGACCCATCAGCTCCAAGTCAAGTAGTTGTTTCAATCTAGTTGTGGAGGGCCCAGCTCTGCTCCAAGTCTAGTTGCCATGTTCAATCTAGTTAAA
>NW_017731365.1:6248207-6274492 GCF_001890085.2 Hipposideros armiger | reverse complement strand
GGGGGCGGGGGGGCGGCCATCCCACCATCCCATATGGGAATTGAACTGGCAATCTTGTTGTTCAGAGCATGCTCTCTAACCAACTAAGCCTCCCAGCCACCCCTACAGATTTTTAAATGTACGTGTCTTTACTGTTGTACTTCATCACAGGGCATTGTTTTTAATGAGATAAAATAATTGTTTATCAAATAAGATTGGCTTCCAGAAAAACAGACCAGGTGTAAAGCACTCAACCTGCTCTTCCTGCCTCAGCATGAGTGCACACAGTTGTGTGCACACGTATATGCACCCGCACATATCCCTCAGACAAAGATTCCACCCAGCAAGATTCTCCCCCTTGATGGGAGGGGAGGGGGCTGAGTCCCTGTAACTCACTAGGGGCCCAAGGCCAGGCCCAAGCCTTAATCTCTCTCCCTACCTAAGCCTATATAGCATCTTACTGCCTGGCAAACCTGGACCTTGGGTCTGGGTCCACTTGAGAGGAGTAGGAAGAGGGCAGGGAGAGTGCCGAGAGGGTCGGAAGGAAGAAAGCCTCTTAGCTCTGCTCCAGCCGGAGGTCTGAGGATGCCAACCTCTACCTGAGGGAAAGTGCAAGTTAACCATCCAGCTTTGGGGAGACAGGTGACCCATTATCTTCCAGGGAGAGTTTGTGCCTGGCTGAGCTGCCAGCCTCCCAGGGGATTGACTAAGTCAGAGGTGCTGTAAGTCTCAGAACCAGCCTTTCATGTTATGTTTGGATTTGGAACTCATTACCTGTAAATAAACGTGATAAAAATTGTAAACAGAGGTGTTGCAGCCTAAGGACTTACCCCGAAACTCCTAGGTTAGTTATCAGGAAATTCCCAGCAGACTGTCATGATTCACAGAGCTCCCCCAAGCAGCTCTCATGACTCCAGATTACTTGGAGTCTGTCATGCTGATTTTTGAGAGAAGGATGACCTCATTTCCTCTTCAACAAAGAGGCTTCTAGACCGTTATGCAGTGTTCACCCCCCCCTCATTTCCCCCTCCTTCCTCCTGCAGCCTCTTCACCTGGTTGAACAATCCTAGAGCCTCCAACTCGTCACAGAACTCGTCCTTTTCACTCTGATCTTTCCCACACTCTGAAATCTGTGTCCATTTTTTGATGCACAGTCTGCTAGTCTTTCGATTCTTTGAGAGCAGAGACTACATCTTAAATACCTTTGTCTCTCCCTCTGCACTCGTACATCCCTTGCTCATATAGGTGCTTTATTATGAATGAATCAGTGAACAAGTGGGAACAGAGAGCCTTAGGGCACCCTGGACATTTCCCTCCTCTCTGTCTTCTTTTTTTTTTCCTTGCCGTAAAAAAATTGTACTGACATTGTTTCTGTCTTGTGCTGAAAAGCACTGGGATACAAACCATACCTCCTTAAAGTCACAACTGCCTTATGATGTTAAAGATCATTATTCTCATTTAGTAGAAGAGGACAATGAGGTGGAGAGAAGATACACGGCTGGTGAGTGGCAAAGCCAGCACTACGATGCAGGTTTTCTGATCCTTGTTCCTGTGCTCTATACCTCAGCACCTCCATAAGAGAGGGGTACAAAACAGAATTCTTCGAAGAGAAGGGTCAGATGACGTAAGATGTTGAAACTCAGGGGAGCCCTCCTGTTGGCCTTGGAGAGCTGCTTCCAGAATCACTCCTCAGGCTACTGGCTCTGAGCTCCTGGAAAGCCCTTGCTGTAATATGAGTTAGTTGCTTGCCTGAGTTCCAGGAACTAACTTGGTGGTTTAGGCGATCTGAAGTTTCTACCAAGAGTGAGAGAATAAGGAACTAAATATATGATTTCATTCTGTTCCTGACTCCCAGAGTAAAGCCACCAGCCGTCTGCTTCTGTGTGTCAGGGATCCAGACCTCCTGAGTCAGATGTGGCAACGGAGACTAATGGAGGGACCCCTTTCCTGGAGCTGCTCATTGAAAAACAGGCAGATGCCAAGTGTGCAAGGAGGACCAGGATGTCTGAATTTGGCCGAGACTGTATCCAGGAAACTGGACCCCTGAAGGGCCAGCATGACCCAAAGGGAAGTTCATGTCCAGTCACAGGATGTATTCCTGGGTTGCTGTCACCAAGACTGTTCAGCATGGTACCATAGAGAGAGTGCAGTATTTAGCTTTTGGGTCTGTCACATCTAAGTTGAATAACCTTAGATAAGACACTCTCTTGATCTCGGTTCCCGATCTGCAAAATGAGGCAAAGCCTTCCCTGCCTGTGCCTCACTTTGTAGATTGAATGAGATTGTGCTCGTGTGGTGAAAGCATTCCTTCATTCCCTTGTTCATTCATTCAATACTCATCATGGGCCTATTATGTGCCAGGCACAGTTCTAGATGCTGGAAATAGGAGGATGAACTTTATAAACTATAATTCCTACTCCGAGTGCCTGCCTTGCTTTCCTGACCATGGCTGTACTGGCCCAGAAGACCAGGACATTCTCTGGAGTCCATCCCAGGATTCCAGTTAAGTGGGGATGCTGTGTCCTTAGTAAACTGTTCCCAGCAACTAGACAGCTGCATGTGCCGCTCAACTCCGCAGCCCCGACTCCTCCCTCCTCCCTCTCCTCTCCCCTGTCTGTGGCACTGAAAAGCCCATCTTGGGCCTGTAACATGATAGGGAACTGCTAGAGCTGCTAGGCCCCCAGTGGCTTGTGGAAACAGTGGGGCGGGGGAAGCCACATACTTGCTTCCTTACTCATGGAAACCTCAGGGGCTGCACCCTAAGGTTATACTGTGTCGTCAGTAGCACCATGTATGAAGGGGCCAAGTTCATTCCTACAGCTTTAGCCTCTGCCCCCCAACCCACCCTTTCTCGCCCTTTCCTGCCTCACCATCTCTGGCCCAATTCCTAACCCCACCCAGGCCAGTCAGCTCAGACCTCTGCGTGAATATTTTTGAGGCTCGGCCAAATTTTTCTTTATCCCTAGCCTAAACCCAGTTACTTACTAAATCAGGAACATACTACCTGACATACTACATGCAGACTTTCTGGATTCTGAGGCTCACCAGGAACCAAAGCCAAGCCCAGGCCTAGAACTTCTGCTTAGATTCCAGGCTACCATGTTGGATGGCAGTGGCTGCTTAACTGGAAGCTAAAGGGGATAGATCCCCAAGAACAAAGAGATAGAATGGGAAACCAGAAACTGGTGGGTTTGCTGAAAACTGCCAAGAAGTCAAGGATATTTAAGGAAATACATTCAGCCAGGAGCTAGTATTCTCAAAAATTTGTTCAGAAGAAAAGCAACATAACATCCATAACCCATATGATGTATAATTTCATGGATTCATGGCTTTCTCCAGCTGAATTCTGTATGCTTCTCTGTCTTTAAACAAGTGCAAACACTTCCCTTTCCATTACACAGAGAGGAAAATAGAGGGTTAATAAAGGGAAGTGAATCATCTGAGTTCATTCACTGAAAATGATGAGATTCAGAATTCACCGATTTTGAGGAACCTCATGACACATTTCCACCCTCTCTACTCTTATTTTGAATCCTTGCTCCTCCCTTCCTGACCACCCTCAATCCCACCCTCAGTTTCTTTGTCTTCCTATTTCCTACCCACCTGGAGAAGGTGCTTCTTTTCTCCAAGCATTGATTGATAGCAGCGTGATGAGGCAGCCATGACCCAGGGAGA
Source organism: Hipposideros armiger (assembly GCF_001890085.2). Lineage (NCBI taxonomy): Eukaryota > Metazoa > Chordata > Mammalia > Chiroptera > Hipposideridae > Hipposideros > Hipposideros armiger. The sequence goes on along the minus strand of NW_017731365.1, from coordinate 6,270,838 downwards.
GGTCAGCCTCCTTTTGGAAGGTACCAGGTACTAGAGGACAAAGTGGTTGGAAGTCTGTGGGAACAGGGAGCAGGGACACAGCAAGAGGCCCCTGAGATAGGTGTGTATGCTGAGTGACAGGAAGGAACAGTATGCAGGTAATCTAACCAGGAAGCTCCTGTTCACTTTGAGAACAGTGGTGGTGGGAAGTGTGGCAGGAACTAAAGAAGTAGAAATCTGTTCTTCCCAAGAGGATATTATAATCTATTCCTTGTTAAAGGTCGATAACAAGAGCTGACTTTTATTTACTTCACATTCCTCCTCTTTTTCAATCCTACCAACAACCTTTAAGGAAGGTACTATTAATATCGCAATTTCATAGATGAGAAAACTGAGGCTCATAGAGTTTTACCCAAGATCACACTACAGGTAAATGGTAGAGTTGGGAATCAACCAGACCTAGTTGGTTCCAGGGTTTGGAGAACCATCTCTGAGGCAGTATCACATTCAGTCAGGAAGATGGGGGAGCCTGTTCTTATGCCTGGGAATCATCCGACTTCTAATCTGTGGTGCCATCCCAGGGTAACCCCAACTTTCCAAGTCATGTCTATGTTGGTTCCTGCCTACCCAGCTCAAGCCAGACTTTGATAAAAATGTTCTTCCTAGGGCCAGCCAAGTGGCTCAGTTGGTTAAGAGCACAAGCTCTGAGCAACAGGGTCGCCAGTTCGATTCCCACATGAGCCAGTAAGCTGCACCCAAGCTGAGCTGCTGCTGAGCTGGTGAGAGCGCGTGCTCTTAGCAGCAAGGTTGCCAGTTCGGCACCCGTATGGAATGGTGGGCTGCGTGCTCCCACTCCCACCCCCTCCCACTGCAACTAGATTGAAAGCGACAACTGGACTTGGAGTTGAGCTTGCACCCTCCACAACTAAGATTGAAGGACAGCAACTTGACTTGGAGCTGATGGGTCCTGGAAAAACACAATGTTCCCCTTCCCCTATTCCCCAATACTGTTCTTTTCCCCAATTTCCCAATAAAAATCTTTTTTTAAAAAATGTTCTTCCTTTTGCTTAATATAGCCACTCACAATTGTGTCTAATGGGTCTAGTCAGAAAAGTGATCATTGGGTTTTCTGATTATGCTTATATATCTGTGTGGATCCCTGGAATCATCAGTGGCCAGTCTCCCTTTTTTACAGCCATTATTCACCCATATTTATATGATTTGGATGCCCTAGGGTTCTTCTGTGGGAAAATAACAATAGCATCTATTTATTGAGCATGCATTATATTTCGCAGGAATTGGGTAACAGTTCTGTATGAATTATCTCATTTAATCTCAGTGAGGGAGATGCAATATTATTCCCACTTTATGGATAAGGAAACTGAGGCTTTGAAAGGCTAAAGCCACACAGTCAAGCCAATACCTGACAGGTCAAACTCAGATTTCTGATTCTAAACTCTGTGTTGATAATCATTCTGATAGTTTTGTCTCTTTACTCCTCCCTGAGGGGAAAAAAGTCCCAGAATCTGTAATAATAAATATTCATGAATGTTATTTTTTCCAACCTTATCTAATGATAAGTCAGAATCACCTGGTTTGAAGGTTTAAAAAATACAGAATTTCAGATTACTTCCTTGGAAATTCTCGTTCATTAGGTCCAGGATGGGACCTCAGAATCAGATTCCCAAGATGCATCCCAGGGGATTCTTACTACCAAACAAGTTTGGGGAGAATATCAGCTAATGCATAGCTAGGGACTGTTGGTTTCTTTTCTCACCTGGGAATGTCCAGTGAAATTACAAACTTTCTATCTACTGGGGCTTCTACTCTAACCTCATCTTTGGAATGGAGACCAGACTGGAACATAGAGGTGGGGAAGGTCCAGGGCTGGAAGAAGACCAATCTTTAGTCAGAGTGTCCCAGACAGGAATGAATCAAGGAGGGGATGTACACCTGAGAGCCTTGTACCAACCCAGCCACCCTGAGGCGACTTTTCTAAGGAATCTGTCCTCCAAAAGTTAATTGCTCCAGCATTTTTGTACCTGTTCTTTTTTTAGGTCCTAGTGATAGTTTCATTTTTTAAAAATGCCAAATGGTTGGGTAATGGAGGGACTTTTCCATAGAGAAACAAAAATAGCTTAGAGAATCAGATAATCCTCAAATTCATGGCAGCGAATGAAAAATTGGCTTTCCAACACCTCAAGAAAATTGGGAGTAGAGGTGAGAACAAAGAAGAATTGAGAATACCTGTACTTACCGGTGGTGACTGTCTATCTGTGATATTTCCTCACAGTTCCTGTGCTGGCCCCCTTCCAAGCTTCAAGAAGTCCTTCTCAAGCTTGTAATTTTTTCCCCTAGAATCTTCCAGTTTCACCTGAATAGAACTGGGTTCCCAGAGCATTGTCCCTTTGCAGGGAGGGTGGGAACTACCTCCAACAATAATGGATTTAGCAGCTTGTGGGATGACCACAACAGGGGCATTTTTAGTCAAGAAGAAAGCAACAGTAACATTCTCCCCATGCAGACCCCCGGAACCATCGCATAGCATCCTAAGATTTATTCAGTCTGTATCACGGCAGTTAGCCTCTTGTATTGGGTTGTTGGAAAAGTCATAATGTATTTTTCTGTGTTTTTGTTGTAAAAGTGCGTCATGACTTTTCTGACAACCCAATATTTGTAAAGAAAATTCTACCCCAAATCCTAAAAATAAAAGAATTGAGCTCAACTCAAACTGTTAATTTTATTCAATCAACTAAAAATTACTTTCAGATATCTAAGGCATGCCTAGCACTGTGCTAGGCCCTGAGGGCACACAGACGAACAGACATGATCCCTGCCCTGAAGAAGTTTAAAATCTGGTACGGAAGACAAAAAGAATATACTACATGAAATAACTGAAAAGCCACTAAGCAAGATGGCTACTATAAAAAAATAATTAATAAATAAATAAAAACAGAAAATAACAAGTGTTGGCAAGGATGTGGAAAAATTGGAACCCTTGTGCACTGTTGGTGAGTATGTAAAATTCCACTATGGAAAACAGTATGGCAGTTCCTAAAAAAAAAGTTAAACATAGAACTATCAAATGACCCGGCAATCCTACTTCTAGGTATATATCCAAAAGAAAGCAGGTTCTTAAAGAGATATTTGCACATTTGTGTTATAGCAGCACTATTCACAATAGCCAAGAAGTAGAAGCAACCCGTGTCCACTGACAGATGAATGGGTAAGCAAATGTGGTCTGTACATACAATGGAATATTATTCAGTCACAAAAAGGAAGGAAATCTTGTCATATGCTACAACATGTGTGAACCTTGTGGACACTATGCTAAGTGAAATAAGCCAGTCACAAAAAGGCAAATACTATATGATTCCACATATATAACTTTAGATGCAGAGGTATCCAAGGTACAGCAGTCTCCCTTTATCCACAGTTTTGCTTTCTGCAGTTACCTGGGGTCAACCGTGGTCTAAAAATAGTAAATGGAAATTCCCTGAAATAAACAATTCATAAGATTTAAGTTGTGCACCATTCTGAGTGGAGTGATGAAATCTCACACAGTCCCACCCCATCCCACCTGGACTGGGAGACTTTGTCCACAGTCTCTATGCTATATATGCCACCCACCCATTCATCAATTAGTAGTTGTCGTAGTTATCAGATTGATTGTCAAGGTATCATAGTGCTTGTGTTCAACTGACCCTTATTGCCAGGTCAGTAGCAGCCTAACCCTACATCGCAATGCCCATCATTCACCTCACTTCATCTCATCACATGGACATTGTATCATCTCACGTCATCACAAGAAGAAAAAGAAGGGTGAGTAAAGTGTAAGATATTTTGGGTTTGGGCTGGAGGAAATGGGGGAATGAATAAACCCCCGGGGTTGGGTGCATTAGTGGGTGTGAGAGTTGAAATGAGAGGACTCCAGAGGGGAAGTGACAGCGCAAGGGAAGAGATGAGGACTCCTAAAGTAATTTGTTCCTATTCTTCAGGGGCTTTTGTTTTCCTAAACCTTCAGGGTCATATGTTTTGCTTTACAAAGAGCCTTAGAAAGATCCCTTAAAGGCTGTACCATAAAATCTGTATCCGAAGGTCGATAGTCCATGGATAGAGTGGGAAGACTGAGGGTGGAAAACCCCACTGCCCAAGCCCAGTGGCACCTGTCAAGTACAAAGGCCACATCTCTGAGAGTGAGCGGAGAGCTTTTCTTGAGGAAGAGGTGACTGCCTGTGGTGAGGGCTGTGGTTTCGGAGTTAGAGAATAGTGTCCCATTCCCAGTTTGTTTGGTAACTCCATCTGTGAACCTGGATGAGTCACTTCCCTCCGTCGGCCTCTATTTTCCCTTTTGTGGAATGCAAAAGGACTTTTTTCCACCTGCTTTTGCAGAAGACAGAGTGGCTAAAGGAAAAGAAATTTATACCAGGTAACTTTCAGCAAAGGGGTGAGGCCTAGGCTGAAGCAAAGCCAATGATAAATGAGGATATATGAGGACCAAGGGACCAGGTTTGGCTCACCCTGCTCTTGACATCAGAAGTCCATGAAGAGGACGTAAGTATTAAACAAGACAAACAAATGTTGCCCCAGAGAGCCTGGGTTCTGGGAATATGAACAAGGAATCCTGGCCAAAATTCCAGGTCTCCAAGTTCCCCTGAAAGAGTCATGAGGCTCATGCAGGAGGTGAATCACCACACCCAGGATCTGTCTTGGAGAACTAAACCACGGACTATGAGCCTCAGCAAATGAAGGGGTAGAGAGAGGCTTGATTCAAATAGCTTGGGGATTGTAGCTAGAATATAAGCTGTTTCCCCTGGGTCTTGATAAGACCAAGAAACAATTTTGCCCAAGGCTCTGGATGCTGTTCTAGTTCTGAGGTCAGCGGCAGGTCAAAGCCATAAAGTAGGTCCCCATGGAATCAGCACAAGTGTCTCTAGTATGAAAGACTACGTGGAAAAAGGAGCTCAGAAGAGTGTGGACCTAAAGAAATTGAATTTATATTCTTTCCAGAGTCTGTATTATTTCTTAGTCCAATTCTCCATAAGCAAAAGGCAGAGAAATGGACAGCAGCCCTTCAGAGCCTGGAAGAAAGATCAGAGGATACAGGAGAAAGAAGGATGTTGGCTGCTCACCAGCAACAGTGGTTTCTCTGCAACATGGAAATGCCAATCCTCAGAGCCAGGGGAGGTTCATGAGGTGCCCAGAGGGAGGAGCAGACCCTGGAACACTTGGACTTGTGGAACTCTGTCTTCAAAAGGGGTCTCACAGGGCTGGCCGAGTGGCGCGTTGGTTAAGAGTTGGCTTGGGACGCCAGATCTGAGCAGCAGGGCCCCAGTTCGGATCCCACATGAAGTCCAGTGATGCTGCGCCCTCTACAGCTAAGATGGTAAACAACAGCTTGACCTGGAGCTGGGCTGCTGTGAGTCGCCAGTGTCGGTGTAGCCTGCAGTGGGACTGGCCGGCAGTGGGCATGAACTTTCGTGAGTTGCCATGAGCCGCTGTGAGCCGCTGTCCAATGGCTGGTAAGTGACTGCCTCACCCAGGAATAGCTCAATGATAATACCAACATGGGCCAGTGAAGCGACATCCTCCACAACTAGACTAAAGAACAAAAGGACAGCAACTTGTCTATTCCCCTCCCCCAATTCTCCAATAAAATCTTAAAAAAAAAAGGGGGGGATTTCACCTACCACTTCACAACCATTAGGATGGCTATTATCAAAATGTGGAAAATAAGAAGTGTTGGTGAGGATGTGGAGAAATTGGAACCCTTGTGCATCGCTGGTGGGATGGTAAAATGGTACAGCCCCTGCGGAAAACAGTTTGGCAGTTTCTCCAAAAGTTAAACATAGAATTACCATATGATAGAGCAATTCTACTCCTAGATATATACCCAAAATAATTGAAAGCAGGGACTAAACAGATACGTGTACACCCATGTTCATATCAGCATTATTCACAATAGCCAAAAGGTAAAACTACCCACTGTCCGTCAACAGATGAATAAACAAAATATGGCATATGCATACAATGGAATATAATTTAGCCCTAAAAAGGAATGATATTCTGATATATATGGCAACATAGATGGACCTTGAAAACATCACGTTTAGCGAAATAAACCAGACACAAAAGGCCACGTACTGTATGATTCCACTTATATGAGGTACCTAAAATAGGCAAATTCATATAGACAGAAAGTAGAACAGAGGTTACTGGGAGTTGAGGATGGGAAGTTATTGTTTAATGGGTACAGAGTTTCTGCTTGGCATGATGAAAAAGTTCTGGAAATGAATAGTGGTTGATGGTTGCATGACAATGTGAATGTACGTAATGCCACTGAACTGTACACTTAAAAATGATTAAAAAGGAGAGTTTATGTTTTGCATATTTTACCACAATGAAAGTAAATTTTAAAATATTTTTAAATGGTTAAAATGATAAATGTTATGTATATTTTACCAAAAAATTATTTTCAAAAGTGAGGGAAGAAATTTCATGTCAAAGGGATCTCACTGAGAATGAGACACAGAAACACAGGACATGAGAAGGTGGCAGCAAAGATATTCAGAGTCATGAGCTGAGATGGGGATGGGGACTAGGATGGAGACAAAGAAACCTGTCCAGGAAGGAAAAGTTTAAAATGTGAGAGTCAGAGACGAAACCAGAGAAGTTGAGACCAAAATGGAGCCCTATTAGGGGGTAGGGCTAAGTATGGAGAAAGAAATGAGGATTGTCAGGTCTTATGTTAAAAATGAGTCTTAAGTCTAGACCTGTTCTTCGGCAGGCACATAGGTTTCCATGTTTAACTGCCACAGTGCTTGTGGTGGATGCTTCTGGGACCTTCATCCACTCCACAGTGCCCAACTGGCTGTTGACCTCTGAAGCTTCCTGTCTCCTTTTAGAGCTGAGAGACACCACAGTGAGTCAGTCCTACCAAGGTTTGACTCATTTTTGACCCAGTTTTGGTAATCAAACACAATACCCTGGAATTTGTAACTATGGCTCAAAAGGTATGGTGTGAACGTGCTTGGAAGACCCAGGCTCCTAGCTGCTTCCTGTCGCCATCACATTTCTTTGTAAAGGTTGAAGTGAACAGCATTTAAAGTTGGAGAGACTTGGGTTCAAATTCTGGCTTGCCTCTTACAAGCTGTGTGACCTTGGGCAAGTTACTTAACCTCCTTAAGCCATGGTTTCCTCATTTGTAAAGTGGGGCTACAGCTCTGTAGCCTTCTTGGGGGAGGGGAGCTAGATGAGATAATGTATGAAATGCTTCTTAACATTTTTGTTTGTCACAAAAAAATGGCCTGGTAAGTTAAGGTGGTGGTTATTATTATTTTATTATTATTATTATTATTATTATTATTATTACCACTATGTTAGTACCCTGAGATCTTTTGATTATCTAGGATATCCTTGCCATAAGGGCAATGGAGCTTCAGTAACCCAGACTCCTGCAGCTCTGGATTTAGAACAGGAAGGACCTGAACCTAACCTGGGCTCCCCAATTTACTAGTGTGACCTTGGGCATTTTTCACACTGAGTGTCAGTTTTCTCATTTGTAAAATGGGGATGATTACATACAGTTGTAAATGTTGAATTAAATAATATGTATAAAAACTTTATAGGGCCAGCCGAGTGGCATGATGGTTAAGAACTGACTTGGGATGCCAGAGGGCCCCGGTTCAGATCCCACATATGAGGGCCAGTGACACTGCCCTCCACAGCTAAGATGCTGAACAACAGCTCAACCTAGAGCTGGGTTGCCATGAGTCGCCAACGATGGCGTAGGCTGCAGCCCCTGTGGCAGTGGGTTGCCATGGGCTACTGTGTGTAGCCAGCAGCCAGCGTGAGCGGCCAGCAGCTGCAGTGAGCAGCCGTCCAGAAGCCGACGACTGATGTGCTTCTCCCGGGGAAGAGTGCAATGATGGTGCCAACTTGGGCCAGTGAAGCTACGTTCTCCACAACTAGACTGAAGAACAAAAGGACAGCAACTTGTCTGTTCCCCTTCCCCCAATTCCCCAGCACTGTTCCCATCCCCCAATTCCCCAATAAAAATCTTTAAAAAAAAAAAAACTTTATAAATAGCAACAACAAAAGTACAGATGTATAACATACTCAGGATCAGAAGCATGGATGTATCTGGGCCAAGGTTAGGGTCAAGGTGGGAATCAAGGTTGGGAATGGCACCAGGGCTGTAAGAACAACTGTGATCAAGATCAGGGTTGGCGTTGGGGTCAAAACAAAGTTTTGGAGTCAGATAGGGAAGGAGTCATAAACAAAGGCATGGTAGGGGCTCGGGTGGAGTTTTGGTTTGGGCTAGGAATCCAGGTGGACAGTGTTCTCTGTCTGAGCCCTCAGGGATACAGCTGTGCTGTGCAGTGACTCAGAGGCGGCCACACTGCCTAGCATCAGGCTCTAATCCAGAGATCTTGCTTTGGAAGAAAGTAGAATGTGAGATGTAACAAATCCTGAGAGACTGGTGGAAGTGCAGGCCTTTAGGGAGACAGTTTGATTGCAGTAGTTCAGCCACCTCATTTCCTTCATCCTTCTCCCCCAAGCCTGGTAGGTAGCTAATGCACATTAAGTACCAGCCTATCTCTAGGTGCATCCTGCACAGTGCCGGTTTGCACAGCTCGCATCATCCCTCCTCCATCATCCATCCATCAGCCATCATCTATCATCATCCATTTAATAAAGGTTTATTGAGTATTTACTATGTGCCCAGCACTTTGCTAGACCCTGAGGATCCAACAATGATGTCTTCAATCCAGAAGGAGAGACAAAGCACACGGTCGATTCCCATTTTCCGCATTTGGGTGTATTTGTGGGATTGGTAGTAGGTTCCAAAATCAGTTCATGAGGCAAAGATTACAAAATGATTCTTGAAAATCCCTTGTTACCATTTAGAAGCACAAAAGCCAAGAAATAACATCTATTTCTCTTTGTACCTTGGGTATGAGAGTAGATGTCAAGATCTGGCTTTAATGGTGGAATGGGACTCCAAATAAGGAATTTCTTTGTTTCTTGCTCTTTTAGCTGAGTGTACATAGTTGGGTTTGCATAAGTTATAACTGTATTAATGATGGGAGTCCAGTGTAAATATAAATTACATCAATATGTTTGTAAATACTTTAAGGAGGAATAGGGTGTACTGTAAGAACACACAGTGGCGGGACATAGCCTAGGAAGGGGTGGAAGAGTGAGTGAGGAGGTGACATTTAAGCTGAATCCTAAAGGTGAATATGAGGTAGCCTGTCATAAAGGGGAAAAGGACTTTCCAGGCAGGGGAATTGACATGAGGCAGAAAAGTACTCAGTGCATCTCAGGAACTGAAAGACAGTCAGGTTGGAGATACTGAAGAGATAACAAAGGGCCTCCCAAAGTCAGTCCCCAAAGTGACGACCTCTTTCACATGTTCTGACGCCTTGTAGATAACAGCATGGAGGTAAGGTGGTCTGACTCAGGGAATTAAAGAATTCAGAGTACAGGGCCAGAGAAACAAGGAAGCAGCAACATCTTTTGGAATCATTCGGCTAGCTGCCCTGTGGGATGCAAAGGAAAATAAGAAACAAGTTATTGGAAACAGAGACAGTGGAATTCACAGCTATAGTGAGTATCCTACACATAGACATAAACCGAGGGTCACAAATGCAAACACCCCAGAGGCTAAGCAGGTAATGGAAAGAGTAAAGCAGGCTGAGTGCACGACAATAGGGAAGAGTAGGGACTGTGCCCGTGGACAGCTCTTACTTATCTTGTTTAAAGGGGCAACTGTTATTCAGCTCCCACTAATTGTTGCCAAGTGGGAACTGAGGACCAGTTTTGTTAGATTTGCCATATTGTAGCAGATGCTGTCAGTTCCAGCTTCCTCTGGCCTTTGAAGCCAACTCTTCCTTTTGTACAGCAAGCTCGATGTTCCCGAGGAATTAACACCGCCATTACCCCTCCTCTCCCATGTTGTGGCAGCTCCCAACCAATGACTGATGGATTTGATGGATAAATATGCGAATGCTTTTGCCTCTCAGGTGAGATAACTTTGAGACACGTGTTCTACACTGTTTCCCTGATACCCCCAGGATACTTAAGCTCCAGATGCTCAATTGTAACTTTCTTGATAACTTACCCTCATGGGTCTCCTCCCTTCCCTTCCCTGTTCACTTCACCACTCCCTAACTAGAGTTTCCTAGGATCACCTACCAAATAAACTACTTGCAACGGAAGCCTGTCTCAGGGTCTGCTTCTGGGACAAGCCAACCTAAGGACAAACAAATGTTAAGAAATCTTTGAGGGCCAGCTGAGTGGCTCAGTTGTTTAAGAGTGCGAGCTCTGAGCAACAGGGTCGCCGGTTCGATTCCCACATGGGCCAGTGAGCTGCGCCCAAGCTGAGCTGCCTCTGAGCCACCAACATGTGGCTCATGTTGCAGGATGGCTCAGCTGGTGAGAGCACGTGCTCCTAACAACAAGGTTGCCAGCATGGGATGGTGGCTATGCTCACCCGCAACTAACATTGAACACAGTACCTTGAGCTGAGCAACCCCGAGCTGCCAACGGGTGGCTGGATGGTGACTGGAGTTGGAGCTGAGCTGGCTGCACCCTCCACAACTAAGATTGAAGGACAACAACTTGGCTGTTCCCCTTCCCCAATTCCCCAATAAAATCTAAAAGAAAGAAAGAAAGAAAGAAAGAAAGAAAGAAAGGAAGGAAGGAAGGAAGGAAGGAAGGAAGGAAGGAAGGAAGGAAGGAAGGAAGGAAGAAAGAAATCTTTGAAATCTAGGCTTCTTTTTATGTTAGAACTCCCCAATTAAAATGGTGCGTCTCAACAGAGACAGGTTTAAAGGCTGGATTTGGCCAATAGACCATCAGTTTGGGATTCCTGACGTAAATTAAGACTTCGTCTGTCTTTCTTACAGCAACCACCCAGGAAAGGCCCATATTTGCCAAAGAAAAGTGTTTAAGCAAAAATTAGATGAGAAAGTTCTAAGGGTAGAAACTCGTGTCATATGGAAATGACTGCTTAAAATACAGGGAATTAGAGAGCAGCTGAGCACAATGATGAACGCTACTGCTAGAATGGCAGCTTCTGCCCATGGCTCCCCGCTGCATGCCGCCTTCTTTGCATCCCCGGCAGCCACCATTCCCCACTAGGGTAAGTCACATGAAAACCCCATGGAAAGTCTCAGAGCCAGGCAAGCCCAGCAGCCGCCCACACTAAACTGGTTCTGCAGCAAGAGTGACAAGCCAGGGCCTGCTGGCTGCAGGGTCCTCAAAATCAGACTCTCCTGATTCCCGGTCTGCAACCCTCACTGTGGCCACGAGCCAGCTGCTGTTCTGCATGATCTTAGCTCAGCTTGCCTGGCCTCTTGGTGACAGATAAGGTCCCAAGGGTGTGGGTGTGAGGAGCTGGTAGGGGGTGCCACGAGTCCCTCTTGCACTTCTAACCAAGCCAGCTGTCTAGGTAGTCATCCAATCCAGCCACTCAAAGTGCTGACAGGAGGCACTGTCATCCTGGTGCTGCAGAGAGGAAGACACGCCAGGCCCTAGAGGATGGAGGGCTGCACCTGGCTGAGATGTCCAGACAGGCCCACAGGTGACAGTCAGTACCTTATGCCCCAAGCTTTCTCCAGCAGTGTTTGCAGAGCCTGTGCTATTTTAGGTTCCTTTGTCATCACTGCAGGCAAACTGGACTGGAGGAGTCTGATTAGAAGGGAAAGAACCGGTTTAACAGAGCTGGGGCGTTGGGAACTACTTCTCTGAGTTGGCACCATAGTGCCAAGCAGAAAGGCCTGGTGTCAATGCTTCTGACTCAGGACTGAGTTAGGATTTTAGCACCAGCTTCAGAGCAACTTGTCAGACAAAAGAGACAAAGAGGAGGACTTTGAGGTTCAGGGGCCAGCGGCTATAATTCCCCTCTCAGGAATAAGCATGACAGTAATACCTTGTAATAAATGTGCTTTACAGTATATAAGATACCTTTATAGACATGATCTCATTTGATTTTTACCGCAGTCCTACGAGGAAGGCAGGTATTATTCATCCCACCTTTAATATAAGGAATTTAAGATACACCAACATAAATGACTTGCCCAAGGTCACAATCTTAAGAGGGTGACAATGGCAGGGCCTAAATTAATTGCAGACAGGGGTTTGGCAACCTAGATTTGCACATCTAGAAGTCTTTGTTGGAAGAGGGGAACTCAGGGAGAGAGGAACGGTCTTGGCCTTCTGCTGGTGGCCCCAGGAAATATGGGGCTTCATGGATCAGTGGCTAAGGAACGGCCGCACCCACAGATCCTGTTGGTGGTCTGGGTCTACAGGGCAGTCACCGTGGACCTCAGGCCAGCTTCATCTCCTCTCTTAGTAGGTGGGTGTGAAGGATTTTTCTATTCCCCTCATGCTGCCCTCTGAGTCAGCTCTCTGGCATTGCCCTGGCATGTCATGGGCCCCACGCCCAGGCAGTGAAGAAGTGCTGGCAGATTGCCGCAGGGAAGGCTATTGTCTTAAGTCAAGCCAAGTCCAGTAAAGACCCCCTTCCTGGAGGCAGCCCGACAATGGCTGCTTTGGGAGCTGTGACTTGTAGGCACAGGTGTGTCTCCCTCACCCCCCACCCCCGGGCTTCCTGGCACAGATGGCATTGGGCACATGCTTTTACCTGAAGGCTGCAGCCCAGGAGGGGGATGCAGGGACCAAATACATTTTAGAGAATGGCTCAGCCAGGCTCCCCACCCCAAAGCCCTGCTTGGGTTTCTGGTCACATCCAAATAGCTGGGGAGGGAGTTGCTTTTGGACAGAAAAGGGGAAAAGGGAGCCAAGACTCCAGCCTGAAGCTGCCTCAGCTGTTTCTGGGGCTCTGACTCAGAGGCTGCTTCTCAGGAATGTTGAGCACATGGGCCTCGGAGCACCCCGTCCAGGCACGGTGGAAGGAACAGCTGGGGCATGGGAGTCCTTTTACCCTCCTCTCTCTTCTCTGAAGGTACCTCTTCCAGAGATACCCCACCACGAGGCAGATGGAAGGCTCATCCTGGAAGGAAGCCTCCCCAGACCACCTCAGCCCTGAGGGACCCACCCCTGCAATGACTGTCTGCAGCAGCCCATTTATACTTATCAAAATGTTGCCTTGCATAGGTGTCTATCCATCTCTACCCCTCCCTCTCATTATCTTATCTCCCTAATTCTGTTGTAATCTCATGCTTCTGGGTTAAAAAGGGTACCTTGAGCATAACACTTGATAAATATATTGATTGATAATCTGAGAAAAGAAAAGAGCAAAGAAAAGGAGAAGGCAAAGAGAAACAGTGAGAAAGCCACCAATCTGGGTCACAGCCCCAAATCTGGGGAACCTGCATCTCTTCCCCAGACAAGCTCCCAGACCACTTGGGGACAGGAGAGCAGAAAAGCTTTGGTAAAGTGACTGGGACTTCCTTGATACCAGTACCCACCCCAATCCCAGATCTGCCCTCAGATCTGCCAGGCGCCTCTGGGAATCCTTCCACCTCGAGAGCAAGGGCCTCCGCAGCGATTCTCCAAATGTGGCCAAGTTCTCTTTTCTGCCTCTCTCCTTTATCTCATTTCTCTAAAGTAGGTAGATAGACCATGGGATAATCCTCAGTGAAATGAGACCCGAGGAGAACTAACCCTGGAACAGAAATCATGTCAGCCACTTATCACATGATACAATGATTGTAGGTTTAATTGCGTGCATACTTCCTAAGATCATAAGAGCTGGGTTAGGCAGAGTCTGTCTTGTCCACGGAGTTAGTCTCAGAGTCTAACACGCTACATGGTACACAGCAGGCACTCAGTAGGGTGTTCCATGCACATTTGTTGATTTGGTGAATTGAGGGGTGTCTGGAACCTGCCAGTACACTTTTGCGATTGAGCTTCTGTCAGTAACTTTTATTCTGGAGTTAACTCCTTTCAGGTCTGGGACTCTGATGATCTATTGAAAGAAACTGAAGCCAGGGATGCTGATAGGCTGTCTCTGGGGCCTTGGGTTCTAGGACAGACTTGTGTTGGAAATGAGACCTGGGGTGGGGTCAGCTGAGTAATCTACAGCCCCGTTGGCTTTCTAAAACCAGACCTACTGCGGCCTCTAGTGGACAAGTGGAATCACTGCCCTTTCGGGGTGGAGGTCCAGCTTCCTCAACTGTTTGCCCCCAGGATCTCCAGGACCTCCATCGTGGGCCTAGGGTCAAGTGCACACAAGATGGCACCACCAGCAAGATAATGGGCCATATCAGAACAATTGACTATCCACACAACAGACCAATCCATTAAAAAGCATCTGTACATAGGACTCTGATGAAATCTGTGAGGAAAGGGAAGAGAGAGATATAAGAATAAGACAAGGGCTCTGCCCTTAAGAAACCTATGATCTGATTGAGAACGCAAAACTAAAAATTTTTAAAAATCAAACAAACTCATCATCAGGTGACAAACATTTCAAGAGCTGAGTTCAGTGGATCAGTGCAACTTCTCTGTGACTCAGTTTTCTCATCTGTAAAATGGGGCTAATAAAATTTACCTGGCAGGATTATATGAAGATTAAAATAAGATGATGGGGAGAAAATATGCCATGATTGTTGTTATTCAAGCAATCTATGTTCATTATTTGAAAAAAAACATTTGAGGAAGAGAAAAAAGTTCACACTAATACCACTATCAGAGATAAGTATTATTAACCTAACAGTGTACATTCTTAAGCATATTGAGAATGTCTGCAAAAGCAAGGGCATTCTGGGAGTGGTACAACATCTCAAGATTAACTATAATTGTGGAGGATCTAGAAAGTTATACATGAGCATTTATACTTAATTCTGAAGGAAACAGCATTTCCGCAAAGATGTGACCTACTGAAAGTGACATTATTTCCTGCAGGCCTATATTGTTCATCTTAACAGAGGGACCTTCCTTGACCACCTCAATAAATAGCAACTCCATGTCCTTTTTCTGTTTCAATTTTCTTCATAACACATCACCACCTCACATATTAAATATACGTATGTTTGTTTATAGCCTGCCCCTCTCACCAGAGGGTAGGCTTCCTGTGGGCACAGGCAATGTCTATGTTGTCCACTGCTCTACCTCTACCCCCAACACTGAGACAGTGCTCTGAAAAAAAGTAGGTGTCCAAATAATCTTGAGAGAGAGAAAGAGAGAGAAAAGGAGAAAGGAAGGGAGGGAGGGAAGGAGGGAAAGAGAGAGGGAGGAAGAAGGAAAGAAGGAAGGAAGGAAGAAAGGAAGGAAGGAAGGAAGGAAGGAAGGAAGGAAGGAAGGAAGGAATAAAATTGAGTTGGCAAAGTTAGGAGGGCTACTGTAGTAACTCTGGAGGATGAGGTAAGCCTAGTCTAGGATGGTGGGAGGGAAATGGAAAAGATGGAATGAATACAAAGACATTAAAAGTGGAAAATATACTGGTGTTGTTTCCTGATGAGATACAGATGATAATAATAACAACTCCCATTTATTAAGCATCAGGCATTGAGCCACTCCCCTACAAATATTATCATTAAATTATTTATAACAGCCCTCTAGTGAAAGTTATGACGTCTTTATTTCATCGCCGAGCAACATGAAGCTCGGAGAGTTTAAGTAACTTGCCTCAGGTCACACAAGTAGTAAGTGGCAGAAATCAAACCGAGTGAGATAAGGGATGAGTCAAAGTTGACTCCAAGATTCTGAACCTAAGTTATTGGCAGGATAGTCACGTCACTGTCAGAGCCAAAGGAACTGGAGAAGAAAGCTAGTCAAGGGTGGTCAGGGGAATAATTATAATAGTTAATATTTCTTGAGCCCTTACTATGCAAGGCCCTGTTTTACTCTTCTATGTAATAATTCACTCCTCATAAAATCCTGTGAGGTGAGTACTATTATTATCCCTATTTTTCAGATGAGAAAACCGAGGCCCAGAGGAGTTATCAAACTTGCAGTTTCCCACAGTTAATATGAGAAAGAGCCAGGATTTGGCTTCAGTGTCCTTAACCATCATGTTATATTGCCTCTCAATTGGATTAATTTGGATTTGGATCATGTTGAATTTGGGGGACAACAGGACTTCCAAGTAGGACTATCTGATAGGTAATCATCTTTAGTCCAGGTCTGGGAATCTAAGAGCTTATGGACCTGCTCTGGAAACCAGGAAGTTGGGTATTAGTTTTGGCCTGGCCAATAAGCCCACCCACAGCCAGACACTATTTACATCTGGCTGGTCCCCAGCTTTACATCTTGTGTCTCCCTTCCCCATACCCTCCTCTGCAGCTCCCCTAACCACCCAGTTTCCCAAGCGCCTGCCGAGTCCTCAGTATTTCAAAGCCTGATTCACACTCTCTTCTCTACCAGCAATGCTTCCCTTATCTTCACCTTCATCTGCCAACATCCTTTCCCTCCTTCCATCTCCTCCATTAAGTCTTTTCCGATTGCTTCAACTTCTCTGATTGCTCCCCCTTTAAAATGCCCATAGTACTTTCCTTTTACCTTCCATGCATTTATTGAATACTGTGAGGGAGGCAGAAGCTGTCCTCTACCCTCAAGGTTCTGATCTGATAATTAAATTTTAAAAAGACATTAACAAGAGAAAAATGACCAAATTTAATTATATACGTACATATGGGAACTCCACAAAAATGAGTCAGAGAGGTTCAGGACAGAAAGTTAAGAGGAGCTGCATATGGCATTCTGAGGTAAGAATAAGGAAAGGTGCCTTGGGGCTTCAAAGGGTCATTGCCAGGTGTCCAGATGTTCAGTAATTAGTAATTTGCCCTACTCTGTAGGTAGGTCAAAACAGGTTATCTCAGATAATCTCTTATCATGGCCCCTAATTCAAATTCTTCTAGGTAGTTAAGGGGGGGAGCAGAAGTTTCTCTTGAGCCCGCAGGTTCTCAATTGCCTTTCACTCAAAATAATCTGTACACCAGAGAGGCATCTCTTGGGGTGACCTGTCTTGAACCCCTACAGTGCCTACTACACCCCAAGCACTTTAGACACTGAAGACACCAAGGTGAGCATAAACAGACACAGACACAGACCCGACCTACAGTCACACAAGCACATGTATAATTACACTTGGGACAAGTGCTTTGAAGAATTGATAGATGGAACTTTCACAGCTACAATTATAAGGATGTGATCTGGTGAAGAGGCCAGCGAGAGCTACTGTGAGAAAGGGACACCTGAGCACAGAGCTGGGGGCTAGGCAGAGAGGAGGGAAATGTGATTCAGGCAGCCATTTGTCCAAAGATCCAGAAGATGTCCATGGTTCTAATCTCTTGTCTTGTATCATTGTTTTATTATCATGCTTATCTTCTTGCCGCTAGAGAATAAAGTTCCTTTAAGACAGGGCCTACTTCTGGCCCATCTTTCTCTTCCTTATGGGAGTTAGGACTGAAGCTTACCCAGAGCAGGGAGATGGTTATCCAAAGGGACTAAGGGGACATGGGCTGTTTCTGCAGAACCCCGCAGCACACCAACCACAGAGTTGCTGGAGTGCTAAGTGGTCATCCTGAGCCCATCTTCACCACCCCCCTTTGTGGTTGCCAAAGAACAGCATTGTTTCCAGCTCCAGGCCCAGATTTATGCCTGCCTTTGATAAAGGTATCTTCTGGCATTGAGCTGGGGTTACAGGTCTCATGCTTTGGGGAGCATGGAGGCAGCCTACCCTTGTGGACTCCCTGTGACCTACTGAGTTTGGAAGGAGGATTAGGGAGGTTGTACCAAGACACTGGGGTTTACTAGGACCTCTAGGTCCTAGTCTCCTACTTCTTTCCCCCTTGCCCACTCTGCTCCTGCCACACCAGCCTTCTTTCCACCCCTTAAATATACTGTGACCATTGTCATCTCCGGCCTTTGCCTCTGCTCCCAGGAATGCTTTTGTCCCAGATCTTCAAATGACTACCTCCTTATCATCATTTTGGTCTCCCTTAAAAGTCACTTTCTGACAGAGCAGCCCTGGCTCAGAACTTCAGTTAAAGGCATTTTCTACTCCTGCCCCCTCCCTCGCTTTCTATCCCATTGCTTTATTAACTCTGTACAACTTACTCTAGTCTAAAACAACCTCTCTCTAGGTCCATTGCCTGCCTATAAGAATGTAAGTTCCATGAGGGGAGGAATTTTGTTGGATTGTTCTCTTCTGTTTCCCAAGTGACTGGAACAAAGGGGATGCTCACTAAAATGAAATGAAATGAATGAATGAATGAATGAATAAGTGTCCTCTCTGAGTGAGTGCCTGCATTCAGGACAGGGACTGGATTGGGATAAATCCACATTGGGTTTAATTTAGATCCCATTGGTGGTAGGAGCACATCTGAATTGAACCCCCAAGCCATTTACTACCCCCCACCCCCATCCCTTTCTATTCACGTTCCTTCAATCACATCATCCCAGCTCTACCACATATTAGCTATTTGCAAGCTACTTCATCTTTCTAGACTTCAGTTTCCTCTTCTGTAAAATGGAGCTGAGTCTCCTACAACCACCAGATGGTGGTGAGGGTTAAATAGAATAGCTTATGTAGAGTACTTAGTGCCTGCGTCTTGCATGTAGCTACAATCCTGGCTTTATCTTCACCACACTTCTCTTTGTCATCCACTTTTCTTGCTTTCCCTTTGCTCTAGGCAACACCCTGTGTGCATCAGGTCTGCCCACCAGGGGGCCCCACACACTGCTCTTCCTGTCCTGGTCACTCCTGCTCTTGAGGGCAGCCAGCCCCTCCATCTCACGACCTCCCTTTTTTCTCTGATGACAGATTTGTCACCTCTCCACCAGTGCTTCCTCTTCATCCCAAATATCTTGGCCTCTGGTCCCCAATTCTTCATTCATTCCACAAATATTTTTTGAGCACCTACTATATGCCAGGCTCTTGATGGAAAACAAGAAGAAAGATCAGGTATCCTCTGTCGTTAAGGAATGCACTGCCTGTACGGACATGGTGGACAGGTCCAGAGGCAGAGGGAGCTCTGGACTTGGGGGTGGAAAGGCGGGAATCAGACTGCCCTTTGGAAACAGGCTTGTAGCTGGAAACTGGGAGGGAATTCCTCTCAGCCCCTCACTCCAAATACCTCAGCCCCTCGCATTATGTGCTCCTACAAATCACCTGAAATTCTGAGAATGTAAGTTCCATGAGGGACCAATCTTTTCAAACAGACTAATCTATTCAAACACCTCAGCTCCTCACACCAAATGCTTCAGCCTTCACCCCAAAATCCCATCCTCTTTGCCCAATCCTTCAGGAGCTCAGTCCCCACCTTAACATCTCAACTTCTCTTCCAAGAAATACTGTAGTTAATGTTACAATAGTTCTTAACACTTTTTTCAGCTCTTAGACGCAGGAGGGATGGGAAAATATTCCTACTAAGGACAATGGCTCAGTTAGGAGTAGTTCTTACTGGAGATGGGGCATATCAACTTTTCTGTGCATGGTTGTGATTTGATGTGTCTTCCAGGGGAGAGAGGGCACCCCTCACCCCGCTCCTAGTTGGGGAATTGCTTGTTTAAATGTTTTCATTTGTCTTTCCCTCTCTTTTCTATCCCCATTTTCACAGCTTCTGACTAGTTTCAAAGGCCTCAGTGCTAATAATTTTCTCAGTCTGTGGAGAGAGGCCATGACCTCATCACCCTTAATCCTCCAAAACTAGTCATAGGCTCTTAAAGTTGGGGGGGACCTCAGAAGCCACTGATCTAGTGGGTTTCAAACTTCTCTCAGGGACATTTGTTTTTTCCACACTCTTCTTCAACAAAATCTTATGTGGAAACCTAATATATATGGTGAGCACCTGCTGAGGCATGACCATGTAACTCGGAGGGTTCTGTGGACTGTGGATTGAAAACTCTTCAAGGGCACAAGACTGAATTCTCTTCAAATTTATTTTACAACGTCCCCTAACAGGCAGGTAACTATTCTGTTTCCAACATCCTCCTTTCATTTAAATACCTCACTTTCAACTGCTCCATTTCCCTCAGGTCTGAAGAATAAGTACCTTTATACTCTAAAATTGCATTCCAAAATTAGGGAGGGGAGCATCTCTCATTCAAGGGGCAGTCCCATGGTGTAATTTTCAGAGCCTTCAAAGAGAAAGATCAGTAGAATGACGGAGGGTCCCACCCAGTGGAGCCCTCTGGTGATTATCAGGGCATCTATTTCCTGTGTAATTCCCTGTTCCCTGAGCTGTAAGCAAAGCCAGAGTGCTGGCGCTGCCCAGGGGTACCGGCTGCAACCGGAACAGCGCAGCTCCCGGACCCCATGAGGTTGCCATAGATACTGATGTGCAGGGAGCTAGTGAACTTGTTATTATTTAAATGTATCTTCCCTCTAATTGCTGTGGGGTATCTGGAGGTTGTGTGGGTGCTACAGCGACGGGGATCAAGGAGGGTGTGTGTTTATGCGCGCACACAAAGGTAACTATAGACCCCAAATTGCCACTGCGGCCCCATCAGAGTCTGAGCTGTTGAGAGTGGTAGTGAGGGAGGGAAGAAGAAGTGAGGTAGTCATAGAAAGGAAAAAGGAGAGAATGATTTGAGTTTCCTCCTAATTGTGTAAATTCTAATTTTCCACTTTGTTTGGATGTTTCACAAAGAGGCAATGCCAAGCACATAGTAGGCAGCTGATAAATATTTGTTGAAAGGAGGCTAGCTCCACTTACACAGACCTGTGAGTCATCCCTGAGGCTTTACCCCAACATTTTTCTCGTCACTCTTCCTTTTACCCAGAAACTCAATGCAAAGTGCTTTATACGGTTACCCTAAAATACTTAGCATAGAGCCCTCACTGCCACTGGGAAGCTGTCCCCTATCACAGACGCACATAAGAAAGGTCATGGATGTAGTCCTGTTTTTATGTTTTCCCCGGGGATACCCTAGGGGACTCCATGGCAGCCCAAATCCGTGCTTGTGCTTGTTCTGACCTCTCTCCATCTTCTCACTCCACCTTATGATAATGAGTATATAGTTTCAGCATCTGAAGGTCAGGGACCAAGTTGCCTTGAGGGCTTGGGAATGGCACATTGATGATTAACTAGTATGTAGCCCCCATTTCTGAAGTGCAGGTTAGCTGTCACTCTGCCTTTAAGGTGGATGACAGAAACTCAAGACTTACTTGTCATCACCGTGTACACAACTTCGTTGTCCTGCCCCATGCAGGGATTTGGAACCAGGCTCTTATGCAGGTGCTTCGAGATAGGAAGTGGCCTTACTCCCCTGCACCTTACTTCCTGTTGCCCTGGGGAGGGGTGGGGCATAGTGTTCTGTCTCCTCAGCCCTTTCCTTCTTGGCCCTCTCTGCCCTCCTCCCAGGCAATCTTTTCCTCCCTTAGTCTCCTAATCGCCCCTACTGGGCAATCTGGTTCTCAGATCAGCTCCCAGGGCTGTTAGGTAAGGAAAGGAGAGGAGCCCTCCCAGGAAGCTTTGCTCCATCCACCCCCTCAGAGATGCGGCCTGGGAGGCTGGGAAGCCTCTTAGCTTCTCAGCTGCCTTCTCCAGGCGAGCCTGCCTACACAAAGGAGGCCTGACTCCCAGTGGGCAACCTGCTGTAATCAAGATTGAGCTGCACCAGTTGGCTGAGCTCTGCCCTGCCCAGTTGGGGCTGGTCTCTGATTTGGGGTACAGAGGCAGGGGCAGGTCAGGAACCTGCCCAGACTGTTTCTCCTCCACCAAAAAAGTTATGTGCCTGGGTCCTACCATCTTCTGATACTGGGGACAGAGGAAGGGATGGTAATTACCTCTGTCAGGGTCCCAAGGAGTCCATTCCACAAATATTTACTGAGGGTCTAGAGCTGAGTATACATACAGTGGTGAACAAAGGAGGCAGAGACCCTGTCCTGCTGGAGCCTATAATTTAAAGTAAGGACAAAAATTAAACAAATAGTAACAGCTGACACTGTTCTAATTAGGTGCCAGGTACTATTCTAAGTGCTTTATGTGACATAGCCCGTTTAATACTTACAATCCTGTGAGGTAGATATTGTTATTCTTCCCAGTTTTCATAATGTAACTGAAGCACAGAAAGATTAAGCGACTTGCCCAAGGTCACACAGCTGGTCAGTGAGCTACCCAGAAATCCAAGCCAGGCAGTCTGACCCGAGTTCACTTTTTATAGACAACCACGCTCTAGTTCTCTACCGCTTCTCATACCAGTAAACATACCACTCATTACAAAATGTGATGAGTGTCATAAAATAAAAATGCAAGGCGTCCTGCAAGAGATCGGGGATATTTTCTCCTTCCTTCTACTTTGCTCTTCTAGCCCACATCGCACATGACCTTTCTTAATCGTTCCTACCTCATCCCTTTCATTGCTGGCCTAGGAGAGAACATTCTCTCATCTCTAAGGTTAGAGTGCAGAAAGCCAGAGTTCCACCTGCATCCTTGGCCCTGGCCGGGTCTCCCTGAACAAGCTGTGCCTGAAGGGTTTTATCTAATAATGGCCCTGATGCTTACACGTCTGGACTGTCAGCTTCCCGAGGAAAGGCTGCTGGGAACTGGCTCGGCACTGACTGGGGGGTTCCTCCCGAGTATGCAGTCTGACATGGGCTTTTTGACCTCGGCCACACTTTGTGAACTGGGCTTGGGGCTTAAGACCCATGTGTGAAGCCTCGCTAGAAAACTCTGTGGTCCAGATCCCTACACACTGTCATCACACACACACACACACACACACACACACAC
>NW_017731365.1:6192500-6247437 GCF_001890085.2 Hipposideros armiger | reverse complement strand
GCCCCCTCCGCGCCCTGCAGCAGCTGCCCGGGCTGCTGCACCCCGCGCTGCCGCGGGGACTGCAGCCCCCGGACCGCTCCTGGGCGCCCTCCAGCCCCGCCCCTCGCGCACCCTTCAGGCGCCCCTCATCCCGACCCTGCCAGCTCGCCGTTCCCTCCCCACCCTGCTCAGGAGCTCACTCAGCACCCAGTCCCCTGTCCTACGCGCCTGGCACTCAGGACCCTCCCCGGCCCTGCAACTCCAACCCTGCTGCGGTGCCCGGGTGTGGGGGGGATGTTTGGTGCCCCGCCCCCCGCTAGTGCCGCTTCTAGGATCCCAGCCCGGTGCTGGGCTGTGCTGCAGCACCCCCCAGTCCCCTCCCCCTATCCCTGCAGTGGTCCCGGGAGCCGCGCGCCGCAGCCGCAGCATCCCCCTCCCCTCCGCACTGAGCTGGCCGCTGCTGCACCCGCCCTGCCCGCCCCCCTAGATGTTTCCAGAGCTGGAGAGTGGGAACTCCCATTTTGGGGTGGGGGAACGTAGAGGAAAATATCACAGGGAAGGGGAGCTATTGATTTCTGAGACCCACAACTGGATCCTCTCTTTCCCTGCTGTCAATTGAGCTTGGATGCAGTGGCATGAAGTGGGCTGAAGCCGGTTGTGGGAGATTTGAACCTCACTTTCCTCACCTTCCCCCACGGTTGAGGGAGATTTCTCTCTCAGGGGATTATACCCTCTTCCTAATCTCTCTTTCCCCTACCTTCAACTATTCCTGCTGAGAGAAGGGCAGAGTCTCTATGTTTCCTTCTCTGGCTCTCTTGCCTGGGACTGCAGGTCTGTTCGGGTGATGCAGCAGGTGTGTGTTTTAAGCATAGCCCACCAGCTTCTGATGTACAGCCTGAGGTGGGAGCTGTTGCTTTGCCCAGCAGCTGGATGTGGGAGTGGGAGTGCAGTGGTCCTCCACCTACATCTGTTCAGTATCATGCAGTGGCCTCATCCTCCTGCCTGGTGATGGATGGTGATGGTCACTATGCTGGGATGTGTGTGTGTGTGTGTGTGTGTGTGTGTGTGTGTGTGTGTGTGTGTGCACGCACACGCATGAGAAAGAGAGAGAGAGAGAGATTTTGACTAAAGGTTAGGGAGCATCCCTGTTCTCAAACCTGAAGCATGTCTGTGTCGCTGTGCTTCGTGTCCCAGTTCTTTCCCCCTTCTCCCTCCAGGGGTGCTTTCTCTGTGGTCCGCAGGTGTGTGAAGAAGACCTCCACGCAGGAGTATGCAGCAAAAATCATCAATACCAAGAAGTTGTCTGCCCGGGGTGAGTGTTCCCTAGCTTGGTCTCTCTCTGGGGTGTCCCCAAGGACTATGGCTTCCTCTGAAGATGCTCCCAAGAGTTGGGGGTTGCACAATTTGTTTTAGTACTTGGAGAAGTGTTGGGATTTCAGGGTGGGTGGATTTTGAAGCCAGGCAAGGAGTTGCATGGGGAACCTGTAGTGCTCAGGTAGAAAAGAGTGAAGATGTAAAAGATGCAGGTAGCCTCAGGAGGAGCAATTCAGAGGGCTCAAGGGAGCTACGGTTTTAGGGAGGGAGAAGATATGGGGAGTGGTGGTGGCATGGAATAGAGAGCTCTTAATTTGGGCCATTTGGAATCTCTTTTTGGGGCAGTGGTAGCTACTCCAGGCCTGTCCTACTCCCTAGGCCACAGTGGTGACTTAGGATGGAAATGCAGTAAGTGAACAGCTCTGACAAATCCAGCCTCCCCCTGCCCACCAGGAGGCAGAACAGACTCCCAAGGGAAGGGAATCTGTAAACACCAGGGGAGGTTGCTACTGGCGAGTGCTTCTGGGAACAAATCCTGCCAGATGAACTTGATTGCTTTTTTGATCAAATTACAAAGTTGGTGGTACAGCAGCAGATGCAGCCTGTCCTGTGTGGAGAGTGATGCCGCATGGTCTGGAATTCTCAATGGCCTGGTCTGGGTGGGAGCAGAATTGCCTAACGGTCTGAGGATTGTAAAGGGCCAGGCCTTGGAGCCCGAACTTGTGAGATCCTCCAAGTACCTGAGGCCAGGAGGGTCATGCCCTGTCTTTCACGCCTGGAACCTACACTCCCTGAACCTTGTATTGGGTGCTTGCCAAACTCACCTCACCTGATAGGTATAGACCCAGTAATGTGTGAAGTGCTCTGTGAACAGGTCCAGTGAGTACAGAGGTATGTGGATAGGTTGGGTCATCGAGGGCTGCAGAGTGCAGCAGGGGGACAAATTTTATGAGATTCAGAGAAAGGAATTAGGGCTGGGCAATAGGATGCCATAAATACATTGGGAGCCGGACAGATGCCCTGGTGAAGACGTGGGCTATGGCTAGTAATGACCCAGGCATCTCTGGGGTAAGAGATATAATAGATGTCCCCAAGCATCGGAGAAGCTATAAAATTCCACAGGGATGACAGTGGGCTTCTGTCATGTTGACAGTTGTTCTGAGGCCTGTTTGGCAGGGTCTCTGCCTTCTTGCTCCGAGAGCCTCTCTCTACCCTCACCAGCAGAGCTTGCCTTACTATCTCCCTCCCAGCCCCTGTCTCTTGCTGTTCCTCTACATTGGCTATAAAGTTGACTTATTTGTTTGTTTTCTTTCTGGGTACCTTGAGTTGGAGGCAGTGGTTGCCATAGAGATATGTGGGCAGTGAGATGCACTTCTCCCCCAGGGTGGGGGGGCAACAGAGTGGGTTGGGCTCTTTGGCAGACACCCTCTGGCCAGGGATGCAGGGTACAGGCAGGGATGACAGTCTGAGAGTGCTTACCTCCTCATGCCCACACAGCATAGCCCTGGTACTTCAGAAACGGGGCTAATGTCTGGTGTCTCCAGTTAATCATGCAATGCTTTACTTTCCTCATCTCACCAGTGTCCTCTGACTCAGGGGTGAGGGAGGGAAAGACAATTGGGAGCTGAATTCTGGGATGCGGGGAAAGCTGGTGTGGTCACTTTGTGGATCTACCTGCCTTGGGCTCATTTTTTACTCCTTCCCTACCCACCTGAACTTCTCTGACCTGTGTGATCATGTCCCATTCCCATCCTCACTTCCTCTCAACCTTGTCCTGTCTTTCCCAATGGATACCATTCTTTCCCTGCCCAAACTGGGTGAGGTTTGAATTCTCTTTGATTTTTTTTTTTCCCCTCAAGAAGAAAATTCTTGTGTAAGATCATATGCTTCAGACAGCAACTCCCCCTCTCTTGAGATGGTTATGCCAAGACTGGGGCTCTGTTGTGTGGCTTGTGTGCCAGGTTAACGTTGGGACAGAGGCCTGGTCCTGGCTGATAGGCACAGATGCCAATAAGAAGGGTCAGGAATATGTAGTGCCAGTACTGTTTGGAGGTGGGTGAGTGGGAGGGTGTTGTCTTGGAAATGGAGGGAGCAAGCCAGGGGCTGTGCTGTAGATGTGGGCATGGGGGAGGTGAGCTCCTGGAGAGGACTGCGCCCGAAGGCCCACTAGGCTGGTGCCCATGGGGTTAGGGAGTGAAGGCCGTGGCTTCCTGCAGCCTCTCAGTTTACGCTGTATATTTTATAAAGGTGCAGCAGCTGGGGCTGGGTTTCACTCATCGCTGTCTGTCTGTCTAGGGCTCTGCAGGTGTTGGATTTCTGTGTCTGGGAATGTGGTGGGCCCATCAGGGTCATCCATAGGGTCCGAAGGGGCTTGCTGTTTGCTGAGTCTCCCTGCCTGTTTTCTTTCTTGTTTGTGGTTCTCTGGGCTGCAAACTGAAAGGAAAGAAAGAGGGTATCAAGCTGCTTCTCCTTGGCATCCATGGTGAGGTGGCCCAGGAGCCACTGGGAGAGATCACCTGGTCTGGGGGTGGGTGGGATCTGGATGGAATCCTTCTTTTGGTCTGTTGTTTCTTGTCCTTATGGCCTCAGGCCCACGTGTGCTGCCAAGATAGAGAGTTCATGTGGCTGTGCGTTGAGCACTGCCGTTGTCTGTGGGCCTGGCTACATAAAGTCACTGAAAGTCACATAACGTCACTCCGTTTGCTTCAGAACAGCAATAGGTGTGGATTTGGGACTCTAAAGGTAGCCCATGGTTCCAAGCTTGGCTCTCCGCTAGGCTGAAGGAGGCATTTAAAATAGGCTTGGATGCAGGAGCTAGTGGGCCAGGTGATGGCAGTGATAAGTCGTTATTTTAAGATTTAAGAGCACCCCCCCTTAAGGAGCCTGAGCCCTTATGTCTTTTTTTATTTTTAAATCTTCATATTCCCTTCTTATCTTTATTCATATGCATATAGATTTTTTACCTCGTGGAGCATAACATTTTATATCCCGCTCTCTTGCTTACATCCAGAGCATTTCCCCATATTGCTACAGTTGAAGGGCAAACGGTCCTTTCTTTCACATTGTTTAGGATTTATTCTTGGAACAGTTAGCACTGTAAGACACCTCTGTGTTTGGACCATTTATCTGGACTCCAGTTGCTTTTACTATAATGGATACTTGGCCTTACTAAGAGATGCTACCAGAAACAATATTATGAAATCTGTTACAGCACTTAATAGATTTATTTAGTCTGTGTACCCCATATGAAGACATTTCTACTGAAGCTAAATGTAAGCAAAAACTTTCCTCCTCCTGAGAACCTGGAAGGGTAAGGACCATATCTGTTTCTTTACTTCTGTGTAGGCAGCGTACCTGATCCATATGCGCATATACATGTTGATTGAATGGATTAAGAGGGCTGCATAACCCGTCATGGTTGCCATTTGACTTTGGGTCTCAGGAACCTCGGAGCCAAGTTGCTAGAACCCTTGTCCCCTGGAACTGGCTTGGGTTCCCCCTTTCTGCTCCATGGAGCCAGCCTGTAGGCTTGACCCAGCTGTTAGAGAGAACCTATGAAGTTCAAGACCCATGCTTGGGGCATAATGCAGATGGGAGATGTAGAGAGACAAGATAGCTTATGATTCTCTGTCATTAAAGGCCTGCTAGGGCAATGTTGGGACTTCCTGAAGCAGCGATTTTCAATTTTAGTATGCATAAGGATCACCTCAAATACTGGTTTAAAATGCAGATTCTTGGGCTGTGTCCATACAGCTTTGGCTCCTGGAGGACTGGGGTGGGGTTCTGGAATCTGCATTTTTAACAGGTGCCCTGGTGAGTTTAATGCAGGTGGTCCCTGAGCCACGCTTTAGATTTTAGAAACGCCCTGTAAAATCAGCAACAGCAGGGACAGTTGCTCTTGCCATGCTCTCTGAGATTTACCAGACACACCTTAACCCAGCCTTCTCCAGGTGGCGTTTCTGCCGTGACAGGGCCATCTGTATACGTGGGCTGCTCTGTGATTTGGGGCCTCTTTCTGAGCCCTCAGGTTGGTGTGTCAGTCGGTGTTCAAGGCTGTGGCAAGTTGAGTGGCCGGGGTGGAGGTATGTTGGCTACCAGAAGGGCAAAGGCTGTCCCTTTCTGGGTCCAGCTGGCCCTGGGGACTGAAATAGGATCCCCCTGGGTGGTGCCAGCTGAGAGTCCCCACCCCCTTAGTGTTGGCCTGAGTAGCCCCCATGACATTTGTGTCCCCTGTGGTATCTCCAAGTAAGACTTTCCTGTTAAGGATCTGGGTGAAATGAGGGAAGGGTGAAGCTGCAGCGAGGGAGGGAGAGAAGGAAGAAAAATCTATACAGCACTGGAACACTGGGACTCGGGGAGTTGAGAAAGCATTTAAGGAGGTTGTACATAAAACCATGCTTTCTTCCTAAATAATAAAGCGGGCCCATTTTTGTTAACAGAGAAATGGGCAATCTGTATATAAGTGACTGCATTCTTCTGACTCTTCCCCCCAAGTGGGTGAGGAAGCAGCCTAGAGGTTCCTTCTCTGAGCCAAAGCTGGGTTGGTTTCATCATACAGTCATGCTGTGAGCTGTGTGACTTAGCTTGTACAACCCTGGCCTGTCACCCTGCCCTCCCACCCATCTTCCCAGTGTGACTCTGGGTGCTGGCATCATGGGGTTGGGATGGAGGTTGGAAAGTGGCCCTATCCCATAAGAGAGGCCCCTGCTTTCTTCCAGCCGCTTGCTCTGGTCCCTTCTCAGAAGCTGTGCTCCAGGCTTCAGGGCTGTGCTGAAACCCTAGAGGTGAATGGCTGACCCCATTCTCTGTGAGGCTGGAGACAGGGAAGGAGAGGAGTGGGTGTGATGGGTTCCTGCCCACACCTCTGTACTTGCAGCTCTCTGGACAGCCTTGGCAGGCTGACAAAGGCCTGATCCCATGGGCGCCAAAAGGGTAGTGACAGGAAGAGATGGGCACTTTGCACCTTTTGAGTGCCTCTTGGCGAAGGGCCTTTTATCAACCGCCGATGGCCAGGCAGATCTGCCCCAGGGCCAGGGGGGAAACCAAGGTACAAAGCGCTGGTTTATTTTGAGCCATAGGTATGCCAATGATTTTGCCAGTTTTCAGAACCCAGCATCCTCAAGTGATGTGGTCATCACTTACCCCTTGGCTCCTCCCTTTAAAACACAGATCCTGGGATAAACCCTGATATATCGCTCCCGCACCTCACCATCTAGGCCCAGAGCTTTCAGCCCAGTGGAGCAGGTCCCTCTTTTCTGCTGGCCGAGACCTCGCTCTTGTCTGTACCCACCTCTGGGTCCAGACCCTCTACAGTGGGGAGATTTCCAGCCACTCCCCCCCCCCCCCAGCACCATCTCTACTTCCTGGGCCCTAGCAGCCACAGCAGCAGCTTCCCATCTGCTCCCCTCTTTTCTCCTCCCTCTCCTTCCCCTCCCCCCCCTTGCCGCTGCCCTGGGAGGAGCTATTTTTAGGGGCTGCTTCCTGGGATGTTTTACTTGGGGCTGGTTACCATGAAGGAAATGTCACCAAAACAGTGGGCAAAGGCTGCAGGCACCCAGAGCCCTGCCGGGGGCACGGAGAACTAAGTGGCTGACCCAGTGCTGGCCCTCCAGAGTGCCCAGAGTGTCCAGAGGCAGAACCTTGCCTTCTTGGGGCTTGCTAGTGACCCCATGGGGATTTTCTCCATCCAGGCCCGTTTGGGAGACTCTCTCTGTGGGGCACTTCTTGGCACTTCTTTCCCTCCTTAGTTAAAGCTTCTCTTGTCTTAAGATCCAAAGGCCAAAGTGGGGCTCAGCGTTTTGTGTTTCTTGCTTAAAACTGCTCAAGTTCGGACTGAAGAGAAGGGAAGGATGCCAGGTTAAAGAACAGAGCCTTGGGGTTCATGTGGGCTTGGGTCAGGCCCTGTCCCCCTGTATTGACAGGCCTCTGCTGGGCTGTATGGATGTGAAGGAAATAGAAGTCATGGCCCAGCTCTTACAGGGTGGACTTTGCTCTTCTTTGGAGCCTCTTTGCACCTTTAGAGTGAAATTCAAAGAGGAAAGGGTGTGGCACAGGGTCAGGGTGAGGTCAATGGGATTGTGGTTTGGGATTCCTGCTGGTCGGTGCCCAAGGCCACAGGCTGTTTTTAAGTAGCTGGAGAACGTGGATTATGATATCAAATCCCTACACGGCCCGTTTCTGCTCCTCAGAGTGATGCTTCAGGGGGCCAGAAGGGGACCTTGACCGCTTAGGAAGGAGGAGGGGTCGTTCAGAAGGGCCGCAAGAGGAGATGCCCCACACTGAGCATCTGAAATTGATGGGGCTGTAGGAAGCTTCTCATGATCCATGTTAGGGCCACAGGCACAGACCTTTGAAATACCCTTTGAAAAGTCAAGTGTGTCGTTGAGATTGGAACTTGAGGAGGGTCCTCATAACCAGAGTTAGGGCTCTGCATCCTTTCCCACTTAAAGAAGCTTGTATGTTTAGGTGGCAGCTGAATCTTATTTGAAGCTAGTGCTGGCATTTGTGGTTTTAGAGAAATGTCACTAAATCAGCAGGCTTGTCCCTGCAGGGCCATGGAGAATCAGTGGCTGGCCCTCCCTGGCCCCCCATCCTGTGGGGGTAGGAAAGTGCATTTGGAGTAGGTGTCTCTCTTGGAGTGCTAGGGGAGAGATTGTCCTAGGGCTCTGCACTCCCCTTTGCTGCACGCCAGCTCCTCTCTGTGTGCTGTCTCTTTTTTGCCTCCTTTGGCACATCCAGTCACTCCGGTCACTCCTTGCTGCCCTTCCCATAAAGGGTACCTGTCCTCATGGCACCCTGGACCAAGTCATGAAGTGCTTGGGCAGAAGGAGGAACAGGCAAGGCCTCCAGGGACGCTTTCGTTGCAGGGCCTGGCTCTGCCCTGGGTGGGCTGCTGGGGAAGGCCCAAAGCGGGTCCCTGATAACAGCTGCTTCTGCTTTCTACTCCTGTTGTCACCTCTGCTCTTGAGGGGGAAAACCTTGCAGAGAGGGCTGTGGTTGGAGCTGGGCTGAGGGCCGGCAGGGGTGGGTCTCCCCATGGCAGTAGCACACAGGCAGGCAGGAAGTGGCCCTGTGCAAAAGCGGGAAGTGGCTGTTGTCAAACAGGAAGGGGGGGCTGGGCCTTGTGGAGGGGGGGGAGGCGGGGACAAACCCAGTGGAAAGGTGGGTGGGAAGAGGGTCAGCCTTGGCAGATCTGAGCTGTTCCCTAGGAACAGTGAGCTCAGTGGTCACTGGAAGGAGGACTGTCTCAAGGGAGAAGACCACCTTTGTGACAAGAGCACCGGTTGATATGTTATCACCTAGTGTTGTTGAGCCAGGGTCTAGACCTACCACTATGGACCAAGCCATTTCAGTGGCCTCACCCCTTTGGGGGTTGGGGATGCTTTGTTTAGCCGGGATAGCCCTTGCAGTTGGGAAAAAATGCTCTACAAACCATACTTGTTCCCGAATCCTGCTACTGCTAAGGTGGGGAGCCCTCCGCTTTTTCCCAGACATGGACCAGCTCTGGAGGGGACTAAGGACAGGAAGTGTATGGAAAAGGGACAAGCTACAACAGCTGGAGAGGCTGGGGTGCTGGCCGGCTATGCGTGGTGGAAGGAGGCAGGGAGAGTGTGGTAGACAGAAACCGCACAGCTCATTGAGCAGAGCTGGGTGGCAGGGTGCCATAGCCAGTAAGCCTGAGGCCGAGGAAGAGGAGGGATCCCGCAGGCAGTGGCACTTCCTGGGCTGTCCTGTCTCTGAGGAGCCCCTGTTGCTAACTTTCACCTGCAGGCTGTAGACAAGGGGGGTGGAGGAACACCCCCCACCCCCAGGAAGGCTGATGGAGCCAGGTCGGAGGGCTCATTTGGTGTGTTGTGGATCCTGTGACTGACTGCCCAGGCTAAGGGAGAATGGGTCCAACTCTCTCAGTGTTTCTGGTGATAGTCATGACCACAGAGTCTGGCCTCGGAGGCCTTATCTGTCTTATCGCTGGGCCCTGGGCCCTTGGAAAGGAAGCTCTCCCTGTATGCCAGGCACCTTGCTGGGCACTTACCCAATGACCTCATTGAATTCACAGGTATTGCTGCCTCCGTTTTAGAAGTGAGGGCACCTTTCCCAAGATAATGTGTTTGGCGCACCCTCTCACCTTCTTTGGGTCCTAATCAAATGTCATCTCCTTTCTGAGGCTTTTCCTGACCACCCTATATAAATACACACTCTCCCCCCTCCCTGCCTTATTTTTCTACATAGCCTTTGCCACGACATTGACCATGCCATCCAGTTCTTGTTGTCTGTCTCTCCCCGCCGGCCCAGCCCCACTAGAATATCAGCTCCATAAGGGCAGGGATTTTTGTCTGTTTTGTCCTGATTCCCCAGCATCTAGAACAGTGCCTGTCACATAGTAGGCCTCAATAAATATTTTTTGAATGAGTGAATGAGGCTCAGATGGGTTTGTAACTCACCTGAAGTGGCAGTGCTGGAACTCAATCCAGGGCTGTTAGACTCCTGTTAGACTCCAAAACTGATGTGTTAATGACGGGACTCCATAGCTGAGGATCCAAACATGTACCAAGGCGCAGCCCAGGGTTCAGAGAAGATACAGGCCTCCCCCACCACGCAGGGCTCGGTTCCTTGCAGTTTGGGTCAATCTAAGTGACAACATGGACCCTCTGGACCCTGTGCGGCTCCTTCGAGGAGCTGGGAGTGTGAATCTGTGTCTCCTCTTCCCACTCTGAGTCACTGGTAAAGCCAGAGCACCCTTATTTTTAGTGCTGTTGCTGTTGTAGGACTGTAACCATTAGCCAGTAAGAGACTTAAGGGAGGAGATAAACATTAATCTTCTGGGCCTTCCCCTCAGCTGCCACCTCCGCATAGCAAGATACTGTTCTGCACCTGCCCAGGCAGCCAAGCCCGAGGGTTGTGGGTTGGAGGATTGTGAGGTGAGTGTCAGAGAGAGCGCCAGTGGGTCTGCAACTGTGGGGCTGGCTAGTGGGACCTCCAACCTCAAGTCCAGGGGCAGGAGGAAGGTGGGTTAGCCCTGACATCCTCCCAGCGAGACCTGGAAGAAGCGAGCACCAGGCAGGGCTAGCACTGCTTTCTTGACTACCCCACCTTCTGAAGGTCTCCAGGTGATATGGGAGTGCGGTGTTACCTGGGGTTGTCCTGGCTGCATCCTGGTCAGTGGTCACGCTGAGCCCGAGGATGGGAAGGAAGGCCTGACCCAGATCTCGGGCAGCTGGGATGGATTAGCTGGGCAGCAGGAACTAATCTCTGCCTGTGCCTACCTCCTTCCACAAAGCAGAGCTGTCGCTAGAGGGAAAGTTTAGCACGAAGCTGGGGGTGGTTGAGGAAACAATAAGTATGAATTCCTTCTGGTCTCTAACCCCTACCTCAGACTACATTATCTCACACAGGCTGGGGTTTGAATCCCAGTTCTATTCCTTTCCTGCTGTAGGACCTCAGGCAAGTTATTTAACTCTCTGGGCCTCAGTTTCATTATCTGTGAAATGGGGACAATCATACCACTTATGGGAGGCTGTACAGAGGCTCTTTGCTGTTTAGGTAGAGGTGAGGTGGGCAGAAGCTCCTAGCAAGGGAGGCCATAATTGCTTGACAGGTGTGGATGTGAAGGCATCTGCCTGGGCCTAGAGATGTTGGGGTGAGCCGGACTGTGCCCCCCAAAGCCTGGAGTCTTTACTTGATGCTCTTTTCTTTACCCTTTTATAGCACAGTGATGGAGAAAGAGCGCTCTAGGCTCAGACCACCTGCATCCACTGCCTGGGTGACCTTGGGCAGTTAGTTTAACTGTTTAAGCCTCAGTTTCCTCATTTGTAATGTGATGGAGCTAATCAGATCCCCCAATTCACAGGGTTTCTGTGAGGATGAAATAAGAATCCATGGCTCTGCCTGGCATATAGTAAATGCTTAGCAAATAATAGTTATTACTATTATTGTTGAAGTTATTGGTAAACCCCTATTAAGCCCCAGTTATGGAAGAAATTCTAGAAAACACTACTCCGAAAGGCCCTACCCTTTGAAGAGCTTGTGACTGAAAGATAACTGATGTATGATGTGAGAATTATGAGAGGTTCAGTGGGAGATGGAGTTGTGATGGCGGGGAAGGTCACATCTACTGAGAGGAACAGGGAAAACTTGGTGAAGGAGGTAACTTTTGGCAAGATTCCTTCAAGCAGAGCTAGGGAAGCAGAGTGGAGAGGGCTTAGAGACCACCTTGCTGTGAGTTGCAGCATCCTCTCTTTCTACTTCCTGGAGCTCAGCCTTCCTGTGGAAGGAACTGACCAACGCAGCTTGCTTGGATCTACATACTCTTGGATCCTGGACATTTCACCCAAGTAGAGGAACCCCAGAGCCTGAGTGCCAGAGCAGTGCATGGCCAGGAGGATCCTGGGAAGGAGCAGGATTTCTGTAAAATGGGCATCATGATAATACCAACCTCACTAGATTTGTTATGAGACTAAACTAAAAGATGTATCTGCCTGGTGTAGAAGTAAGCTGTCAATAAATGTTAGCTATTATTATTTTTTCAAATCATCGCCTTCTTCATTGTCAGCCTCATTATGTTTCAGGGTTGCTATGAAGACTAAAGTGGAGAATATATGCGAAACTCCTGGCACAGTGCCTGGCCATGTAGTAGGTGCTCAATAAAACCTAGCTATTGTTAGTATTTCTAACAAAGAGATTCTGGATACCTTGGCCCAGTGAAATCCCTGCTGTAGTGGAAAGAGCACCCGAGTTTAGCTGAAGACCTGGGTTCAAATCCTGGCCCTGCCACTCACTAGCTTAAGGTGCTTTCCTTTCCTAAGGCATTTCCTCATCTGGAAAAGGTGGTCATAATGCCTGTCTCCGGGACTGTCACGACGGTGGTAGTAATTCAGCAAATCGTAAAAAGCATATAGTTGGTACCTAAGAATTGAAGGAGTGTGAATAGCCAGGTGGCTGCAAATAGAACGGATGGTTGATGGATTTTGGTTTCTCTCCTCTGCTTTTAGATCACCAGAAACTAGAACGGGAGGCCCGGATATGCCGACTTTTGAAACATCCAAACATTGGTAAGTGTACTTGTGTAGAGTCTTTCTTGGGCATTTCATAGCAGCAGAGAAGAACAGAGATCCACTGCTTTTGTGTGTGGAACTACATCTGTCCCTGGGTCTTTGGCTGGTGTCCTTTTTTGCCCAAGAGGGAAAGCAGCTGTGTCTTGCTCAGAATTCTGGGACATTCCAGTTTAGAGACCTGGGTGTCTCCATCCCTGTGATGCCATCTCAGGGCTGGGATGTGAGGTATTGGAAAAGGTTTCAGACTTCCTTCTCCTCTCCTTCTGTCTTTGGGCTGAGGTCCAAGGTCCTCAGCGTGTGAGGTTCTGGGCTAGTAGCCTGCCAGCATCCCTCACCAGGAGCCCTCCACAGCTGTCACAAAAGGGTCCGGATTTTGTTTCTGGACTTGAAAGAGTTTTGTTCCTGTTGCAGTGTCGTGCACACTCTGGGGGTTTCCATGGTGCTCCTGTTTATATTCCCCAGAGCCAGGAAAGCAAGCTGCCCACCCGCCTGGCGTCTCTGGAGAAGGGATGGCAGGAGCCATTCGGATAGGGAAGGAGGAAAAATGAAGAGGATTTCTTTCTGCTCCCACCCTGACTTGGGGTACAAGAGCACATTGTTAGTTGTTCTAAAGCCTGAGGAGGTTTGCCTGCCACAACCCACTCCGGCTCAGTTTTACATTGTTCAGCTGAAATAGTCTTTGCCAAAAGCGTTGGCCCTGATTTGGTGCTTCTCGCAGAGAGGACAGAAACTAGGCTGGCTGTGGCGTCTGAGCAGAAACCCCAGCCTTGACTCGAGGCAGAGCAGGGAGCATCTCCTAGGTTCTCCCTGAAAGCCCTGAGTCATCACAAAGAACAACACGTGTTCCGTGCTCCTCAGGCATGGCCTAAATATCGGGGCTCCCACAGTGCCCCGGAGGCCGCCCACTCCACTGTGTTGGCGGCCAGGGCTGTGAGGCGACTTGCCGGGGCGCTTGATGCGTCCTCCAGACCGACTCAGCCTCTGGCTTCCCAGATCTGGGGCTAGACTGCTCAGTGTGTGCTATTAACGTGGGAGAGAGCTGAGGTCGCACTCCAGCCCAAGGGGAGAGGAGCAGCTCTGAGGGAACCAGAACTTCAACCATGCAGGGCTTTATAGATCGCAATCAGCGGCTTGTATTACACCGAAGCAGATTGGCATAGCCAGTGCTCAGCTCTGCCTGGTGCAGTGTGTTCCCCAGAGCCAACACCTCTCAGCCGACAGGTCCTGGGCTTGGAACAACTGGAACTCCTGCATGATCTCCCAAGTTAGAGCCACACGAAAACAGCACAGTGGGAACCCGTGCGTTACCTTCCGTAGGAGAGACACGCCGGAGAGGAACACCTAGAACAGCAGTCACAAATTCAGGTGTTTTGTTTGGCCAGCTCAGTGGTCTAAAAATATTTTTTATTATTTGCCAATCAGTATTTTAAAAGCGAGAGTTCACATTTTGAAAAAAATTCCGTTTCCCAGTCTTTCGAATCAGAAAGCTTGGCTCTGCTGAGCCCACATCCACGCATGACCCACATCAGCTGGGGCTGGACAGTGGCTGCCCCCTTAACCCACTGGCCACGCCCTGTTATCTCATGTTTGCGTGGCCTGTGTGGTGCCTGTAGGCTTCGTGAGCTTGTGATCTCTGACCTAGAAGTTCTGTTGGGCTGTCGGAAAAGTCATGATGCATTTTTGCAACGAAAAACGTAGAAAAAATACGTCATCACTTTTCCAACAACCCAATAGAACAGGAGGAAAAAGCATGTGGGCAGCTAAAGCTGTCCATGAGCCCAGAAGCATTTTGGCATTCCCGTCCTGGGTCTCAGGGTCTGACGACAGCAACTTGCTTTCCTTACGCTCCTTGTGACCAATTCATAGAGTAGTGACGAATTACCCTCATCCAGGAGGAGAACAGTGGGTGAGGCTGATGAGGCAGGAGACAACACCAAGTCTGCAGCACCTGCAGCACAGGTGTGATTACCACAGAAGGGTTGGGGTAGGAGGAAGACAACTGAGAAACAACCAGGAAGGGCAAAACGGGTTCCAGCTGAAAAAAGCCCTAGTCTTTTTTTTTTTTTTTTAATGTATTTCTAGAAATTAAATATACCTTTTAGATTTTTCTTGGTTTGGTAGCCCTTTCTTTTTACCACCTGCCCTCAACTCAGAATTAAGGCAGACGGAGGGGCCATCTACCCCAGCCATCTGCTCTGTTAGGGAGACAGCAAGACACAGGAAAGGCCGGGCAGGGCACACTCACTTTGTCAGCATCTGATGGCCTAGAACTGCTATCCATTTCATGCCTGCTCCCAGGTCCTAAAGGATGTTGGTCGGAGGACCTGTTCTGGGGTCAAGGACAGGGAGAGGGAGGGATGGTGAGTCAGGACTGTGTCCTGGGAGAGCTGGCTGCCCAGACTGTCTGGCTTCCGGTAGGAACCAGGGCTCCTGGAGATGTGGCAGAGCCGCGGGTCCAGGAGGCAGGGGTTGCCATGGATCCTGACCCAGCTTGTGGCAGGAGAGGAGGCAGTTTTGTCCCCCTAATCACCATTCCTGTCGTCTCTCCACTGCTCCATCCTTCAGAGCTGTGGGCCTTTTGGCTCCAGCCTCTTTAACTCCCTCCCGCAGGGATACATGTAGACCAGCCGAGAGTGGTACAGAGTTGAGGAAGCTGAGAGTAAAGAGCTTATGGTCAGCCTCTGATGGCTGTCAGACTCCGAGGCAACTTGAATTCAGGAGCGTATTTCTTGCGAGGAGCCAGGCAGCCCTAGATTTTTTTCCCCCCTAATAGATATTCTGGCCCAGGAGTTAAAAGGCTGTTAGAAGAGTGAACCCTAATGTGAACTGCTGACTTTGAGTGATAATGATGTGTCAGTGTAGGCTCCTCAATTATAACGAATGTGCCACTCTAATGTGGGGGATGTAGATAGTGGGGGAGGCTGTGTGTATTTGGGGACAGGGGATATGTGGGAGTTCTCGGTACGTTCTGCTCAGTTTTGCTATGAACCCAAATTACTCCAAAAAATAAAGCCTACTAATTAAAAAAAAAACAAAAACAGGCCGATTGGTTGTGGAGGGTACTACAGAACCTACAACAGCCCTGGGAAAGTGGCCAGAGGTGTGGAGTTAAGAGGAGGACACAGCAGGAGTCCTAATGGTCTGAAGTTTGAATGGAGTGCGTTCCCCCTATGATCTGCTTGCTCCCTGCTCTAAATTCCTCTGATGAATAGACTTATCTTCCTGCTGCTGAGCTGCCCCAGCAGTTTCCATCACAGTCTAGCCTTGTGGTTTAGAGCAGCGCTTCTCAAACTTTTATGTGCTTTGTGGATCGATCACCTAGGGATCATGTTAAAATTCAGATTCTGACTCAGTAGGTCCGAGGTGGCTCCTCTGAGCTTCCACCTGTTGCCAGGTGATGCTCACGCAGTTGGTCTGTGGACCATATGTAGAGAAGCAGAGGTCTGTGGCTTTGGCATCAAGTCCTCCAGGTTTGAGTTTGGGCTTTGCTGGTTTGTAGCTGTGACCTCTGGCACATTCTTTTGCCAGACTGTTCCTCTTTGTGGAGTTGTCGTGAGAGGGCTCAGTGAGCAAAGGAGGCCCTGAAAATAAATGGAGATGATGAAAACGGAGATTTCAACTCCCGGAAGTGATCTCTCCTAGGCCCCCAGCCCCAACTCAGTTCACAAGGTGTTCAAGCCAGGCTGCCATTTATCTTGGACCCAGGGTTCATTCCTGCTAACAGTAAGTGTAGCTAAAACCAGTTGCAAAGAAAAAGAAGGAAACGCTGGGTGATGACTGAGCAGCTCCTAAACCCTGTCCACCTGCTCCTGGGTGGCATCCTCAGTCCTCTACCAGTCCCCAGCCAACAGGACCTCCGTCCCACTGTATTTTTGCTGTGGACATTAACCGTGACACTTTTTCAGTGTTTTTTTTTTGTTTGTTTGTTTGTTTTACCAAGGTTTGTGCGTTAAAATGTGGAGTCTTGTTGGGTTGGTTGTTAAAGAATTGGAAATAGCCACAATATTTGGGTTGTGGCTCCGTCAGTCCTTGAAGGTATGCAACATCAAAAGTATTTAGGTGGTTTATGGCCGGCTCTTCCTTCCACAGTTGGTAAAGAACAATAATTAGGTTTATCGCTGTAATGCAATAAACGCTTGATCCTTTCCCCAGATCTTCCTGTCTGTAGACTTGGTCTGGCCCTCCTTGGCCTTCGCACCCGCTCATTACAGTGGAATGGGCTGGGTGTCAGAGTATTTTACTGCCTGCATCCGTAGCCCTCAGCACAGGAATGCTTCGTTACCTACGTGTTGGTTTAAAGCCTGTCTCCCCCATTCATCTGCGGTGGCAGCGCCGCGTTTCTCGTCTTCACGGCCGTATCTGTGGCATGTACAGCCACGCCTGCTTTCAGGGAAGGTGCAGCATGGACGGGGATGAGCAAATCATAATGGCCAGTGCTAGTGGGGCAGGTTGGAGCTCCTTTGCCTGAGAGGATGGAGAGAGTGACTCCCTGACAGGCAGTTCTGCAACATCAAGGATCTTGGTGTCAGCTTGTTTTGGCTTCAAGTGTCAGTTCTGCCTCTTGGTTTGACCTTGAGTGAGTTCTTTCTTTCCTCTCCTGTTATTAGGGCTAACAGAAGTCACCTGCCCTACAGAGTCAATGTGAGAGTTCAATAAGATGACATGTGTGAAACACTTGGCACAATGCCGAGCATGTAGCAACAGCTCAGTTAAGTGTTCGTTACTATAATTTAGATCATTATTATTAAGAATCTGCTAGGTAGGCACTTAGAGTAGTGCGGTCAAGTTTCTCCTCTTGTTCCCAGGTCCCTGTTAATTTTCTTTACAAATGGAAAAAAACAAAACTGATAGCAGTCTTGTTCAGATATGAACCTTCCGCACCTGTGCCTTCTTGTCTCGGTGGAGCCTTGTTCTGGGGTCCACACCAAAGCCATTCTCGGCTGGGTGGCCTGGGAGGGTGAATCTTCCTTTGCTGCTTCTCTCCTGATTCCCCCCTCCCCAGCTTCTCCCCCGGTGCCACCAGCCACCCCCGGGCTCTGTGTGTGGCCTTCCTGGAGAAGGAAATGCCAGTGACTTCCCCTCTAGGTATAGACGTGGGTGTCTGCACTTTCTGCCCCATTATCAGCCCTGCTGGGCTGGGCTGGGCTGAGGCCGGGGTCCTGGGGAGGCAGAGCACCCCTGGGAGTGGCTGTTAGCATCGTGCCTGCTGTCCCGTTAGCTTACCATCCTGCTGCTGTTTGTCACCTCCCTAACGAAGCTGGTCTTTAGCTTCTGGGACAGCTGATTTCCAGGGGATTATTGGTATTATACACTTTAATGCTTTCTAATAGCAAAATTTTAATTAAATGAAAAGTCCTGTTGGAAGCGAGAGAGCAGCGGCTGCGGCAAGACTCGGCATGCAGCACCGACTTACACCAGAGAAGCACAAGTGAGGAGGGAGGGGGCCGGGCTGTGGGGGAGCTCACGTGAGCACGTCTGGGTCAGTTAGGGTGGGAAGGAAGCCGGGGTCTGGCTGTAGCTCCTTCCTTCTGTCATCTGCAGGCCTAGAGAAGCGGGAGCTTGTTTGCTCCAGGACAGGAGAGGACGGTTTGAGGAGGAGGGATTTTAGAAGTACCACCTGCCTTTGGTAAACCTCAGAAATACTGAGTTTGGGGTGGAATTTGGGGTTGAATAACCAGATTGGATCACATAGGTCGGCAGTGGGAAGTGGAAACAGTCTTTAGGCCCCAGGTTCAGATCTTGGCAGGCCCGAGTCCTCGTTTGTGAAACGAGGAGAACCACGGGGCTCCGGTGATGGCTCAGTGCCTGTTATTTTATATTCCGGCTGATCTTGCTTTGGTGGGGAGAGGATGTAAGGGAAGTGCCGTAGCCCTGATGAAACCCTCTGACCCTGTCGTTTGGGGCGGTTGGCAGCCTGGGCCCTGCGAAGGAAGAGACACGGTGATTTCTTTGTATCTAAGACCTTCACTGGCTGGTTTGGTGTCGGGCCATTCCTGAAGTGCTCTGTGAGGTGCTCCTGAAACTGCCGAGGGTTGGCGCGAAGGTCAAACAGAGGGAGCCCTTTGGAATGGAGGTTCCCCATCAAGAGAGTTCGGGTGAGGGAAGGGACAGGAACAACCAGATTGTCAGCCAAAGCATCGCATTGTATTTGCATTTAGAATGATGCTCGGGGCTTGGCATTTAATCCAGAGGTGGCTTTGTGGGCAGAAACTTGAAGAGGAGACCTCAGAAAACATTAGGTTGGTGTTTTGCCCAAGTGCTCTGGAGGCTGGGAGTAGGAAGGGATTCTGCTCGCCAGCCTTCTCTTGGAATTGGTGAGTTGCTGTCATCAGCTCCATGCAGTGTTCTGCTGGACCCATCTATGATGCAGTTGTAGGTCCATTTGTGAGTGGTCTCTCTCCTGGGCTCCATTGCTTTTTTGCCTGGGTCTGTGGGCCACTCCACATTTCTTATAGGAAGCAGTGATGTAGACTAGTCTTTGGAATCAAAAAGAGCTGGGTTTGCCCCTCGACCCACCATATCTTTGGCCCTTGGCAAGATCCTATATGTCCCTAAGTCTCCTATGGCCTCATCTGCAGAACGGGAGTAATCCTCATCTCGGGGTGGTCGTCAGGAATAATAAACCCCTTAAAGGCAGGCCCTATGTCCTCCCAAATTCTAAACCATCTAGCACAGGGTCTGGCACACAGTAGGCACTCAATAAATACTTGTAGAATAAGTAATGTATGGAAAGACCCTAATAGAAGGCCTGGCACACAATAAGCACTTAGTAAATGGGTATTGTTGTCATTGCCTGAACCTGCGTGTTGTCGACCCCCCTCCCGATGCTCACCGTCCGTCATCCTCCATCCACGTGCCTTCCTGCTAGGCACTGCCTCTCCCACTTCTTCCCCTCCCGTTAATTCTTCTGTTCCCATTTACTCCTGTGAAAGAGCACTTGGGCTCTGCCGTCTTGTCATTCTCTGTCCACCTGCAGTAAGCGTCACTAGGTGCTTCTCACTCTGTGTTACATCGTCACACATCATATCCCAGGACCACCTTCTCTGGGACCAGCCCCTCTGGGAAGGTTCCTGCTTTTCTCTGTCTTGTCTTCCTCACCGTGAAGCTTCTCTCTCTTGCCTGCATCTGAGGCAGTCTGAGGTGGCAACCAGAGCAGTGGACCTGGGGTCTGAGTGTGTCTGCTCTGTGGCCGCATAACCTTGGATCGGGGAGTGCTGGGCAAGCTGCCACCTCTCACTGCCGCTCCTTCAGGAGAGAGCCCAGCGAAGCTAACAGGATGGGGAACGGGTGGGGTTGCTGAGGAGGAGAGGAATAGGATTTCCAAGTTTTCTCTCTGTTAATGTCTGTCCCCGTCTCCTCTCTTGCAGTGCGCCTCCATGACAGTATTTCTGAAGAAGGGTTTCACTACCTCGTGTTTGACCTGTAAGTGCCACTTTTTGAGGGTGTGGGGGGCCTTTCCCTCCAGCTGGCTTAAGAGATGAAGGCTCAGAAAAAGGCCTAAACTGGGGGGGTCTTCAGCTTCTGCCAAGGATCCCTCTCCTTTGCCCGAGGGAAAGAATTTGATTTTGAACTTTCTCTGATCACGGGCAAGTTGCTGAGGGGGTCTCATTGCTCGCTCAGTATTTCCCCAGGGCTCCAAGCCCCACATGGCTTTGCTGTCGTATTTCTGTTCAGCAACACACCTTGTGCAGATGCTTTTTTCTTGTTCCTTGGTGTGCTGTCCTTAGTGGAGAAAGAGAACACAACTCTTTGCATGACCTTAAAAATTCTGAGAAATCGAAGGTAGCTCTTATTGGTTGTGAACTGGGCTCTAATTGGTCTCTGCTCCACTTTGGTTGTGGTTTAATATCTTAAAAGTGGCTCTTCACCTCCTAGAAACCCCTCTCTAGTATTGTCAGGGTTGGGTCTCTGTCCTTGGCCTTCATTATTCTTCAACTTCAGTAGTAGGCCTGTCCTTGGTGGGCAGTTGTATCTTTAGTATTCATGTTGGTCTCCAATAAAGCTATGACTTTCTGGGCAGGTCAATTATTTTCTCTTAGATCCGTCTATATTCATCTTTGCCTGAGTATTACCTAATCGGTAGGTTATAAAAACAGAAATGTGCGGGAGAAAGGGAAGGCCTGTGTGACTCCAAGTAGAAGCCTTATGTCATTTAAGGATTGAGAGTGATCGGGGCTCTCAGATGAAATGCGTGTAGAATTGGGATTTCTTTAAAAGCTGTTCTGCAGTATGACCTATTACCTGTTGGACGCTGGGCTTGGCTGACTGACCTGCCTCCTCTGACCCTCTTTGTTTGTTGGTTGCAGTGTTACCGGCGGAGAGCTGTTTGAAGACATCGTGGCCAGAGAATACTACAGTGAAGCTGATGCCAGGTGAGTTGAGGACCCTATAGCTTAAGTGTGAGTCTTGGGCACCTTAGGGGGCCAGGCATTGTCGGGCCTCTTTGAATAGTCTTTAGGGAAGATCAGAAGAGCTCTTGTCTGGACAGAGACTCTGTGGAGCTGGACTTGGGTTGCGTTCTGTGGGCAACAGAAAAAGTTAAACATTCAACACTTCCTGATCAGTTTTTTTGCAAAGCTCTTACAAATCTCCTTTACTTCATCACCCCAGAGATAACCTTTTCTTGCAAGCATGCCGAAGGGGCCTCCCCACCCCCTTTCTTTCCTTTGACAAATTCTACTGTGTACAAGGCATCCTGGGGATGATCCAGAGATGGAGAAAACATAGTTTATGTCCCCAAGGAGTGTAAACGTCTGTGTTGACAATCCAGCCAGGAACCTTCTCGGGAGATTTCAACCTTCATCGCATTGTCTCTTGACCACCATGACCAGCCCCGATGAGGCTGCCCAGGCTGGGGGACCATTCCTCTGCCACAGCACTTAGCCCCCCGCCCTCCATGGAAGGAAGCCCTGGCAGCTCCTTTCTGTGACACAGCAGAATTCCTCCCACACCACAGCTCTGGGCTCTTGTTTGGCTTGCCTGCCCTGCTTCGGCTCCTCCCCTAGCCCCGAGTTTTCTCTGAGGGTGATGTCCTTACAACCTGGTTTTGATCATCCTGCCTGTAGCTTATCTGGCATATGTGGCAGTTCTAGCTCCCTCTGGAGAGTGGGGGAGTGCAGCTTCGTCACAAATTTCTTAACTCTGAGAGGCCAGTGTTTGCTGATCAACTTCAGATGCTTCAGGCTCAGGAAAAATTCTCAAGTGGGGAGATGAATTCCAGTGCCAGCAGGGGAGGA
The DNA here is from genome assembly GCF_001890085.2 of Hipposideros armiger. Lineage (NCBI taxonomy): Eukaryota > Metazoa > Chordata > Mammalia > Chiroptera > Hipposideridae > Hipposideros > Hipposideros armiger. Next base: position 6,225,857 of record NW_017731365.1, on the reverse strand, counting down.
CCAGGCTGTGGGGCGGGAGGAGGCGGTGATAGTTCAGGGAGCCTGCCGGGGAGGAGGGAGAGCTGGGGCGGGGGGGGGTGTGTGTGTGACTGTACCAGTGGGCTTGGCCTGGCTCTCTGGGACACTTCGCACTTTTGCCATTTTTGGCCAGAAGACTCTCCCTGCTAGCCTGGCTCTGTTCTAATTATACATTTCTGTGAAGACTCGCCTCTTCAGCTCAGTCTTAAAGTCTCTTTGGCCTACTCTTGGGCTGTGTCTTGTGAGGAGGTCTGTGTCTCAGCCTCCAGAAGCCTGGTAAAACCCTTTGGCTCTTGTGGAGGCCCCATCAACAGATGTTAAGGAAGGAGTAAGAAGTCTAGACCACTGGCCCAGCACCCCCAGACACTGCAAGCCTCCTCCACATACGTGGTAGTATCTGCTGGCTGAGGCTCCATTCTCTAGGCCGGGGTTTTTCAACCTTAGCAATACTGCCATTTGGTGCCAGATAATTTTTTGTTGTGAAGCCCCTTCCTGTGCACTGTAGAGGTTTAGAATCATCTCTGGCTTCTACCCACTAGATGCGGATAGCACCCAACCCCTCAGTCGTGACAACCAGAAATGTCTCCAAGGCATTGCCAAATGTCCCTTGGGAAGCAAAACTGTCTCCCAGTTTTCACTGCTGCTCTAGACTGTCAGCACTCCCTGCCAAGAGTTTGACTTCAAGTGGGGCAGGGTGGTTTGGAAGGTAGAAAGCCTGATTCAAGAATCAGCATGAATGTGACCCTGTCTTAGTTTGTCTTTTTCTATGCAAAAGCATGATCAGAAGTGCTCCTCAGGTGCCCTGTTTGGACCCCTCTTAAGCACATTGTTTCTTAAAGGTGTCTGTGTACTTGTTTTGTCTCCCCTACTAGGTGATAAACCTCAGAGTTGGTGCTGGGTCTTACTCATCATTACCGCCTGTGTGATACCAAGCCCAATGCCTGTAGGCCTCAACAAATGTTTCAATAAATATGAGTGCCCCGACCCCAAAACAACTTGGATTTAGTTGGACTCTCCTAAATCGCCACCACAACCCTCTTCTTGAAGAACAGAGTTACTATTGTGGGAAAGAGAAGAAAGGAAAGGATTGGACTGTTTCCCCTTCTCAGGAATCGGGAGTGTCCCCAGTCTCGTGGAAACACACTGCTTGTGTGGGGTCTTCACAGCCTCAGGAGGCCTGGTGGGCCCTGGCAGACCCTGTTCTTATTTGTCCTCTGCCATTATCTAGCAGGAGACCTTGTGCAAACCACTTAATCTGCCTGGGCCTCAGTTTCTTCTTTTGTAAAATAGGTTGAACTAGATGATGTCCGAAGTCCGAGGTTCTAACTCATCGTTCACCGAGTTTCTGTGAACCTGTGACCCAGAGTTCCATGGTGCTTTAGTCCACAGCGTCTGGTTGTGGATAAGGTGGTTTAATCATGCACAGACATGTCTTTTCCTTCTGCTTTTGCAGCCACTGTATACATCAGATTCTGGAGAGCGTTAACCACATCCACCAGCATGACATCGTCCACAGGGACCTGAAGGTACTACTCTCTGGCTCCCTCTTTGCCTCCAGCTGGTAAAGCGTTGGCGCCACCTGGTGCCAGATGGTGGTACTGGGAGGGCCCAGGGCCCACCCATACTCGGCTCCCTCTGGGCAGAAGAAGGGTGGGTGCCTCACAAGGTTCTCTCTTTTCCTTCTACAGCCTGAGAACCTGCTGCTGGCGAGTAAATGCAAGGGTGCCGCAGTCAAGCTGGCTGATTTTGGCCTAGCCATCGAAGTACAGGGCGAGCAGCAGGCTTGGTTTGGTAAGAGTGACCCTGTCTTCCTGGAATGCAGCCCCCGCCCTTCCTCCTCTTCCTGATCTGCCTTCCTCTTTCAGGACTAGAAGCCAGACCCTTAATGGTCCTGGCCTCCTCAGAGACCGGAGGAGAGGGAGGGTGCCAAGCTCCCCCTGGCCCTCCGTGACTCAATACAGTGAGTCTAGCTGTTGTCAGCACTGTATTCTTGCTGCCTCTGGGGAGGACTGGAAGTTCCTGGTAGGAACATGGACTTGCCCTCTGATGTATATTCCGGGCACTACAAGAACCCGAGCCTGTCATCTCTTACTGCCCGTGTGCTAAGAGCTTATGTAGCAAAAGCATCAGGAGTGAGAAGGGACATGGGGGAAAATTGCTGATATGGATTGAATGAGAGAGAAAGTGGGTTCAGTGTGCCTCTGCCCTCTCTTCTGCTACAGGTTTTGCTGGCACCCCAGGTTACTTGTCCCCTGAGGTCTTGAGAAAAGATCCCTATGGAAAACCTGTGGATATCTGGGCCTGCGGTAAGCCCATTCCACACTCTCAACTTTTCGGTGTTAGGGGCCCTTGACTTCAAGCAATGGCAAGAAAGAGGCATCGCCTGTTCCTTGCAGGTCCCACAAGTGTCTGGTATATGTGAAATCACGGTGTTTGCTCTAGTGCCCCTGGGATGGCTGTTCCCATCACACCTTCTACTGCATCCTTGAAGCCCACGCCTTAGAGGATGGGTTGTGCCTAAAGAAATCCCTCATGTGGCTTGGTATCATGGGGAGTGAGGCACAGCAGGAAGGGCTAGTGGCACCGCATTATTGGCTGGTATTCACGTCTATCTCTGACATGGCCCTTGACCTTCTGGGTGGCTCTGAGTCCTGTGTGGCTGTTTTCGGTTCCTCAGCAAAGTAGGTGACTGACCCCAGTGACTTGTGTTCTGTCTCGTAGGGGTCATCCTATATATCCTCCTCGTGGGATACCCTCCCTTCTGGGATGAGGATCAACACAAGCTGTATCAGCAGATCAAGGCCGGAGCCTATGATGTAAGGACTGCTTTGTTCGCACCCCTTGGCTCTGTCTGGGGTGGGGAGCGGGATGCAGGGAGGCTGATGGAGACTTTGAGGACCCAGGGATAGGCATACAGGTCTCAATTCTTGCCACCCACTGTCCCAGGGAGCAACTTTTTTTGCATAGCTATTCTTGGGAGCTGTAAAATCAGGGAGCCCACTGAAACCTTTGGGCGTGGAGGTATGGTATGCCGCATAACATAGGGACAAAAAGTCTGACGGCTCCCTCCACTGCGGTGGAGCCTTGGGTACATCGCTGAGCCACTGCTTCCTCCTAGTAGAGAGACAGGGTTGAACTCAGAAGTCTGTGTTGGAGCCCCCTTCCTGCTCTGATCTCATATTCTGGCATTCTCACCTTGATTGCTCTGTCTTCCTTACCCAGTCTTTAAGTTGACACAGGTTCTGGGATACCCCAGGGCTTCTCCAGATCTCTGCCATGCAGCCTTAGGTAGCACAGAGTATCCCAGTGATAGGAGTTTGATGACGACAGAGACTACCTTTCAAGGTTTGTGGGGCTCACAAATTTCATATTTCTCCTCCCCCTGTTCCTGCTTCTTAGTTTCCATCACCAGAGTGGGACACAGTGACTCCTGAAGCCAAAAACTTGATCAACCAGATGCTGACCATAAACCCTGCAAAACGTATCACAGCTGACCAGGCTCTCAAGCATCCATGGGTCTGCGTAAGTGTCTTCATCCAAGATCAAGGAGATCGGGGATGTCAGCCCTCAATATGCCCTTAATACTCTCCTTACCCTTTTTTTTTATGAGCAGAGAATAATAATTCTGGGCCCTGAGCAAGGATTCAGCAGAGAGGGAGGGGGACTGGGTGGGGCCCAGGAGGGATTCAGGGAGGCAGATAGGACTAACTGGCCTCTACGTGTCTCATACCCACTCATGGTCAGGTGTGATTTAGTTCTGATCTTGAACGAGGGCTTAGATTGACCTTTGCAGACTCTAGGTAGGTGATGATAGAAAGTAGCTGGCAGAACTCAAAGTGAACTGCCCAGTTTAATATGCATATTCAACTCTCATACAACTCTAAAGGAAATGTGGCCAAGACTCAACAAATAAACAAAGGGGCCTCTGAGCAATTAAAAAGAGCACCCTTAATGACTGAAGTTCAGTCATAAAGCTCACCCCAGGAGAGCCCTCTAGGCTATCAATGTGGGTCAACATACCCTATTTTCATATACAGTTCTATCAAGCTGAAATATCTGTTTTCAAGCAAAGAAGAAGGTCTACTACAGTTAGGCCTCCACTGACTACCATTGATGCATTTATTTGTTTGTTCTTTCCCCTGTTTACTGAATGCCTCTTGGGTGCTGGAGATACAAAGATGAATGAGGCATGGTCTCTTTCCCCAGATTATCTGAGCTCAGATTATCTGGAGAGAATAAGCACTCAGGCTACCACTCTACAATGTGACAAGTATGTAACAGAATCTAATTAGTGTGCAGGTGCTCCCACTGTCCCTAGTGGGCAGTGGGACTTCTGAGAGCTGCGTGGAGGTGGTGACCTCTGTCCTGGTTCTTGGCGGGTGACTAGGAATTCCCCAGGATGATAACCTGCAGACAGAGGTTAGCGTGGGATAGGGTGAGAGGCCATGGGGAATTGTGACGAGTTTAAAGAATGTTAGTAGTTTGGTGGTAGATGAAGATACTACAGGAATGCGAGAATGAAGCCCAAAAGACTCCATGACATATAAGTTTCTGCCTAAGGAGTTGGATTTTATTCTGAAAACACAGGGAACTATTTGAGAGTTTTAAAGAGGGAGTGAAATTTGCAATTAAGAAAGATCACTTTAGAAGCTGTGTAGAAAGTGGAATTGAGAAGAAGCTGGGGACAGAGAGCTCAGGAAACTGTCGTAATTGTCTAAGCAAAACCAGATAAGGTCTCAGCTAAGGGTAATGACAGGACAATGGATGGTGTGGCAAGAAGTGGACAAATTTGAGATATTTGGGAGATAGATAGAATCAAAAGACTTCAGTGACCCATTGGATTTGGGGAATGAAGGCGAGAGCGGTATCTGTGGGGACTGCCTGGTTTTGAGTTGGTAACTGAGTAGAAGTGTGTACCATTCACTGACCCAGAAGAAACCACGAGGAGGAGCCAGTTTGGGAGAATAGATGAATTTCATTTCATACATACTGAGTGTAGTGTCTGAGGACCTCGTTCTAGAGATTGGAAAATAAGTTAAAAATTAGAAATGCAGGCTGTAGTCACTTCTGTTTATGTGGTGTTCAGGTTGTAGAAGTCGATGAGATTACGTCTGTGTTGATGAAATCTTCCTGTGGGCTTGTATAAGAGAAGAAATGGCCACTAAACACCAGCATTTCATGACAGGGAGAGTTAGAAGAGCCAGATAGAGGCAGTGGAGTGAGAGAGACCGCACAGCCTGTTTTCAGGGAGGTGGAAGAGGGAATGGGGGTGAAGGGAGAAAGAAAGGGTACCATTTAGAGAAGATAGATGGGTTAGGGGAGTTTTAAAATTTTTAAGAGCCTGTTTAAGGAGAGGCTTGACTCTGAGGTACAGACTGCCGAGAAGACTATAGTCCAGAGTGAGGGGTTAAAAATATTGGCTGATTGAGGACGCAAGGGTTTGGATAGCAAAAAGAAAAAGGGCCTCCTGAGCCCAGGTCAAGGGATCCGCACTATACTTGAGACATGATGCAGCTGAGACCCAGGATTAGGTTGCAGGCGGGTGGAAATCAGCTTGAGGGTGGGAGTGCTGAAGTTGAAATTCTTTCTTGATGAGCTCTCCTTTCTCTTTGTGGAGAAGTTTACACTATGGAGGACGAGGTGAAATAAGAGAAAAGGTTGGGAGAGTTGTTTTGGGAACCAGGATAAGGGCCCGGGATGAGGGGAAGGATTGCAGGGTGGCCCCGTAGGGTTATGGGCACCAGGCTGCATGTCATAGGATTTATTTTTCTGGCAGGCTGGCCAAGACAGCAACAGCAAAGGGAGGGGTTGAGCAACTTATAATGGGCACTCAAGAATTAGGGAAATCTTATGTTCTGAGAATCATTTTTGTAGGCCCTATCCTCCACCATCCTATATATATCAATAGCCCCTGAGGACATTACTGTATTATGATACTACGTAATAATTTATGCTTGTATTGATGACCCTGAGTCATCAAGGAAATGTATATCATGTCCAGTGGCCTCTGTTTAAAGAGGAAGGAAATTAGTAGTCATACAGTGAAGAAAAATTCCCGTCCAAAATGATGACGAGAATTGCTGAATCAAGGATCAAGGTAAAGATCCTAACTTCCCAGATCACAGCTTTGTTTAGGACCTTGTTGGGGGTGTGTTGAGAGGAGCTCCTGGAAGGAATAAACGTTCTCGGTAGAGAGCAGGAACCCTGTGTTCTCACTCCCTGGAGTCTGGAACACAGTAGGTGCTCAGTAAACAGTTGCTGGAGGAGTGACTGCATGAGGATCCCAACACAAAGATACTTTCTCAGTCCTCGTTTTCCAAGGAAAATGAGAGTGCTCTCGGGCACCCTCCTCGAGCATCAGATATCGTTGGTGTTTTCATGTGCAGACTCTTGTCCTTACGTAACCTTGAGTTTTGGGTAGTGCCATTATTATTCTAAAAGCATTTTCATATCTCTGACCTCATTTTATCTTCGGAGAAATTCTGGGGTGGCTGAATGCACAGCCATCGGTCCTGGGACTATGATGAGGGGCAGAGGATCTGGCTGGGGGCTCATAGGCCTATCTGTCTGGCTTTTAGCAACGATCCACGGTGGCATCCATGATGCATCGCCAGGAGACTGTGGAGTGCTTGCGCAAGTTCAACGCCCGGAGAAAACTGAAGGTAAGTCTTGCCTTCTGGGCTGCCAGTGTCCTGAAATCATGCCTTTTGACAGTACACCCCCTACCACATCACAAAAGGAAGTTCCCCTCCTGACTGGAGCTGAGCTGTGAAGGTTGGACATGTTGGGGGCCCCAGAGACCTGACATCTTCAGGCTTTAGCCAGCAGTTGCCCTCTGCCGGAAACCTCGCAATACTTTTCCAGAGGCCGATTAAATTCACAGAACCCTCTTCTTTCCCCAGGGTGCCATCCTCACGACCATGCTTGTCTCCCGGAACTTTTCAGGTATGTTTTCCCAGCCATGCACTTTAATTCTGCCGAGGTGAGTGGGTCAGAACGGGGTGTTGCCATCCCAGTGCTGGGTGTCTCGGGCAACACGTCGACCAAGATGATGAGGATCCTGTTTGGAGGGGCTGCTGCTGCTAGGTCCTGTAACCTGAGATTCTAGGTGGGGGGAGGGGGGCCTTACTTGGGTTCAAATGTATGAGCTCTGTTCCCTAGGACCTTCCAAGGAGTAGCCTGCCCAGCCTCCCATTTACCTGGTCCCTGGGGATTCTTATTTAATTGTCTGAAGAACTCTCAGCACTTTAAGATTTTAGCCCATCTCTGTGGTGTTGGAGGATGTGCTGGGGAAAAGAAAGAGATGAGGTGTAGTGAATTTTCTCAGTCACCACCCGTAATTTGCACAATGAGGTGATCTCTACTTCATTGTGTCCACGTAGACATGACTAATAGAAATTATTCCAGATGTTTAAACCTTTTACAGTGAATGTGCTTAAAATGGTCTCTGTGATATTAGCTATAAAAGTGAAAAAATAGAGACTAGCAGGGTGGAGGGAAAGGAACTTGCTTAAATTTGCATGAGCATTTGGGAAAGTTGGGACTAATAATTTGTAAATCACACTTGATATTTCTTTTTAAGATGCAAGACATTCCACCGCCTCCCCACCCTCCACCTCCCCACCCCCGTCTCTATGGTTTGCCCTCAGTTGGGAAGCACAGTGGCTTTTTTATGAGAAAAAGATTAATGTCAGAATTTAACTGAAGACAAGTTCTCTTCTTGGCTTGCCTTTTCTCCTGGTCTTCCCTCCCCCTGACCCCCAGCACCACTGTTTTGGTTGAAGATCTCCCTTCTCATTCTCATAACAGTGCTTTCCTTCTGCACTGCTATAGAGAGGGGGTTGTGCAGGTGGCTCATGTAGACAGCCACTCTGGGCACAGGTTGTTCCCTTGAGCTTGCATCCCAGTGGGCTCGTCTGTGTTGGTTCCAGGTAACCTAAAGCCCTAGCTCTGGGGGAGCCACAGGTGAAGAGACATGGAAATTCATGAGCCTTAGCCTGAGCGAGAGCCCCGGGGCCCAGGAGGGTCAAGACTGGAGAGTGAGCAGGAGACTGTCCCACCTCAGGCCATCCCCTTGACCCTGGTGTGGGGCTCATTCTTGTGTTGTGGGTGCCCATGAGGGGAAGTCCTGGATTCACCTCCCACAAATGGGGACAGGAGGGTGCAGTTGGCTGCTTCTAACAAGGATGGAGCTGTGGTCCCACATCGTGCTTCTTGTCTTCTAATTACTTGCAGCTTCTACTTTCTTGGTTTAAGAGCCTTTCTTTAGGACACTCAAGGGCATTTATGTGCTGACCCTAGAAGCGTGATCTGTTCTCTCTCCAAGTGGAAGAAATGTGAAGACAGGTTACTAGGAAATCAATAGCATGTGCCCCATCCTATGGCCTCAGGCCCTGCAGCAACCTCTCCCCGTCCATTTCAGAAAATTGGTGTCGTGGTTTAAGGAAATCCGCCTCTCTGTTAGGACAAAGCGCCTTCACTAACCCCTAAAGAGCCTCCTGTCCTTGCTTTCCAGACCTCATCTGGCTTTTATGCTCACTTTTCCCTGGGTCAGAGGAGATTAAAAAAAAAAAAAAGAAAGAAAAGAAAATGCTGCAGGCATTCCAGGATGACCTGTATAATCAACAAGGAAGGTCACCTCTGTGTTTCTTTAGAAACAAAGCTAGGCTGTTTCCTGAGTTCATCCCGACAGGGGTGTAGCCATCCCAACGGGGGTGTAGCTTAGCCCTGGACTCTAGCAGGTTGGCTAATGGTGAAATCAGAGCTTCTAGAATGTATTGCTTCAACAGCCTTTGTTTTCTGTATGGGACCTTGTTTTGTAGGCATCCTTACCTTTGGAACACCATAAAATATGGGCTGAGAAAAGCTGCCTTTCCTGGCTCCCTGCCTTAAAGAGGGACAGCGACCTGTGTCTCTGAGGAGCTAGGGGACGTGGAGCATCAGTGAACTTAGCTGCATACGGGCCATGGACCCTCCCTGGGCTCTGAGTGCCAGTCTCTCTATTGTTTGGAGTGTGGCCAGGGGAAAGGGTTGCCCTCTGCCCTGGGCTGTCTGAAAACATCCTCATTTAGGTCCCCTATGGAGGAAGGCCTGAAAGTGGGGCTCAGTTTCCTCATGGCCTTAAGCGAAGGCTGAGCTACCTCAGAAAGGACACCGCATCTCACCAAGTTAGGCTTTTCTCTATAGACCCTCACTTGAGGTGGTCCCAGGACAGGTGCCGAAGCCGTTTCTATGAAGTAGAGCTGTGGTATTTCCTATGCCCTGTCAGAACCCCATCCTCTCAGGTCCCCAGACTGCTGCAGGGCTGGCTGCACCTGCTCCTCAGCCTGCCCCCAGCACCTTTGCTCCCCCAGCTCGGCTGGCTTGGCCACGCCGCCTGGACCCTGCTGTGCGTGGGCGGCCAGCGGGTTCCCGTGCCTCGCGCTGGGGCATGCTCGCTGCTGACTGGCCACCGTGGCTTTGCGGCAGCTCTGTGCACTGAGAGATTGTATCCCCTCAGTTGGCAGGCAGAGCTCCGCCCCCGCCTCGCCTGCCGCGAGCGCCGCCAGCCTGGCCGGGCAAGGTACGTGGCATGAGTCCTCCCCGACCGCCTGCCTCGGCTCCCTGCCACCCCACCAGGAGGGCCAGCATGCCAGGCCCACTCACCAGGGAGGCGAGTCCTATGCTTGCGGGCTGAGATGGGCATGCCGGACGGACCACCTAACTTGGCATCTGCGAGCGCATTGGTGTTACGGAGCCCCCTAACCAGCCATGCATGCTGGGCGCTTGCCAACTCTCAGGAGGCAATAGCCTGGGGACATGGAGCTGGGCAGCAGGAGGTTTTCCTCCAGAAAGCTCGAGCCTGGCCTGTCTATGAGGGCTGTGGCCCAAGGTGGGCCCACAGACAGCCCTGGGCGTGCTAGGACTAGGCTTCAACAGCACTGTTGGAGACTCCACAGAGGAAGCCACGCCCCTCAAAATTGTGAAGTCTGGCATTTCAGGCCTTCAGCTCTGAAAGGCTATAGAGTGCAGAAGCTGTGGAGACGGCGTCCCTGGGTTTGGATCCTAGCCCTGCCACAACTTGAGCAAGTCATGACAGCTCTCCCAGCCTTAGTTTTCTCATCTCTCCAATGGGGCTAATAAATAACATGGCTATAATTAAGATCATGTGTGTCAAAGACGCTCAACCCTGCCTATGCAAGACAGCTTGTAAAAAATCCCGGTGCCGGTACCCCACCCGACAAAATCAGAATCCGTAGGGCATGGGAAAGGCATAAGCCAAGTGACTCCAATGGGCAGTTGGAGTTGAGAACTCTGATGTATGTAAAGCACTTAACACAGTAGGCAGTCAGGCAGAACAGCAAATACATTTAAAAAAATAACTGTCAAATCACCGTAGCATGACTAGAGATAGAACCAAAGGCCATTTTGGAGGGTCAGAATTTTTGTGATGGAAGGACCCCTATTCTCACTGTAGAGAGATGGGACCCACTTGGGGTCCAGATGACCACCTTCAAAGCGAGGGTGACAGCAGCTAACACTTACTGAGTGCTTGCTCTGTGCCAAGCACTCTGCTTAGTGCTTTTCACTCATGATCCCATTGGATCCCCATCTGTCCCTATCCCCACTGTCTTGTGACCTAGGCCCTGTTTTATCCCATTTCATAGATAAAGAAACTGAGGTTCAGAGAGGTTAAGTAACCCACTCAAGGTCACACAGCTAGCAAGTGGTATAACCAAGATACAAACTCAGCGAAGTTCAGTAGATCAGATGGGCTGATTCCACCTCCCCGCACCTCCCAGGCTCTCCACCTACTGTCTGCTGCCTGAGGCCTTTATGGCCAGCAGGCATCACCAGCATTCTTGCACAGAGCTCATCAGCCTTGAGCATCACCCTGTGCTGGCTAGAATCTGTTTAATAAACTTGTTATTTTGCCCCATGCTTCTGCTCAGTAGGTCCAGAGAGTGGACTCTGAGGGAAGGGTGGCAGATAGGACCCGGTAAACCCGTTGAGGACCTGCCCAGTCAAAGCTTCAACCCCCTGGCAAAACCCTCCTGTAGGTGGTCCTGGTCTCTGTGTCTGTGCCTGTCTGTCCTCACGTCTGGTCTCCTTCGTGAACTGTGACACGCGTTTCTTGAGAACACTCAGGAGATGTCTTGCATCCTTCCAGCTTGGCTCTCCTGAGAATCTCCATCTAGGGGTGGAGCCCTGACCTTGCACCCGGGCCCTCTGCTTCCAGGCCTGGGTGGAAGCTGTCGAAGGCAGAGTTCCCAATGCCCCAAGCAGCTTCAGTACTGAATGTGGTTTCTCCTCCTAAGCACAGTGTATCCCCGTTTCTGCTGAGCCCTCTTCCACGGCAGAGGAGGTCCTGAGGTACCACCCTGAGGGTCTGACGCTGCTTGAGATGTCCTTCATGCTTTCGGGCTACCAGGAAGGGCTTTGCTTCCAGGGATGACAGGAGACTCCTGGCCCCTTTTTCAGACACAGCAGTCTCTTGCGGATCCAGCTGCCAGACTTCAGGTTGGAGAAAGGGTACAAAGCAGGAGACTTGATTTTCCTTTTTGTTTTCACAGCTGCCAAAAGCCTACTGAACAAGAAGTCGGACGGTGGTGTCAAGGTAGGTGTCGCCACCCCTTTAGCCTGAGACTGGCCTCTCCTAACAGTCACTATGAGAATTGTTGGTATCTTGTTCCTCCTTTCCCTAGGAACCTTCCTATCCTTGCGTTTCTGCTTTAAATCAGAAATTTTTGTGCTTAGAACAGCAGGTTCCACTGGCCTGAGGGGACAGGAGAGAGATGTGTTTCTCCTGACCCTAGCTGGATTGGAAAGACTCAGGGGAGGTGATCCAAATTACGGTTTACTAGAGCTGAATCCTGAACTTGACTTCCAGAGAGATGCTTCATTTCCAGGACTTGACTCTCTGGGTCTTTTAATCATTTGATTAATCTTTTTTTTTTTTTCCTTTTTAAAGCACAAACCCTTTTTAACAAATGAAAGCAAAGTTTGCCTGGTTGACTCAGGGTATAGGGCTTGGAACCTGAAGCCACTATCCTTTTGGTCTTTCCTTAGCTCCAAAGTGCTTCCAGAGCCTAGCTCTAATACCACTAAGTGAAAGTGTCTTAAACTTCCAAGGGGCATAGCCTCCTTAGAAACAGGTGAGAGACATGGTGTATCTCATAGCTCGAACCCATTTGGTGAGGGGGCTTTTCTTGTGGGATCAAGGCAAGAGAAGGCAACAGGGTCCTGCAGAGGCCAGCAGGAAGCCCTAGTGGGACTGGCTGGTTGGCCAAGGTAGAGGAGAGGTGGCTGGAGGTCCAAGGTGTTCTGTAACTGCTTTGGTGTTCTGTACTGAAGAGGAATTCATGCTATCTTGAAGCCTCCCAATTTACACTGTATAGAATTTCAAATCGTGAAATTATCCAAACCTGTAAATTCCAACACCAGTTTAAATTGGGCCTTTCCTCAGGCTCTTTTGTCCCTAGCTGAGATCCACACATGTGCCCCATTTCCTTCTCCCCACCCCCTCCTCTTTCTCTCTTTTTCTGCATGCCTGCTTCTGTGTACTTGTGCCCCAAGGAGGGGAGCTTGGGCTCCGCACACACCTGCTTACATGGAGCTGGGGTTGGCCGGCATCCCCCCCAGTTAACAGGAACATGAGCTAGATGGGTGGAGCCAAGTTATTAGGAAAAGGTGGCAGGTTTAATTGGAGAGAGAGTTTGCATATTTCTATCTGGGCAAGAAGCTAGAACCAGTCGATCTTTGCAAAGTATTTAATAGGCACCTATCAGGCCCGGTGCTGCACTCAGTTCTAGGGCCAGAGGTATAAGAGGTAATGCAGTATTTGTCTACCTTTAGGAGGTTGCAAGGTTAATTGAAGAGGAAAATGGACACACCCGGAATCAGCTAAGCACTGAATGGTATATGGTTCTGGACCCTACATGGGACGGTTCAGTCTAAGAAGCTTCTGGGGGAAAGCTTATTGGAGAAAGCTTAAAGGATGTAGGGAGACTGGAACCAAGTCAGTAATTGGAATGGGGATTGAAGGTGAGGAGACAGGGGAGGGAGACTCACCTTTTGTTTTTTTACTTTGCACATGTGTGTTTTCTTTAAAATGAGAGTGTGTTCTATAACTTAAAAACAAAAAAATATTTTTATGGGTTCTGTTATACATATGGATGTTTTCTGCCCCACTGGAACATGGGATGTGCAGTAGAGGGATCTCAAAAATACAACTGGATGGGTCTGGTTGAGCAGAGGAGTTGGAGGTTTGTATGTTAGACCACGGGAAACCCTGTAGGCCACTGAGCAGGGAAGCTACGGTAAGACCGATGGTTTCGAAAGATTTGGCTAAGGGTGTAAGAGTGACTAGAAAAGGGTGGGAACTAGACATGGAGGTATCAATTAGGATTTGTTGTAATCTGGGTGTAGGGTGAAGAAAAGGTGATTAGAAACAGAAACGGTTAATATTCAAAATACTTAACCACCAGAAGAGCATGGGCACCAAACAATCAGGATAGGTGCTGCCTGTGGGTAATTGGTCCAGCTGTACCCATGAATGCTGGGCTCTGACTACATATTAGCTTTGATTAGAGGCTTACCAAAGGAATCTCACCCTGGATATGGGGGATTCAAAAAGGATCCATCAAAGATAATGTCAAAGTTCCTTGAATGTTGAAAGAATTGGTGGCGCCTCTGCTAGAAATGGAGTAGTTGTGAAGGAATGCCCAGTGTGTGGGGGGAGAAACTTTGCTTTGACCACACGGAGACTGAGAGGCAGGTGGAGAGCTGGGTGGAGAGATTTTTCAAGGTGCTGGGAAATACCGTGTTTTCCCCCAAAATAAGACCGGGTCTTATATTAATTTTTGCTCCCAAAGATGCATTTTATTCATTTATTCATGTACAAAAATCTACATTTATTCAAATACAGTCATGTCTGGCTGACGATCTTAACTGGGGCTTATTTTGGGGTAGGGCTTACGTTATGAGCACCCTGAAAATCATACTAGGGCTTATTATCTGGTTAGGTCTTATTTTTGGGGAAACAGGGTACCTGGTGTAGCCCAGGGAGGAGGTCGGCCCTGGACTGCAGATGAGGACTCGCCTGAGTGAAGCACATGAGGCCACTCACTCAGCCAATTCGGTGCCTCAGGAGCTGCGAAGGCACTGACATAATCCACCCTGTAAGTGTTCACAGTGGGAGAGAGACAAGGAAACCACCAGTTCTGGTGCAGTCTGGTAAGACCTGTGAGGGCCGTGTGCTCAGGGCAGGTGCTGGGGATGCAAAGGGACGAGCATCTGAGCCAGAACAGGAGATTTTCCTGAAGGAGATGGCCCATGAACTGAGTTTGAAGGGTTGGTTGGATTTTGCCAGGTTAAGGAGAGGAGAGGAGGAGGAAGGCTATTCCAGGCAGAGAATAGCACGTGTGAAGATACACAAGTTTGAAACAGCACGATGATTGTGGAAACTTCAGGAGCTTCTGTATGGCTGAAGTTAAGAACGATTGCACAAAATAGGACCTGAAGTAAAGCAGTGATAGCTGAGATGGTAGTGAGAGGATGAATAAAGGAGCCATTAAGGAGCATGTTTCTAGTAGAACTTTCTAGATGCTGGCCCCAAGGAGGAGTGTCAGGGGCAGCCATGTAAGATTAGCCTAAGGAGCTAATTAAAAATATACAGATTCCAGGGTCCAATCTGAAATTCAGATTTAGGAAGCCTTGGGTGAGGCAGAATCTGAATTTTATTTTTTTTTTAAGATTTTATTGGGTAATTGGGGAAGGGGAACAGCCAAGTTGTTGTCCTTCAGTCTTAGTTGGGGAGGGCACAGCTAGCTCAGTTCCAAATCCATTTGCCATCCGGTCGCCTGTCGGCAACTTGCGGCCGCTCAGCTCAAGGTGCCATATTCAGTCTTAGTTGCAGGTGGGCCTAGTCCACCATCCCATGTGGGAGTTGAATTGGCAACCTTGTTGTTAAGAGCATACTCTCTAACCATTGAGCCATCCAGCTGCCCGGTGGCAGCTCAACTCAAGGTGCCGTGTTCAGCCTTAGTTGCTGGTGGGCATAGCCGACCATCCCAAGTGGGAGTTGAGCCAGCAGCCTTGTTGTTAGGAGCAAGTGCTCTCACCAGCTGAGCCATCCTGCCACCTGTTGGCAGCTCAGTGGCAGCTCAGCTTGGGCGCAGCTCACTGGCCCATGTGGGACTCCAATCAGTGACCCTGTTGCTCAGCGCTCGCACTCTTAACCAACGGAGCCACTCTGCCGACCCCAATGAGTTTGATTCTTGAGAAAATGACTTTGACTGTAGTGGTGGGACCAGTGGCTAAGATGCAAGATTTTAAGAAGACAATGACCAACCAAAATCAAAAGGCCAACAACAGACAGGTTGAGGGAAATATTCACGGCAGGTGCGATGGGAGGAGTTAATATTATTTTTATACCGAAGAGCTTTCTCTAAGAAGTAAGCATCCCCCCTAAAACTCATGATGGTTAAAGAAGAAGAACTAACAATCTATTTGAAAAAGAGGATGTAAAACTGGTGTGCAAATGTGGATGTTTAGTCCCATTCATATCAGTCAGAGAAATGAAAGTTTAAACAAAGTGCCGTTTTTAGCTCTTAAGTTCATGATTATAGTGCAAATCAGGATGATTTTGTAAACCAGCCTGTGTGTCAAAAGCTATAAAAAATGTTCCTACCTTTTTTATCCTTTAATTCTACTTTTTGGGAATTTATCCCAGAGAAATAATTCAAAATATAGAAAAACTGAAAGCAAAAAGATGTTCAACATGACATTATTTATAACTGTGAAAAGATTGGAGACAATCTCAAAAGCTAGTAAGATAATGACTAATAATTATGGGAAATCCTTAATAAATCATTAAAAAGTTATCATGATTATATAATGATGGAAATGTTTTATATTAAATGGAAAAGTGGGATATAAAACAGTACGTAATATACTATCACCTAAATATTGTTTAAAAAAGTAATGTGTTTGTAGATTATATTCAGTATATAATGTGGGTAGAAAATGAACTGGAAGAAAACCCTCTGAAATGTTAATAATAGCTTCACTGGGTGATAGGAATTTGGGAAACTTTTATTTTATACATTTTTTTCTGTATTTTATGCATTTTCACCTAGACTTCGATAGAATAAAAATCAAAATACTGTTTATTTTAAAAGTAAAGCATAAACTTGTGTATAGCTTAGAATGATTTTTTTTTTTTAAGATTTTATTGGGAAATCGGGGAAGGGGAAAGGGGAACAGAGAAGTTGCTGTCCTTTTGTTCTTCAGTCTAGTTGTGGAGGACATCACTTCAGTGGCCCACGGTGGTATTATCATTGCGCTTTTCCCGGGTGAGGCAGTCGCTCGCCCGCCGTTGGACGGCGGCTCACGGCAGCTCCCGAAAGCTCACGTCCACAGCCGGCCAGCCCCACTGCAGCCTACACAGCCGCTGGCGACTCAAGGCAGCCCAGCTCCAGGTCGAGCTGTTGTTCACCATCTTAGCTGTAGAGGACACAGTGGCACTGGCCCTCATGTGGGTTCCGAACCGGAGCCCTGCTGCTCAGAGTTCACGTCCCAAGCCTCCCAAGCCAACTCCTAATTAACACGCCACTCGGCCAGCCCTGATATATACTTTTTTTAATTGTGTAAGAAGAAATGCTGGCAAGAGTAATAGGATTATGGGTGTTTTTTTCCCTCTTTTCTGTTTTCCAAATTGCTTGTAATGTGGCTGCAGTCTTTTTATAATCAGGAACAAGTATGTAACAGTGACATGATAGGATGAAAATGCTGAGAAAGGGGAAGACATAGCAGGACGTATGGGGTTCGACTTCTCTGGGTCCTCTTGAAAGTTGGGGTGATAACCTGTGTTACTGGGAGGCCTTTGAAGTGGCTCCAAAGATCCCAAGCTGTTGTCAGCATCTTGGATCTTTCTTTTAGTCCCCATCTTCCCTTCTAGCACCCCCTTAGGTCCATAGGGTGGCTTCTATCTCACTGTCCAGAAGCTTTCACAAGGTGCTCAAATATTAGCATCGATTTGAGCTCTTAAATTTGGGGACTTCATATTCTGGTTAGGTTTCTTTGAATGTGGATGCCAGTGACCCAGGGTCTATGGAAGAGCGAGAGCCACTTTGGCGGATGACACTTGAGGGGCCACAAACTCTCAGATCCCGAGAGGTCCCTCGTTGAGGACAACTTGGGCGTTGGCTAGTCCCAGGCCAGAATGACCACCCAATGTATAACATAATAATAAAAGAAAGAAGGAAAGAAAGGATATAGTTATGTCCTTAGTACTGTTGGAATATTTAGGTATGGAGAGCAGCTTGAACCATTAATTAATATATTTAATTTTTAAATATAAGTGAGATATGGTCCTTTAGAAACAATCTGGTATTGAAACAGTGCTGCAGTGTGCTGCTTGAGAAAGAGCCCGGCTATGCATGGCTGAAGGCAAAACCCTGGAAGGATGGAGAGAGGAACTGGAAGAAGCCCACTTACCTGGTACAAACTAACCCTTGAGGAGAAAAGGATTATCTCGGGTTTTCATGCAGGACAGTTTAGGGAAAAGAGAGCCAGCTAGGAGAACGCTGAGAACTTGGTCTTCATTAGGCGATGCAGATAGCTGAAAGTGCTGCCTGAAGCAGGGTCCTGGTAAAAGCGACCTGCGGTGGCCTGTGAGGACAAGCCCCTGAAAATCACAAGAACCAAGACTGGGTCTGGTCTGTGCCCCTGCAGATCTCACTGATCTAATTCTGGGCAAGTTAGAAACCTGTGCTCTGATTTTGCCAATGGAAGAAACAGCCAGCAAACCCAGTTCAGCTCAGCAAAGGCCTGTTGATTGTCTGCTAACCTTATGACCAGGTGCCATGGAGATTCCAAAGTAACATAAGATATGGACCTCCCTTCAAAGTGTTAACATTGTAGCTAGAGAAAGGGGTAGATAAATGTATATATGAATGTAAGGCAACTCCCTCTTTGTGAGGGATTATTTTGGATGTAAAATCTCATATTTGGGGATATATATAAAAGGCTAATGCAAAAGACGCCTAATTATATTTAGGCTTTCTTTCTCTTTAGCTCTAAATTGTGGACCATTCTTTTAAATACTTGTAGTCCCTTTTTTTTTAAAATTATAATACATTTCCGAAAATGTCTTCTAAAGCAGAGTGTCACCCCCTGGAGCACAGGAGCATTTATATGACACGTCCACTGTGCCTGGGACAGCCCTCAGTGAGTACTTGGTGGATATCGTTAAATAGATATGCAGTAGTCAAACTGCAGATGACGTGGTCCAAGGGGATTTCTGTCTCCCAGCTAACTAATTATAAAATTCTTAATTACCTTTCACCTTTTAGACAGTCTTCTGAGATGTATTTTCAGTGTTCCGTGTGGCCCTTATTTTTATGATCTTATTTCACATCTGAACATAAAATCCATGAGCATGTGGTTAAGGCCGAGGAATCACTGCTTTTAGCACTCCCCATAGTTTAGTTACATCTCTGTGTCTCTGTGATCACTGCCCTTTCAATCACCAGCATTTCCCACGCATTGCAGAATGCAGTAAAACACTGAGATCTTACCAATGAGCATGGCCATAGTGACAAAGAGAGGGGAAGCCAAAATTTAGCTGTCCGATTTTCTACAGCTCAACATCTTTATCTGAAAAGCAGTTTAGGGGAGCCACGAAAAAGTGTAGGTTCAGAAGTCAAATGTTATTAATCTAAGGATGGCCTAGAGTAGCTTTTGCTGTTTCCTGGTAGCTGCTCACCCAGATTTCAGGCAGACTTAGTAATGAGAGAACATTATTAATCTTATTGGTGAGCTGGCCTTTATAAGCCCAAACCTGTAAATAAATTTGCAGCAAACTGTTACTTACCCTTGTAGATTTGTGACTTAATCTCCTCAAGAAGCTTTCTCTGAGCAAGGCCAAGACGTCTCAGGATATACTAAATATGTGTTTGTGAACCTGACAACCAAGGAGTTCTTCCTCTCCCAGGGTCTGCCTGGAGGTCTGGGTGCTGTTTGAACGCTTGGTGCTGGACTCCAGGTCTTCTTCTGCTCTTTTCTCCTGAGGCAGAGCCCACGCTGGTGCACTAACCTGCAGCGTCTCTGCTTCTCTTCTTACCTACTCTTTCCCCTTCTCTTTCCCTTTTGCTGTGGTGTGTCCAGAAAAGGAAGTCGAGTTCCAGCGTGCACCTAATGGTGAGCCTTGCCTGCCCACCCATCTGCCCACTCCATGCTGCCTGTGCCCGCCTGCCAGCCACGCAAACCCATTCTGCCATGTGCGTGTGCTTCACTCATCCTCACTGCATGTCTGTGCTGTGTGGGCAGGTGTGGCCTATCCTGCCAGGCGGGGGCCATTGTCCGAGGTCCCCTAGTGGCCTAAAAAGCGGGCATTGGAATGTGTGGTATGGCACCCCCTGCTGCAGGGCTCCAACTGCCTCTATCAGCCTAGGGCAGGAAGTGAAACTGGCAGGGACTTGGAGCAGATGGCAATCACAAAGAGAGACACTCACTGTCACTCAGGAGGAGAGCCCTGCTCACCGGGCACAAACAGCCACTTCCTACAGACTGGCAGCCACTGGACATCTGTGTGGTGGGCAGAGGAGCTGGTTGTAGGCTCATGGCTCTGAGTCGCACTCTCCTGTCCTTCTCCCCTGTGCCCAATGTGTCATCCTTCCCACCCAGCCCTCAGGGAACAGCTGAAAGACAACAGAGAATGCGTCTTCTTTCTCATGGGACACAGGGCACCAAGAGGAACACAACAGCCTGAATCATTCTGAAACCATCCATTAAAATCAGAGGCGGGGCCACCTAGGTGACATCCTAGCCCTTGACAGATATGGCAGGGTTTACCACACCCTGGAGTCCTTGCACGCACCAGAGTCTTTGTCTCAGCTGGACTTTGCAGGCAAGACAAACATATGCAATTAGCCCCAAACAGGAGGTCAGTGTCAGTGGCTGAGCTAGGAGGGCTCTACTCTTTCCTGGTGGGGATAGAAGGGAGCAGAGCTCACATGACTTTAGACTCACATCCTAACTGCTCTTGGGACCCCTCTTCTCCAGCCTGCAGAGTTCAAGGGAGTCTTGTAGCACTTGGTTCCTAGCTTGAAGTTCTATGCCTAGTTCTGGGTTCTGGGGCGTCTCAGCCATTGACAGTAAGCTAGGGGTGGATGGGTTCAGTCAGGTCTGGTCCAAAGGGCCTTAAAAGAGGCCTCCAGGCTAGAAGAGAACAGCCTGGATAGCATCTTGTGTGTGACCTCATTTGTGCCCTGGGCAGAGATGGTAACCACGCATTTGTCTCTGTGCCTGTTAAAGAACTCACAGGCATCAGGCTGCTTCTCAGTGGCTCCCAGCTCCACTGGGACACCCAGTGAGACTGTGTGCATTGATTAGGGGATCATAAGAGGCAGAGAGCATCAATATGACTCCCCGCCCTAGAGATAGGCCTCCTTTCTTCCTTGCCATCCTCCCCCAACCCTCTCTTGCTGTGCCATTCAGTGGAGCATTTTGAAAGACAAGGAGACATCCTGGTGGTCTCTGCTGTTAGGAATGTTGGCCTGTTTGGCAGCCTACTCTTTCCTGGGGGCCTAGGTTCTGGGACTGTAGCCACAGCCCCAGATTCACCTGCCCCGCCTTGGAGCTCTGCCATTGCTCCCAGCTGACCAAGTCCAAGAGTTACGGGGCAGGAAGGCCAACAGCAAGACCCTCTCTCTGCTCGCTGGGGTCAGTAGATGCATTGTGTATCCCATTCCATCCCTTTCCTCTCTGGACACCATCTCCTATGCCAGGTTTTCTTTCTCTCCTTTTCCTTTTCTTTTCAGATTAGGCTTCAAGCTGGTGTTTTAAGGGGGAAAGAAATGGGAGGTGGCAAGTTGAAAGGGCAGCAGGAGACTGCCCCAAGATAGGGGACCCAGAGTTTCTGAATTTTGTTCTGCTTTCTTAAAAACTACCCTCCTTTTCCTTTGTAAAGTGAGAAGATCCTGCATTTCTTTGGGTGAAGGTGGTTGCTCAGTGATATGGCATCTGGCACAAGCAGAGGTTTCTGGAGAGATGCTTTAAAACAAGTCTTTGGGCACCTTGAGGATGCCTGCCTCTCCAAATACTCACCTCCTGCGATCATCTCTCAGCCATTGCTCCCATGTGCATAGTGTTATGGAGGCCACCTCAGGCCCAGCTCCTCCGGGCCAGGCCGGGGGGCAAGGGAGGTCTGGGAGTCTAACCTGGGCTGCTTTGGTGACTCTAGAGGAACTAAACCATCTGTTTTCTTGTCTCAGCCACAGAGCAACAACAAAAACAGTCTCGTAAGCCCAGCCCAAGAGCCCGCGCCCTTGCAGACGGCCATGGTACCTCCTGACTCCAGCTTCTCTGCCCCTGCCCCTGGCTGCCTCCCGCTCCTTCCTGCTTCCTCTTCTTGCCCTCCTTCCCAGGTCTCCTTGGCCTTTCTCCTTTCTCGATCCCTATAGAGCAGGCTGCTGTGTGTACTGCCCCGTAGGCCCCTTCCCCACTCATTGTCCCGCTTGACCATGCTCCTCCCTGCACGGCAGAACTGCTGTTCCTCCTCTTTTCGCTATGGGGGGGAGGAGTGCTCAGGGCTCTCAGCTAAACCTCCCAGCCCCACGCTGGGCCCCCTGGGGGTCTGCTGTGGGGGCTGGGAAGATAAGTTGCTTATAAAAGGAGAGGGTAGGAGCTTTCTTGGAACCTGTCCATCAGTTCTTGGAGGCCTCCTTGTGAAATCTGCCTCAGCCTTTCCTTTGCAAAGCCATGAACAAGAAGGGTTGGGGTCCATTCCCCCACAACTCACTCCCCTCCAGATGGTGCTGATCTCTGGGTTTCTGGAGAGCCTCATGCGGCCCGTGCTGAGTTCTCTCTGGGCTCGTCTAAGGGTCGCTGTGTACTCTCAGAACTCCCTCTTCTAGTGATGGCTAACTAGAGAGTGGGCAGAGGGGATGGCTAGGAAAAAGGGAAGGGTAATTTTGTCTGCTACTCCTTCTGCTTCTTATGGACGCTCATGCTGCCTGACATGGTGATGTAGGGACGGGAGCTCTGGGGAAGGCAGAAGGTAGGTGAAGCAGGTAGCGCTCTGGGCTCAATGTGCTGAGGGGCATCCTTGGTCTTTCTGGGAGGCCTCAGTCCTCTTCCTGTGTCCCTGCTTCCTGTGTGCCCCTCGATGAACACTGTTGGCGGGGCCCAGCCTGCGCCCTCAGCCCCATAGCTCTGCCAGTGTGCTTGTCCTGTGGGGAAAGAAAACTCAGAACTAGCAGGAATCTGGGACGGAGGCCCTCGTCCTCTTAGCTTCCCTGGTACCTGCTTCCATTAAGTGCCAGGCCTCTCTTACCAGCCAATGCTGTCCCCTAAATCGGGGGCTTCCCAGCTCCCTGGGACCCAGCTGAGTCAGGATATTTTGTCTTCTGAGAATGGCTGGTGGGCCGGCCTCAGTGATCATCATAGGGTCTCTGAGGGCACTGGGGTAGGGGTGGGGTCCCTCAGGGAAGAGCTGTCTGTCCCCAGGTCAGGAGGGTAATTTTCATCTTCTCTCACAGGAGCCACAAACCACTGTGGTGCACAACGCTACAGATGGGATCAAGGTGAGTGGATCCCAAGCCTATCTCCTGCTTTCCGTGTCAGCAGGAAACGTGGGCTGGGTCACAGGGTCCAAGGGTCCTGCGGATGGTGGCCTACAGGCTGCACCTCAAGGCCAAGGTGTTTGCCGAGTCTAGGCTGGGGGTAGTGTGTGCCTGTTTATTGCTCCATTGCCAGGAAGGGCACTATACCTTAGCGATTCTGAGCTCAGGCTCTGTAGTCAGACAGGCCTGGGTTTGAGTCCTGGCCCTGGGCCACTGGATAAGACACTCTACTACTCTGCACCTCAGGTTTTTATCTGTAAATGGGGGATAATGATGGTAGAATTTTTCTCCATGACTTGTGATGTTTAAATGAAAGTCAACGTTAGCTAGAAAAACAGGCAAGAGTATATTCAGACCCCTGCATTCTGCAGGGCCTCACCCTTTATGCTCTCAATAACCTTGTCTCCTTTTTACCACTAGTAGCAAATATTTGTTGAGCTCCAAACCATCCATGGCTCTGGTTTACAGAAGTGACGAGACAAAATCCCTCTCCACAGGCATGGGGGAGGCAGATAAAAACCCAAAAACCAAGTAAATAAGATCAATTCCAGTAGTGAATAAGTGGTATGGAGAAAATGGCACAACGTAAAGAGTGTGAACAGAGCCTTTGATTATGTGGTCAGGGAAAGGCCTCCCTCAGGAGGTGATATTTGAACTAAATAATGGGAACAAGACAGCCAGGCCAATGGGGGCAGAGAGTCCTAGACAGAGAAAGCTGCAAGTGCAGGGGCTTGACATGTACAGGGAATGAAGAAATAGAATAGACGAAATCAAGCAGAGCTAAGAGCACCGTGAGCAAGGGTGTTGGGGGTTGGGTCCAGGGTGGCAGAAAGGTGATGAAGTTGGAGAAGCGGGCAGGGCCTGCTATGTAGGACTTTACAGGCATTTGCATTTTATTCCAGCAGCAACAAGAAGTTATTGGAGGCTCTCAGCAGGGGAGTAATATAGCCTGATTTAGTCTTGGACACACCACCCTGGCCATGTTGTAGCAAGAACTTAGGGAGGAGGCAAATGTGAAAGCAGGGAGGCCAGGAAGTGATTCTCCAAGTAGTAGTTCAGGTGCCAGCTAGTGGTAGCTTGGACTCAGATTGTAACTGTACATTTGAAGAGAAGAGGTAAGAGGATTTACTTTGGAGGTAGAACTGACAGATTTGATTTTAAATTGCATAATTGAGATATGAGAGAAAGCAAGAAAGAGAAGGCTTAACCTAGAATCAAACCTAGGCTATGACTCTAGGTTTTAGCCCAAATCATGGCATTGATGGTGCCATTTACTGAGTTGGGGGAGACTAGGGAGGGAGTCTCGAAAGTTCTGTAAGTCAGATGGCAAAGGTGGAAATAGAACTTTCTATGATTCCTCCTTGCACCTACTGTAGAAGCACATAATCTGCTTTTGTTCTGCTTGGTTCCTCTGGTTTCCAAGGACCTGAGTGTATAAAAAAACATGTTCTTTTTGGACTACAGGGCTCCACAGAGAGCTGCAACACCACCACAGAAGATGAGGACCTCAAAGGTAGGTGCTGGTCCTTGGTGGGGAAGAGACCCCAGCAGTGTTTCCAGGTACCTTGGCTCCAATGGAGCACCTGCCGTGTCTGCCCCCCAGAACTGAGATTATACCCCAGGAGAGGACTTGGCATAAAGCTACTTTCCAAGAGCCAAGATATGAGGCCCCTGTCTATTGCTGGGCAGGGCAAGAGGCATCTCTTCTTTGACACCAAGTCTGGAATAGCTAAACTAGAGCTTTTTCTGAGCCGATTCCGAGCCAGAACTCAGGGAACTGTTCCTGTTGCTGATAATGATGTGACATCCCAGAACAGGGACACCTTGAGTCCCTGCAGAAGTAGCCCACAAATGTCTTGAGTCGTAAGTAGGGTGACCAGTTGTCTCAATTTCCCCAGGACTGAAGTGATTCCCAGGAGGTGGAACTTTGGGTTTTAAAACAGAAACAGTCCTAGGCTCATTGGGATGAGTTGGTTACTCTCATCACAAAGCCTTGGCATGAATGACAGCGTCAGAACCACATTTGGTTATGTCCTGGTGATCCTGTGAGGACCACCAGCCTAAGCTTGGGCCTGGCCAGAGTGCTGGGGCATATGGGAAGACGTTGCAGGCCAGACCACTGGGCATCTCTGTCCTACTCTTGGGTTTGGCCTCCTGGAATAGTTCCTTTTGCCTTCAGTAAGTGATCTTAGGCCAGGCTCTCAGAAAAGATGGAGGAATGTTGCAAGACAGAGCATGCCCAGGGGCAATAATGGGACACCAAACCTTTGGGAACCCCCAAAATAGGAAGTATAAATGTATATGGTGGTAAAGAACCCCCAAAATAGGGAGCATAAATGTATAAGGCAGTAAAGAACAGTAGCTCAGGGCTTCTGGGATTAAGGTCAGATCAGTTCAGTTCTGGCGATGCTGGCAGAGTACGTGGCTTCTTCACTGTTGGGCCCTTGACCTTATAGCCTAGCCCCCTAGAACATCTTTCCTGGAGGCAGGGGTCCTTGTACAGGCTGTTTGAAGGCTCCTCTGGAAGCCACAGCCCAGATCTGCACCTCCCTGGGGCTCGTAGCTGGGAGGCCTCTCTGGCACAGGTGGCGTGGGATGTGGTCCAGTGTCCACAGCAGCCCGAGGCGTCGCCTTGCCCCGGCTCTGCAGTGCCACGGGCTTGGGTCCTGTCCGGCTTGCTCGCTCACCTGCCTTGTTCTGTTTGTTTTGGCTGCTCTGCCTTGCCCTGCCCTGCCCTGGCTGGCTAGCTGCCCCGCTCCGCACTGGGAATGGCAGCTCGGTGCCTGAAGGACGGAGCTCCCGGGACAGAACAGCCCCCTCTGCAGGCATGCAGCCCCAGCCTTCTCTCTGCTCCTCAGCCAGTAAGTGTGAGGGAGGCACAATCTGGCTTCCGTCTCCCTGGCTTATCCGAAGCCCCTCAGGGATCCCCCCAGAGCTGTCAGCCCAGCCCAGCTGTCCGTTTTAGTAAGCTTTGGGAGCTCGGCCTCTGCTGGGTGGGGGAGCTGATTGGAGATGCTGTTCTCTAGGCAGGGGACCTTGAGACCAGGGCCCAAAGACATGAAAAGAGTGGGTGGAAGAACATGGCATGGTGGGAAGAGTAGAAAATCTCTGGGATGTGCAATGGGCCTTGCCTCAGCACCGAGACAGGAAGAAAGGCCAAGTCAGAAGTGAGGTCAGAGGTGGTGGGAGCCGGGGTGATAGTGAAATCGCGATAGCCCAGAAACCACGTTGGGATGTGGTGTTTCCTGAGGCTCAGCATGTCATGTTAATAGCACAGGGCTTGGGGTGAGACAGATGGTGAGACACACCCGAATTTGAGTCCAGCTACACTACCTTCAGAAATGTGTGAAGTAGATTAAACCACCCCGATGCTTCATTTTCCTAATCTGTAAAGTGGGAATAAAAGGGCCCCTATCTTATAGCATTGTCGTGAAAAATAAATGAGATGGTAGAATGTCTTGATATGATGCTGCCTTGCTGGGTTAATGGTAGCTCGTGTTTATGTTTTCAGTTGTGCCTAAAAATTTGTATTTTTAGATGATGCCTTTGTCTGCTTCTTTTTCTTCTACCATCTATCCTTTAGTGTTTCTAAACACAATCCTCTTCACCCATAGGGCCCCAGTCAGGTCCTGCAGATGGGTTTGGTGGGGTTGGAGGGTGTGTGTGTGTGTGTGTGTGTGTGTGTGTGTACTCACACATACCTGCTGGCCTCTAGAAAGTGGATAGAGCTTGTTGGTTCCCCTAACCTGCTGCTTATTCACCTGGGGCTACCCCCTGAAGGGTGCTGTGGGGCCCCCTCCTGGCTGTACTTCTGGCTGCACTGCCTTCTCCCAACTGTGCCGCTGGGCTGTGCTGTTCTAATGCTCGCATTTGTCTTGCAGCCTCTCGCTCCTGTGAGGAAAGGCTCGTGGTCTGGGCCAGCCCAGGGTCCTGGTCAGGGTTAGCCCGAGCTCAGTCTGAGCCCTCCCTCCCTTACCATGGCAGCACCCTCTGCTAATAGTGGCTCTCCCTGTAAGTGAGGTGCCCATGAGTGCAGGATGTCACCAGCAGTTCCTTGGCTTGGGATGGGGTGGGGGACTCTGCCTGTCAGTGTGAGCCCTGTCTTGGTTTTCCTGAGGGTCATATCCTAGCATGAGAGCTGGTATGAGATTTAGAGCTTTTCCAAGGTTTGTCTAGGGTAAACGGAGCCTTCTGTCTGGTGTGAGGCTCCCTTTAAAAAGAGTGTTTATAGTTCCAAGATCCTTTATCCCAGAAAAGCCCTTTGGAGGAGATGAGCAGGGTGAAGAGAATTAAGCATCCATCCTAGGGCTCTGTTCATCCTTTCGGAGCCCTCATCCCTGGTTAGGTTCTGCTCTCAGGCTGCCTGCTGCCTAGGGCTAGGTTCCGGACCACTGAGTGCGGGCTGGGTTGGGAGAGAGGGTGTGGTAATTGAGACCTGACTGAGCCCCTTCAGGTGAGAGACATAAGTGGGTGGTGGAAACAGGCTTATCGGGAGATGCTTCTTAGAGAAGTTAAACCTCTTGAGAATGGGATACAGACTCTGGGCAGAGTATTTATGATGTTCCAGGCTCCTCAGCTGTTAAAGACAAGAGTGTTTTCCTTATCCTGGTTGTTGATGGAGATGGAGACAAAGGCCAGAGAACCATAACTAACGGTGGGCTTCAGGAGGAGGGGGTTGTTAGCTCTACAGACAACAGAGTGGGAATGGAGAGAAAGGTGGGCCCACTCTTCCTGCAAAGGGCCTTAAAGACAGAGAAGAGGGATGCCTTTGTCAAATAGGTCACAGGGGATTCTTGAAGTACTGGGGAGGGCGCTCTGTCACTTGGGAGCTCCCCAGTCCCATGCAGGTAAATTGCTGGATTTTTTGTTTTCCCCCACAGTGCGAAAACAGGAAATCATTAAGATCACAGAACAACTGATTGAGGCCATCAACAATGGGGACTTTGAGGCCTACACGTGAGTAGAGACCCATTTCCTTTGAGATCCAAGTCTCTCAAGGCCTTTCCCTCCTCCCAAAAAGCAGCTAGGACCCTGGGAACAGAGAAGGCTGGGCCTTGGGCACAGTGTCTAAGTTAAACACCAGGCCACTAGGCTGGGAGCCCGTCCAGGAAGATACCCTATGATTGAGCCCGCCTGAGGTGTCCTGGTGGTAGGCTGAAAGCAGCTCAGCAGGCAAGTCACTAAGATCTTAACCATCTTGTCAGGCCTACCCCACAGCTAACCTGCTGCAGGACAGACACCACTAATGAGGAAGAAAAGTACAAATAACTCCCACAGAACACTGACAGGCTACTTTTTTATTTTTTTCCCCTGCAGGAAGATTTGCGATCCAGGCCTCACTTCCTTTGAGCCTGAGGCCCTTGGTAACCTCGTGGAGGGAATGGATTTCCATAAGTTTTACTTTGAGAATCGTGAGTGGGTTCGTGCTGCTGATATACTCCTGCCTGCCCCTTCACCCCCTTTGCCTCTGGCCCCCCTCACACTCCTCTTCCCAGCTGCCCGCTTTTCCCTTATTTGACCTGCCTGCTACACCCTGGCCTTTGCGCTTGCCTCCTTGTGCCTGAGAATGGTCTTAAACGGCACCTTTGAAGGCCTAGCTCCAGAGTGCCGCGTGCCCCTTCATTCTGCAGCCGCCTCATGACCACCCTAGTTGCCATAATCAGGGTCGCTGTATTTCTTTAAGCCTCACTTCTTTCCAAGATGATTGGGATCCATTTGAGATGAGGTTGAGATGATCTCAGCAAGTAATAATGCAGCTCTGTGTCTCAGATTTCACATTAGAGGAACTTAATGCCAGGATAAGACTGTACAAGCAAGTAACAGGGAACTGTTGGTGATTTGTGAAATTGGAAGTGGCTAGAGTCTTCCTGAATATCAAGAGAGACAGGAGTCCAGGCTGGGGGTTATACACTGGACAGCTTGTGGAAGTCGTAGGAGATAAGAAGCTGAATCGTCACCTTCTCTCATTTTTTCTCTCTACTAAGACCCTCCCCTTTTTTCTCTTCCTTCACACTGTATCCTGGGTCTTCCCCATCCTGCCCTGAATTTTATTTTGTCACTATTTTCTAACTACTATCCTCTCTGTGTCTCAGCTATAAATGTAAACCCTAGATTATCTAAGTAATTCTATTAGCCAGAAGCATTTCCAGAGTTTATAGAAGCTCTAGAGAAGGTTTCATGTAGCCCCTAACATTTGAATTGAGCTAAGATGTGAATCTCAATAAAAGTAACACAATTCAGTGTTTGCTGATAACGGCAATCCAACTTCTTTTGGCTTTCCCCCAGAGGATGCTGGGAACCCTAGGAATATCCTGAGCTTGGCTTTGATGATTCTATTTTAACTTTGGACTTTTTTTTTTTTAAATCATGAATCGATTTTAAGTATTTCAAGTTCTTGATTTTGCTCTGCATCCCTAATTAGGGACAAGCCAACCCTTATGAAATCTAAACACCAGCCTGACAGAGTAGAAAGATCACAGGCTTTAGTTAGAGTCAGATGGGCCTGAGCTCAAATGTTGTATGATTTGGGCAAGTACTTAACCTCCTTGAGCCTATCTCCTTATCTTGTAACAAAGAAATTAATATTGATCAAAGAATACAGCTAATGCATGTAAAACCCCCAGCACAATGTCTGATTAAAAAATAGTAGCTGCTATTATCATTGTTCCCTACCTTTCTCTTCCTTTTGGATAACTGAGATTAATGCGATAGGGTTTCCTGGCCTCTTAAAGACTCCCAGAATGGCTGCTGGAGAGAGGGGCTGACACTAGAAGTGCAGGTTGGGAGGCAAGTGCCTGGCCCTGGCCTGACGCCCTCCTACCTCCCCCACCCTGCCCTGCCCCCTGCAGTCCTCTTCAAGAACAACAAGCCCATTCACACTACCATCCTGAACCCTCACGTCCACGTGATTGGAGAGGACGCAGCTTGCATCGCCTACATCCGCCTCACCCAGTACATCGACGGGCAGGGCCGGCCTCGCACCAGCCAATCAGAGGAGACCCGGGTTTGGCACCGCCGGGATGGCAAGTGGCTCAATGTCCACTATCACTGCTCAGGGGCCCCTGCTGCACCGCTGCAGTGAGCTCAGCCACAGGTGCACCTGGTGGGGGGGTGGGGAGGGGCTGGGACAGGTTGGGTCACAGGAGACAGGGGCAGTTGAGAGGTGAGATTGGGGGAGTAGATAGGGGCCCTCCCAGAGGAATGGCTAGGGCTGGACAATGTGGTTGTCATAAGTTATGCTCTGAAACCAGACAGACTTGGGTCTAGCTCCAGGACTCCAGATTGGGTGAGCTTGGACAGGTTACTTCCTTTCCCTAAGCCTCAGTTTCCTCAGCTGTCAAAAAGAGGGACAGAGTGGTGACTACCTCATTAAGTTGTCAGAATTAAATAAGATACTTATAAGTAAAGCATTATAGTTAAGTGTTCAGCAAATGTGAGGTAATGTTATATTTAAATACTAGCTTCTCCCCCATCCTCCACCTTCTCAGGCAGACTTGGTCACGTGTGTAGTGTGTTTAAGTCCCTGTAACTCACCTGTGTGCTTATTGTCCTCTGTTCTGTTACCACGTCTATCCTGTTTGACAGGGGCATTAGGAGATCCCAGCTGGAGGTCGAACCTTTGCAGCCAGTGGCTCTGGAGGGCCTGAGTGACAGCGGCAGTCCTGTTCGTTTGAGGTTTAAAACAATTAAATTACAAAGCGGCAGCAGCCAATGCACGCCCCTGCATGCAGCCCTCCCGCCCGCCCTTCGTGTCTGTCTCTGCTGTACTGAGGTGTTTTTTACATTTAAGGAAAAAAAAAAAAAAGAAAAGATTGTTTTAAAAATATGGAATCCATACCATGATGCGTTTTAAAACCACCGACAGCCCTTGGGCTGGCAAGAAGGCAGGAGTTTGTGTGATGCCCATCCTGGCATGAGCAGCGGGCTCACCTACCAGCCCTGAAGAGGTGAGCTTGGCCTCTGGCCTCCATAGACTCAGGGGACCAGGCAAGAACTCGGACAGAGCTTTTGGGGCCGTAATGTGATTGCGTCCCCTGAGGTGGCCTGCCTGCCCGCCCCAGGTCTAGGAATGGACTTCTTCAGAATTTGCATAGGCGCCTAGAATGAGGCTGATGAGAACATCGTGGCCATCAGACCTACTTGGGAGAGAAAGCAGAGCTCCCAGCCTGCTGTGAAGGCAGCTGAGAAGCAGCGGCCGCAGGACTGAGGGCCCGGATGTTGCTGTACTGTTCCATTTAGTGTAGAAGGGAAGAGAATTGGTGCTGCAGAAGTGTATCCCCTATGAAGCCGATGAGAAAACCTCGTGTTAGTCTGACATGTACTCACTCATCCATTTCTATAGGATGCACAATGCACGTGGGCCCTGATATTGAGGCCAATCCCTGCAGTGGGGAAGGGGGAGGGGTTGCCGCTTTGCTTCGTGTTTGTTTTCTTATAACTTAGCAAGAAGAGAGCCAGACCCCGGTCAAGGCTCCCCTTGCTGCCTTTGGCAGTTCTGTTTCTGTGCTGATCTGGACCATCTTTGTCTTGCCTTTTCATGGTGGTGGTCCCCATGCTGACCCTCATCTGGGCCTGGGCCCTCTGCCAAGTGCCCCTGTGGGATGGGAGGAGTGAGGCAGCGGGATTGAGCTGATGGTTGTCTATGCATTCAGGCTGCCCTCAGGGCTGCCTCCCTTCTTACTATTCCCTTGCTGCACGTCCATCTCTTTTCCTGTCTTTGGGATTGACCTGACTGCTTTGGCAAGAAGTGTCCTCTTTAAAGCGGCCTCTTTACTGACCAACTGAAGTATAGACTTACTGCTGGACAATCTGCATGGGCATCATCCCCCCACCACCTGCATGTACCCAAAAGAGGTGTCCAGAGCCAAGGCTCCTACATTCATTGTCCCTCTCTGTGCTCAAGGAGTTCTATTCCAGGAGGGAAAGATCTATACTCTAAGCAGATAACAGAGAAGATAATGGAGGAGCAATTGATCATGGCCTTGGTTTCCCCAAAACAACTGTGCAAACTTATCTGCACAAATATCTGCACTATTGGGGGAAAGGTGGGTAGACCCCAGCTCCCTGGACTACCTTTAAGGAGACAAAGCTACAGGTTTACCTTGGAGCCAGCTGAGAAGAGAGCAGACTCACAGGTGCTGGTGCTTGGGTTTAGCCAGGCTCCTTCGAGCACCTCATGCATGCCCCAGCCCCTGGGCCCTAGCCCTTTCCTGCCCTGCAGCCTGCAGTACCAGCACGCAGACACCTTCACCACAGGGTTTGGTTTTGCTGGCTTGAAGACAAATGGTCTTAGAGTTCATTAAGACCCATAGCTTCATATGGCTGCTCCAGCCCCACTTCTTAGCATTCTTACTCCTCTTCTGGGGCTAATGTCGGCATCTATAGACAATAGACTATTAAAAAAAAAAGTCACCTTTTAAACAGGAAATGGAAGGCATTTGATGCAGAATTTTTGCATGATGACATAGAAATAATTTAAAAATAGTGTTTGTTCTGAATGTTGGTAGACCCTTCATAGCTTTGTTACAATGAAACCTTGAACTGAAGATATTTAATAAAATAACCTTTAAACCGTACATTGTGTTACTGCTATTGGAGGCTTACGCCAGAGGCTTAGAATTGAGCAGCCTGGGTTGCAAGGCTTCAGATGGAGAGATCCCCCACTCCTTTTGGGCCCATTTTGGAATAAAACTTACGCATAAGTTCATCACCCTCCAACCAGCCCACCGGGCTGCTGAGGCGAGTTTGGGTTAGGGGAGGAAGGATTTGGGGCCCTGGGTGGTATGCTAGAGGTGTCGCCCCGCCTCAAGCCCCGCCCGCGCCAAGGGCCCCCCCCCATCAGTGGGCCGGCCCAGCTCTCCCCCTTCGAGGGGCTGAGTGGACGAGGCCGTCCCTCGGCCCGCCCCTTGTCGGGGAGGTGCGGCGCCCGACGCTCGCCAGACTGTGCCACCGGGCAGGGGGGAGGGGTACTCTGCGGCTGGGGCACGGAGCCCGCGATCTCTGAGGCCGAATCTCGGCTGAGCTGCAGGCAACTGTCCGACTGCCCGGCACCTCGGCTGCTCTGCTGCGCGGTTGCCCGGCCCAGAGGCGGCGGGGACCTTAGCGGACGCCGTAAGCGACAGCGCGCCGCCTCCCCCCAGCGGGAGCGGTGGTTGGGCCCGGCTGCGGCAGAGTGTTCGCTGGGAGATGGCGGAGCCGCCGCTACGCGGCCCGAGGCCCCGAGAGCAGGGAAGCCGGGCAGCCCCGGGACGCGGCGGAGCCCGGGGACAGCGGGGAGGCCGCCCAGTCCGCCGGGTGAGCTGCCCCTGAGTCTATCCCCCCACACACGGTGGCCTGTAGTTCCTCTGCTCACAGACTTCCCCTCTGTTGCCACCGCAACCACCCGCAGGGTGGTCCTGGGCGGCCCCTCAGCGCGGCCCTGCGCGCCCCTTGCCCTGTGTCCCTTCCACTCCCCTCCCTCGCAGTGGCCACACTCCCCTCCCCCCGCCCCCTCATTACAGGGCCCTTCCCCCCTCGGGGCTATCCTCCGATGTCACCCCAGACTCTCCTCATCGTGCCCCTTGCCCCTTCCCCTTTAACGCCCCACATCCGGCGCTGCCTTCATATCTACCTGTGACCCCATATTCCCCCTCAGCAGCGTTCCTCCTTCCGTGACCCGCTGTGCCAGCCCCCCGTGCTCGTGTCGCCCCTCGGTATCCCCTCTTCCTACAACATCTGCTTGTTTCCCAGCGCG
>NW_017731365.1:6144452-6192385 GCF_001890085.2 Hipposideros armiger | reverse complement strand
CCCGGCCTTCCCCAAGCGCTATCACTGTGGCTTTCTCCCAGCCCAGGCCTGGATGACCCCTTTGGTTTCTCCCTCAGAAATCTCCCATTGCTGCACACACACACTGCACCGCCCCCCACTTACTCGGTGTTCCCACATCTATGCGTTTCATACCACACCCTACCCCAGTAGCTCCCTCCGCACCCCTTCCCTAAATATTGCTGTTTCTTCTAGGTATGAAGCTAAAATGCAGTGGTTAAGAGCACGGGCTATGGAGCTTGACAGGCCTGATTTTGAATCCCAGTTCCTCCACTGACTGAGCTGTGTGATCCTGGGCAAGTTCCTAAGCTTCTCTGGACCTCAAATTACTCATGTAAAATGGGGATCATAATAATATCTACCTCTTACTTACCTCTTAGGGCTGGTGTGAGCATTAAATATTTGGAAAGCTCTTAGAAGAATGTCTGGCAAAGAGTAAGCTCTCAATAAATGTTAACTATTATACTTAATACACCCCCAGTATCCACTTCCCTTCACTGACTTCTCATTACTGTGTTTACCCCAAAGAGTTGCTTCTAATTCTTAGGGCTCACCCCTTCCCATCACCATGTTGTTCCTCTCACAGTTCTCTTTTCATGTCAGTTTGTTTTACCTAGGCCAAAGGCGAACTATTCTTAAATCATGTCTCTCAATTCTGAAGGACCCTGCCTCTGCCTAATCACCCCTGAGATGTGTATGTGTGGGGGTGGGTGGTAAAGAGTGATTGCCAGCCACTGACCTTAATAGGAGTGGCTAACGTGGGGGAGTGACAATAAAGCTTCTAGAAGCAGTCTATCCATTTAAGAAAAAAGTCTCCAAAATTAGATCCCTTAAAACTGTTTCCAGATCACACTGACCTTACTCCTCTCTTGTACTGGTTGGATATTACTTAAGCTCCTGTTGCTGTGTCATCCAGCTTTACTCAGTTTGCTGTTTCTGTAACAGGATTCAGTTCCTCATGTCTCTCCAGGCTAGCTCAGGACTCTTCTGAGCTTTTAATGGATGAGGGTATAGTACCGCCTAGGCTAAGTTAGGAAGGAGAACTGGAGTGGATAGGGAGAGAGACTCTGGACTCAGCTCTCTGGCTTTTCTCAGGTCCCAGTGATGTGGCTTGCTCTGGGGTTACATTTTTATCACCACTTATGACAATGGCATGGTAAGGTGAAAGGCAGAGGAGTAATTAATTTGTCACAAGCAATGGAAAAGAGAGTCCCTAAGTTCTGGGTTTGGAAGCTAATAGAATGGTTAGCTAGCACCATTTCTCTTTCGTCTAAAATTTCTCCCACCATAGTGTCCACTTGACTGCAAGTTCGTTAATGCTGTTAGCCTGTGATGTTGGGTTTGATTGATGAGGAAGATTAACAGACTCATGAGTTTCCGCTTATCTGACATTTCGTTGGAGCACGGGACTTCTGGGGCTTTCCGTCCCTTCCTCACAGGAAGACCTGAGCTCCTACTGGCTGGCCAACTGCTCGGTCATGGGCTGGGAACTCCTTTCAGAGCAGGTTCATTTTCAGCCACTTGGGCTGTTTGGCCTCTTATTGATGAGAGATTTATTCCTTTCCAGCCCCTGAATATACTGCTCCAGCTCTGAGCTTAGCTCAGAGAGGGGAATTTAGACAGTATTCTAAGAAGGGAAACAACCTCTGAAGCTAAGGTATGAGATCAGATTGTGTTGTACAGTTTTGTGTTTTGTGTTTTTTTTGAGAACAAGTCATCCTGTGAGTAGAAGGTAAGAGAGATGTGTGAAGAGGGTAATGGATCAATGACACAGTTTTGAAGCGAGAAATAATCCATTGATTTCTTTCTTACAGATAGAAGAGGAAGAGATTGTGAACTTTGATGACCTCTGATGTGAGGAGCTCAAGCCAAAGGTGGAGCCTGGCTAGATTCGCACCCTGAAGCTATGGGCCAGGGGGCCATGGTGACCTGACACCAATGGACTCTGTCCAGTTGCCCCCTGTTGCCCCTTCTACCTCCCCTACCCTATACTAAGGGGACTTGTCTCCACCTCTTTAGGAAACTGACCCTGAGCGGATCCCTTTCCCCTCTTTTCCTATCCTTCCACCCTCCCAAGAGAGCCCCAGCTTGTACCATTCCTACCTCCCGTCCCTGAGGTAGTCCCCATCCCTGCCTCCCCCCCGCCATGCTCAAGCTGTGGAAGGTGGTCCGCCCGGCTCGGCAGCTGGAACTGCACCGCCTCATACTGCTGCTGATCGCTTTCAGTCTGGGCTCCATGGGCTTCCTGGCTTACTATGTGTCCACCAGTCCCAAGGCCAAGGAGCCCTTGCCTCTGCCCTTGGGAGACTGCAGCAGTGGTGGAGCAGCCGGCCCTGGCCCTGTACGGCCTCCAGTCCCACCTCGGCCTCCCAGGCCTCCAGAGACAGCTCGAACAGAACCCGTGGTCCTTGTGTTTGTGGAGAGTGCATACTCCCAGCTGGGGCAGGAGATTGTGGCTATCTTGGAGTCTAGTCGTTTTCATTATAGCACTGAGCTGGCACCTGGCCGAGGGGACATGCCCACACTGACTGATCATACCCGTGGCCGCTATGTCTTGGTCATTTATGAGAACCTGCTCAAGTATGTCAACCTGGATGCCTGGAGTCGGGAACGGCTAGACCGGTACTGTGTGGAGTATGGTGTGGGCATCATTGGCTTTTTCCGAGCCCATGAGCATAGCCTACTGAGTGCCCAGCTCAAGGGCTTTCCCCTTTTTCTGCATTCAAACTTGGGGCTCCGGGACTACCAAGTGAATCCTTCTGCCCCCTTATTGCATCTCACACGCCCCAGCCGCTTGGAGCCTGGGCCACTGCCTGGCGATGACTGGACCATCTTCCAATCTAATCACAGCACATATGAACCAGTGCTTCTTGCCAGCCTTCAGCCATCTGAGGTGCCAGGCCCAGTGCCTCGCCGGGCCCGGCTTCCCACGGTGGTACAGGACCTGGGGCTTCATGATGGCATCCAGCGAGTGCTCTTTGGCCATGGCCTTTCCTTCTGGCTCCATAAACTTGTTTTCGTTGATGCTGTTGCATACCTCACCGGAAAGCGACTCTGCCTGGACCTTGACCGCTATGTCTTGGTGGACATTGATGACATCTTTGTGGGCAAGGAAGGTACCCGCATGAAGGTGGCTGACGTGGAGGTCAGTCTTCTTTTCCCCAGAGGCCGTTTCAAGCTCTGACCTGACAGACTCCCTGCCTTGGTTCTGAGCTTGTCATAGACACAGCCCTGCCCTTTCCAGGCAGGAAGAACACTGCTTACGTTTCTCCTGCTCAGTTGCTCTCCTGATTTCTCGTGTCCCTGCTACTTTTCCCAGGCTCTGTTGACCACCCAGAACAAACTCAGGACCTTAGTCCCCAACTTCACCTTCAACTTGGGCTTCTCGGGCAAGTTCTATCATACTGGTGAGTTTATTCCCGTTCTTTCAGCATATCAGCCTTATTGGTCTGTCCCTTCACTGTCCATGTCCCTGGGTAGACAAGTTGGAGAAAAGGGGCAAGATGTGGAGTCAGAATGCTGTGAGGAGCTAGTGGTGGGTATGAATTTAGGTAAGCAGGGAGGCTGGAGGGCACATTGGCAGGGGGTAGGTAGTCAGTCTTAGGTGGGCAGATGTTGTCCCCAGGATGGAAAGTGGTCGGTGTTGTTACAGAACAAAGGAGGGCATAGAGGCTGACTGACTGGCTGTGGTCAGTGGTCAGTGTGTGGTCATAGGGACAGAGGAGGAGGACGCAGGGGACGACATGCTGCTGAAGCACCGCAGAGAGTTCTGGTGGTTCCCCCACATGTGGAGCCACATGCAGCCACATCTGTTCCACAATCGCTCTGTGCTGGCTGACCAGATGAGGCTCAACAAACAGTTTGCTCTGGTGAGACCCTTGGATCTCTTCCCCATGCTTTTTCCCAGAGATAATGCTTTCTTTCCAACCTTCCCCTAATGGGGTACCCTTTCTCTACGCTTTCCATTTTTCTTTCTGTGGAGGCATCCCCACCCTCTTTACCCTCTACTCCCCAAACCTCACCAGGTCCTGGTAAGAGTTTATGCCATTCCCAGGAGCATGGGATTCCCACGGATCTGGGGTATGCTGTGGCCCCCCACCACTCGGGCGTGTACCCCATCCACACGCAGCTCTATGAGGCCTGGAAATCTGTGTGGGGCATCCAGGTGACCAGCACTGAGGAGTACCCCCATCTCCGCCCTGCCCGCTACCGCCGTGGCTTCGTTCACAATGGCATTATGGTGAGGGACTCCTAGTACAAACTTGAATCACACTCCCACATTTTGAGTCTCCAACCTGCACTGACTTGTGTTCTGTCAGCTGCCAGTCCAGTTCATCCACATAATGGAGCAGAGGGGTAAAAAGTCATAATGTACATAGCAGGAGTTTTATTACTCTAACTTCAGACCGATTCCTCCACAAACCCAGGGAATTCTAATGCCTCGGGACTTTTGTTCTTCGTCCGCTTCTCATCCTACCTTTCAAATCTCATCTAGCCCTGTTTCTTTCCCCTCCAGGTGCTGCCACGGCAGACATGTGGCCTCTTCACTCACACAATCTTCTACAATGAGTATCCCGGAGGCTCTCGTGAACTAGACCGGAGCATCCGAGGTGGAGAGCTCTTTCTGACAGTGCTGCTTAATCCGGTAAGGTGCTGAGAAAGGGCTAGAAGATTGGAGAACCCAAGTGCTTGCAAGGCGTCTGGGACCTTTGCTCATCACGCCTGATTCTGAGGTGGGTGGGCTCTCCGACTCTGACATGCAGGCATCCCCTTGCAGATCAGCATATTTATGACCCATCTGTCCAATTACGGAAATGATCGTCTGGGCCTGTACACCTTTGAGAGCCTGGTGCGCTTCCTCCAGTGCTGGACACGGCTGCGCCTGCAGACCCTTCCTCCTGTCTCTCTTGCACGAAAGTACTTTGAACTCTTCCCTCAAGAGCGGAGCCCCCTTTGGCAGGTATGGGTGGAACTCTAGCTGACCAGATACATGATGGGGGTGGGGATTGAAGAAAAGATTAGGCCTTATCTGATTCCTGGCCTCCTTCAGAATCCCTGTGATGACAAGAGGCACAAAGATATCTGGTCCAAGGAGAAAACCTGTGATCGGCTCCCCAAGTTCCTCATTGTGGGACCCCAGAAGACAGGTGAATCATCCTTTATCAACTTTTCTGCCCTGCCTTAAACTCAGGATCTTGGGCCAAGGAACTCCTTTCTCATACCCACTCCTCATTAATTCAGTCTCTTGAGACAGCGATTCTTAACCCTGGTTGTATATCAGAATTATCGAGGTTTTTTTTCCCTAAAGATCCACAAGTGATTCTGATGCATAGTCATGTCTGAGAACCACTATTTTAACCCTTCCGTCAGCCTCTCTTACACTTTCCTTCTATGTCTAGTTTGGCCTAAGGGGGTTTTACTACCGAGAGTGGTTCTTTTCTCACCTTCAAGCCCATGTTGTTGAGCTGGCTTCTCTCCCACAACGGCCTGGATTTTCTCTCCTGTTTAGGGACCACAGCTATTCACTTCTTCCTGAGCCTGCACCCAGCTGTGACTAGCAGCTTCCCTAGCCCCAGCACCTTTGAGGAGATTCAGTTCTTCAACGGCCCTAATTACCACAAGGGCATTGATTGGTGAGACCGGGACCCCTTGAAATGCTTCTCAGAGGAACACTCCTGTCCCCCAAAATACCCCATTCCAGCTTCCATTGCACTAACGTCTGGCACCTTCACTCTGCAAATTCTCTGCCTCCTCTGTGCTGCTTCTTAGGTACATGGACTTCTTCCCTATCCCTTCCAACGCCAGCACTGACTTCCTATTTGAAAAAAGTGCCACCTACTTTGACTCTGAAGTTGTACCACGGCGGGGGGCTGCCCTCCTACCACGAGCCAAGATCATCACTGTGCTCACCAACCCAGCTGACAGGGCCTACTCCTGGTACCAGGTGAACTTGAAGCTAGGGACACATTAGGGCTTAAGGGAGGGAGGTGCTGACTGCTAGAGAGACACAAAGGAATAAGGGTAGGGAAATTAAGCTCATGCCTTGGAGAGGGGTCTCTATGCTGTCTGTTCACCAGACCCAAGAGGAGGGCAGAATAATTCTATCATACCACCAATCCCTTCTCTTACTGTTCCTGTCCTTCAGCACCAGCGAGCACATGGAGACCCAGCTGCTCTGAACTATACCTTCTACCAGGTGATTTCAGCCTCCTCCCAGGCCCCTCTGGCACTTCGCTCCTTGCAAAACCGCTGTCTTGTCCCTGGCTACTATTCCACCCATCTACAACGCTGGCTGACTCACTACCCCTCTGGACAGGTACAGTCCTCCAGTAGCCCTCATTGGGGTCCCCCTTCCCCTCCTCTTTCCTTCAGCCCAGAGGCTTCTAAGCAATACCACTTCTAAGAGGTAACCAATCCCTGTCCCTAGCTGCTGATTGTGGATGGGCAAGAGCTGCGTACCAATCCAGCTGCTTCAATGGAGAGCATCCAGAAGTTCCTGGGTATCACACCCTTTCTGAACTACACACGGACCCTCAGGTGGGAGAGCATGACCCAAGAGAGGAGGACTATGAGGGAAATGGGGAGGCAGGTTGACCATGTCTGTTTGGAAGACATGGATTTACCCTGTCTCGCAAGGAAAGACATGTGTCCCTGTGGGCTGGGAAAGGTAGTGTACATTTATGGAGCTTGGATTTCTTTTTTCCCCTGCCACCTAATGGCCTCTTCCTGTTGAGCAGGTTTGATGAAGATAAGGGATTCTGGTGCCAGGGACTTGAAGGTGGTAAGACTCGCTGTCTAGGCAAGAGCAAAGGCCGGAGGTACCCAGATATGGACACTGAGGTAAGTAAATTCTGGGGCAGGTTACCCTTCTCCACCGCCAAGATCTGATTCTATGTCCCACTCCTTACCATTTCTGCCTTCATTTTTCTCCTATCAGTCCCGCCTTTTCCTTACGGATCTTTTCCGGAACCATAATTTGGAGCTGTCGAAGCTGCTGAGCCGGCTTGGACAGCCAGTGCCCTCGTGGCTTCGGGAAGAACTGCAGCATTCCAGTGTGGGCTGATGTCCCAGCCTCCTGTACCAGCAAAGAGCCCCCTGCCTCCCTAAGGGGCGAGTCCACAGCAGGGCCCACAAAGGAGATTTAAGTGGCCTGGCCCCACCCCCTTCTACCTCAGTGGCCTCCAGGCCTGGGATGTCTGAGAAGGGATGGGCATCCCTTTCCCATAGCTCTGGGGTCTGATAAAGGGGCTTCCCTTGATACCCACATTATGGTACTAGCCACCTTTGACCCGTGGTCTTGGAAGGTAGAGAGGAACGAGAGGGTCCAGGCAGGGTATAGAGGAACATATTAATGAAAATGATTTCCCTCTTCATCCCCAGAGTGTATCTATCTATACCTGGATATGGGAGGGAGCCCTTACTGTGGGATTAATGGCATCTACCTGTGGCCCGGCCTCCCTAATGTCATTCACATTGAATGGGGATGAGGTCGGACAGTGGCTCATAGAGCTAGTATGAGCCCTAGCTGTGGGCTAGAAATGTCCTTAATAAACATCCTTATTTTTCTGTCTTGTCTGCCTCACTGAAGTGGGAGAAACCTAGAATAAAGTACCAGACTTGTCCCCTGGTTCAGGGTTCATCTGCATATGGAGGGAAAGAAGGGAAAGGCCCAGGCAGACTAGAGTAAAAAAGGAGTTTATATATTTATAAATGCCAAATAAATACCAGAGGCCACCCAGCGCCCCCTCCCAGATAGGGCTGTCTCCCCCAACCCTAGGCTTCTCGGGTCAGAGACATCTTGGCCCCAAGCTACAGCCAAAGAGCAGCTGCTAGTCTGGGCTACCAGGGAACTGGGTGGGGATGATCTGTCCAGCCAAGATTCACTCCCCCTGTGTGAGGGGCCCCCATAGCCACAGGCCTGGGTCCCTGTATAGGGCCCTAGGGGTGTCAGACTCAAGGGGAGAAGGTGGTCATCTCGAGTGAGACCTGTTGCCACAGCTCCTTGGTCTGTTTGCTGCGCTTGAGGTTCTGCAAGATGTCGTTGAACTGCATCATGCCCATGGGTGTCAGGCAGAAGGCGCTGCGGGCACTGCGGATCGCATTTACAAAGTCGTCGTAGTCGGCAGGGGTCAGGTGAATCAAGCGATGGTGGATATACTGGAAGAGGGTGTGCAGAGGATGAGCCACTAGGCACAGAACCAGGCCCCTGTGCCCTAGCATGCTGGGTGCTTTGTGCCATGCCTGCCCAGGAAGTGCTCCACCCTGCTCCATACTTCCTGGGTTGTCACCTGCATGTATGCCTGTTGACAGCGCTGCACCAGTTGGTGGAAGGCCGGGGCACGCAGATGGTTGTGGGCATGAGCAGGGCTCAGCCGCTGCAGCGTCTCCATGACGATCTCCTGCAGCACAAACGGGCTCAGCACCCCCTTGGCTGCCCCCACACAGAACTGGTGCACGTAGTTCACTCCTGGGGGGCAGGGGGAGGGGCATGAGACGGGGGTGGCCACCTCTGCCCTAGGGACCCAACTTTTATCTCTCAGCTCTGGCCTAGCAGAGAGCCTCCCTCCACCCCAGGAGCTGAGGTAGCCCCCCACCCCCCGCGCACGCACACATACCCGACCAAGGCCTGAACTCTGAGCAAGAGCTAGGAAGGAGGTCTGGGATAGGAATGGGGGAGCAGGTGGAGGCGGACAATGGTCCTGGGGAGGGGAGGTGTTACCCAGCTTTGCCGCCAGCCCCAGCAACCATTTGACATCATCAGTGTAGGGGGGAGAGCGGGAGAAGTTGTTGGGGTGATCATTGTGTGCCCGGCGACCCAGCATCTCCAGTGCCAACATTCCTGGGAGAAAAGAGTGGGCACATGGGGATGCATCCTCATCACCATCTACCCCAACTGGTACCTGACCCCATAGTAAACACATTAAGAGCTGTGGGTGGGAGTTGTTACTGAAGAGTCTCTGGCACAACTGCAGGTGGGGGTACAAGGGACCTCCTCTCACCAACACGGTAGGCAGCGTGCAGGTGGTGCAGGCTGTGTGGGTTGACAGGCTGGCTGTGCGTCTCCTCCTCGGGTGGTGGAAAACCCCCGCTCACCAGAGGGCTGGGCTGTGTGGTCAGGGCAGGCAACGAGGCACCCTGGATGGCTGGAAACGTAGATGCTGGATGGACACTGCTCACTGAGGGAGGGATGAAAGCCACGTGAGGAACTCGGCCCAAAGCGGGGCAGAGAGGATACCCTCCCTCCCTCCCCTGCCCAGTGTGCCTCCCCTCCATTCACCTGTTCCCTGTCCCCACAACTCACAGGCCACACTAGCGGGCAGTGGGAGCCCTGGCTCTGTGTGATAGGGATGTACTGTGATGGGTGCCATGGAAGGGACGGGGAAAGACACAGCAGTGGCAGCAAGTGAGGGGGGAGTCACCGAGTAAGGGTACTGAGCCCCCAGGAATGCAGGATGTACACCCTAGAAGCAGAAAGAGGAAGAGAAGGAAGATACTACATTATAATAGGATGCAGTTTCCCCCTTTGTCTCATAACCGGGTATTCCTACATTTCTTTTCTTATTTGGGCTGGGTACCCCCGATTCCCACCACCTCTCCCAGGACTCTTGGACAGCCCTGTTCTCCCAGAGTACCCCACTCCACCCCCCCGTGAACTGTTCGCCCACATCCCCAACCCCCCAGTATCACTGGTCTCACCTGTGGGTATGCAGAGCTGGGCACAGGGAAGACGGCAGGCCGGGGCATATGAGGCATGGGGTGGGCGGGGTGAGCTGGGTGGGTGAGGTATTGAGGGCTGCAGGGCAGGTGGGGCTGTAGAGCAGTATAGGGGTGCAGGCCAGGGGAATGACCATGCCCCAGTCCTGGTCCTGGATATAAACTGGACCCCACTGAGATGACTGGCACCACTGTGGCTGCTGCTGTCACTGCTGCCGCTGCCACTGTAACCGGCTCAGTCCCTGGGCCCCCCCTGCCCTCAGGCAGCCCCCGCCCAGCCTCCCCAGCTGCCCTGATCCCATTGGCACTACAGTTTGTAGCCCCTTCACGGGCTGTGGATGAGCCACCTGCTGTTTGCTCATATAGCCAGAACCACTGGTGAGCAACCTCAAACAACACTTCGGGGTACACGCCCCCACCCTTAGCCGCCTCTTCCACTGCCATGCAGGCCTTCTCCAACATCAGGTTATCCTGGAAGGGAGGGGCACAGAGGGTTAAGGGGGAAAGGCTTCACTCAGGGATGACATTCCAACGTCTCCCCCAGAGCTGGCTGGTTCCCAGGGTGGCATCGGAGGTCAGGGCCAATGCTCAGAGTCTGTGAGAGCAGTGAAAGCTTCACACAGACACTGAACAAATACTTGCTGACCAGTAGAAGTCAAGAACCAGGTTAGAGTCCCAGTTCCAAACTAATTTAGCCATTCCGTCCCATCCAAGTCCCATCATGTCCCCGAGGCCTTCCCTAAGCATTCCATCCTGATGATCATCTTGGTGCCTTATAGGCCTCTATTTCCTTATCTGTAAAATAGGAACAATCCTAACCTCAGAGATGTAAAGTAAAAGAAGTAATGGATGTGACAGCACATTAATATGTCAAGTGTCACCATGAGAGGACAAACTGGGTAATTTGTGAACTCCAGGATACAGGAATCAAGAGCTGGGCTGTCAGCTTTCCCCGTGCCCAACCTCCCTGCCCAGATGCCCCAAGCAGGTCCCCAGATTGTCTCTAGAAATACCTGCTCCTTGCACTGCACCAGGGCCCGCTGGATCTCATTGGGGTTCAACGCGTGGGCATGAGGCAGGCAGCTTAGGGCTAGTTCTGCTGCTGCCCTCACCATATTGGAGTCTCGTGCCCGTGATGCCCTGTCAGCCAGGGATGCAACCTCAGGAGGTGTCAGGTGCCCATCCCAGCATTCTACCAGTATAGTCAGGGCTGCACTGCCAATCTCCATTGCCTGGCCTTTGGGGAAAGGAGAGAAAAGCAGAGTGGGAAGAATGGGCACCACTGGGAAGTGGAAATGGCCTCTCTCCTATCAGATCAGTAACAATAATTGATTATCTCTATCACTTAATCTCCTCCCTATACCCAAATCAAAACATGGGATTTACCTGTAATCCAGGAAACGTGGGAAGAATAGGTACGTGAAAGCCAGTTGGGAGAAACAAAGTTGTGCAGGCCAAGGGCATAAAGCCCAATCTCGAAGGCGCAAAGGTGCAGGTTGCGATGAGGACCCTGGTGGCCCCCTGAGGAAGATGGGTGTGTGAAGATG
The DNA here is from genome assembly GCF_001890085.2 of Hipposideros armiger. Classification (NCBI taxonomy): domain Eukaryota; kingdom Metazoa; phylum Chordata; class Mammalia; order Chiroptera; family Hipposideridae; genus Hipposideros; species Hipposideros armiger. Next base: position 6,181,106 of record NW_017731365.1, on the reverse strand, counting down.
GAAGTGCTGCTGTTGCCCCCTGCCTTGATCAGCACGGTCTTCGCCAGCTCGAAGTAGAAGTGTGCAGCGGCCTCTGACGGCTGATTGGGTACATGAGGGGCATGACTCTCGGGACGGCGGCCCTTGTACCTGAAGGGGCAATGGGGTAGGGACGGGGGTTGGGGTTTCTCTGAAATGAGTGTCCAGGTAGGTTGGGAAAGACCAGGGTAAGTGAGGACGTTGGGGGACAAGAATTGGCTTACACTAATAACGTGGCTCTAAGGGTGGGCCAGACCAGAGGAGACATGTTTCTTCCCACTGACCTGCCAACTTCAACTGTCTTCGCCCGGGCCCCTCCACTGGCACTGGCCCGGCGACTTCCACTGGAAGACGAGGAGCCCAGGGAATCTGAGGAAGAGCTGCTAATGCTGTCACTGTCCTGTCCTCGACCCCAAGAGGTAGGGGCCCAGCCTCCTCGAAGTGGCCTCCGGCTTAAGGTGGGGGAGCTATCCGATGTTGTTTCAGGGGCACTGCTGTCAATGCTGGCCATGCCTAACCCCCCAAAAGACAAGTCAGTCTCAGAAGTTCCAGAAGTCAGACTTTAGGAATATCCTTCCCTCCATGTCATCTCATGGGCTGTCATACCTGTGTGCTTCTTCTTAGGCCGCCCTGGGGAGCCCCAGCCCCGTCCATTGTAGCCTCCACGACTGCCAAGTGCCAGGCGGCTAGGAACCTTCCCTTCCGGCCTGGGGGTCAAAGCCGCCTCAGATGGGAGACCCTCACAGGGGGAATGTGGGGAACTCTCTAGGAGGGGAAAATACAGTGAGATGAACCCAGGAAAGGATCCCCAACATAGTTCCATACCATTCATCACCCTGCCCAGTGCCCCCACCTCACCAGGCATATTCTTCTCTGTGAAGCCCTCAGTGGGGCCTGGCCCAGCCCCTGCCACACTCCCTGGTTGAGCAGGTCCTGCAGAGCCTGAGGTTAGTGGCTGCAGGGCCCCTGGGGCAGATGGGGCCCCATGCTTTGAAGGAGATCTCTGGTTGGCTGTGGCTGGGCGGCTAGATGAGTAGAACGAACTCAGTGTCTGTGGCTTATGCGTCTGGCTCTCTCGATCCAAGAGTTTGTCTAAGATCTGGAGGACAGAGAAGGGTGACAGAATGCCCTTTATCTCCTATTACCTTCTTATCTCCTTGAAACAGATTAATACTACCTCCTCAGGAAGCCTTCCCCAGTTATAATGATAGGAGAACTTACTGGAAGATTGGGGCTGGCTTAAATATCTCCGTGTCCTCTATAACACTTACCACAGGGCTGAGTATATTGACATCAATAAATATTGAAACAAATGAATGGATAACTGACTTTATGCTCTCTGCTTCTCTTCCACCATTCTGCCCAAGTACTCCTATAAGTACCATTGGTTTCCTGTTCTTTATGAGATATTCCCAAGATTCCCTACTTATCTTCTATGGGCAGAATAGCCTTTTTCTCATTGTACTGAAAACTCCTGAGAAAGATGGTGGAATTTGCTCTCTTTGTCTGTCAAAATCCCAGTACCTCAGTCCCTTACCTTTTTGAGCTTGGCCTGGTCATCCTTGTAAGTGATCATTAGTGCCAATGCCAGATCACCCTTCTCCCGACGTGTGCCTTCACACAGGAGGGGATGCTCTGCCTCGCTCACTGTTGTCTTCATGCCTGTGAAAAGGACAGGCTCATAGGAACTGAGAATGGCCATAACTCCCAGGATAAATAGGCCATGGCTCCCCAGCCACCAGCATGTGACGTAAGGCTGGTCCAACCTACATCCTCTATGCAAAGTCCCCAATGCCTATCACACCCAGCTTAGCTAAGCTCAAATCTGCTTTTCTAAGACCTTCATGACCTGGCCCACTCTACCTTCCCAGAATACCCACCACTTTAAGGAGGTTGGGCTCCTTACTCTCATGAAGACTTGATGACCCGTCTTTATTCATGGTGTTTTGTCCCCCTATTTAGAATTTAACTCATCTTTTAACCCACATTCCATATTCTAACCCCTCCCTGAGGCCTTTCACTAGACACTTGTTTCACTGCCCTTATAACACCCAACACCCACAGCACATTTTGCCCTAAACTCTTAACTGTCTCATAGGCACTACTTGGTTAGACATGTCATCCTGGCTTCCCATTACCACAGGGTCCTTCAGAACCAGGCCCATGTCTCATGCCTTTCAAGGTCTGGGCCAGGCTTAGCTCAGACATGCTCAAGACATTGACACACTCACCCAAGGCAGCAACTGCTGCTTCAAATCCCAGCTCCTCATCCCCAGGCATCTCGTTGTTCCAGTTGCGACTTGGGGGCCGGGAACCCGTGGGAGAAACCACTGGGTGAAAGTTGGGGCAAGTCAGGCAGACAGAAGTATCATGGGAAAGAATGAAAGGGAGGGAACCCAAACTGTCATCACTACAGACCCTCCCAGGAAGCTGCCTGAATGAGTCCTGGCAATTCAGAGCCTTGGGGCTCTAGGTTTTTCCCTAGAGAGAGCAAGCCCTGCCCCATTTCCCCACCTGCTGTAGAGTCAGGCACCATACCTGGGGCACAGAGAACGTCAAAGATGAAACTGGCCAACATGAGAGGCAAAACAGGCCGATAGTCACAAAGTGTCCCCTCCCGAAGCTCCTCTGCCCGGCACCGCATGGTACTCATCTCACTCGGACCCAGAGGAATCTTCTTGAGCAAGGCAGCCACCTCAGATTCCTGGTATGCCAGCTTCACCTGAGGGCAAAGAAAGGAGCTCAGACCTCTAATACCTCAATGGAGATCGAGGTACAAGGCTCTGAGGAGATTACAGCATAGGCTAAGACAGAACCTCTGACCTCCAAGGCCTTGGTAGAAGCCGGGGGCCGCTGTAGCTCCAGGGCAAACATGCCAACTCGGAAGGCCAGGTTGTGGTGCTCTGGGCGCTCACTCAGTACTGTTAGCAGGAAGGCCGCCTTGGTCAGGGTGTTGGTAGCCACCCAGGTCTGACGGCTCGTAGACACCTTGTTCTTCTTGCCCTAAAGAGAGACGCACAAGGAGGCGGGCAGATGAGTCTGACTCCCCTGGGTGGAGGGACAAGGAGGCTCTCGCTTGGGGTAGGGCATGGGAGAGGGTTAGGGGTAAGTGGGGAGGGAAGGGGAACGGGGTCTCTCTCACCTTGGCAGGGGGCGGCTCTACCTTGAGGTCGGGTGGGTTGGCTAGCAGGTCCTGGGCAAGCTCCACAGTGAGACGAGAGGCCTCACTGCTGTAGCCGTGCGCATGCAAGGCCTCAGCACAGGCAAATAATACCTGGAGGGAGGACACGGGCACCAGGCAAGTTGAAGTCCAAGGGCAGGACACCATGCTCACTCATGCAGCAAACATCCCGTAAGCACCTGGGCCCTACGCTGGTCCTGGGTACACCACAGGAACTCACAGTCTCGTTACAGAAACCAACACCAAACCAGCATGAAGCTGGCTACTACTGGGCAAGGTCAAGAGGGGAGCAGGTGGGTAGGATGCCTCATTGGGGCATGGGGCAGACTCAGGGAAGACTTCTGAGAGGAAGTGATCTCTAAGATCTCTGAGATCTAAAGAAGGAACAGGAGCTAACCAGGTAAGGTGAAGGAAGAAGTTTCAACACAAAAAAGCCAATCTGTGCAAAAGCATAGATGCAAAGAGAGCACGGCAAGCTACAGGAATGGTTGAAATGAATGTAATGTAAGGGACAGAGTAGCTAGAGGAGGCTGGAGAAGCATGCAAAGTTCACAGCAAGTAAAGCCTCATAGGTCATGCCAAGGCCTTTCATTTTTAAAACTAAGAGCAATGGGAAACCACTTAACAGTTTTAAGCAGCAGAGTGACAATCAGACATTTCAGGAAAACTAATATGGAAGCAATGAAGGGAACGGACTACAGGCAGGGAGGCTAGTTAGGAGCCTGCTATAGGATTCTAACAGTCATGGCTATGGTCCTGACTTCCCCAACTAGAGTCAGGTGGCGCCTCTCCCAGCTGTGGCTCAGGTGTGCCCTCAGAGTCCCCTCACCTCCATGCGGCTCTCCTGTTCCAGTGGCTTCAGTCCAGCAAATAGGTCGTGCTCCTCCCCAGCCCCACCCTCGGCCTTCTCTTCCTCGCCCCCAGCCCCGTCCTGGGCATTCAGATAATATGCCTGGTAGTCATCATCCTCCTCTCCAACTGCAGGGGCTGCCTCTTTGGTTTTGGGGAGCCCATTTCCACTCTCATCTGTGGAAGGGAGGTAGTCCCTGGTGCAGACCTCCCTGGGTAGCAGGCCAGGGGGGCCAGCAGAAGCTGTGGGAGGTTCAGGCCCTTCTGAGAAGTACACACCACCATCTTCTTCGTAAGTATCTGGGGGTTCAGGAAGGAAGGTGGAAGGGCCTCGGGAGCCACCCGAGGGAGGGCAGGGTGGCAGGCTTTCAGGGAATCCACCAAAGGTGCTGGCCTCTGCACCCAGGGCCAGGCTGCTGTCATCCAGGCTCATCTCAGCCAGATCCGGCTCCAGGGAGCTGTCTTCACTGCTCAGCCGTCGCTTGCTCCCGCAGCCTGCTGAGCCCTTGCCCCCACTGCCAGCCCCACCCAGTGCCTTGGCTTTGCCCCCACCTGGACCCATCTTATGCAGAGCCTTATCTACTCCCTCAGCTGAGAGGCGGCGGGGACCCCTCTGTGACGAGGGGACCCCCTCACCCAACCCCTTGCGCTTGGCCCCAGGCTCCTTGGGCCGCACAGCTGGCTCAGCAGGAAGAGGACGGGGCCGCTCCCGGGATTCCTCCAGGCCCCCAGGTCGGGAGGCACCTGGCCGAGGGGGCAGGGCTCGGGCCCAGCACAGTGCCAGCTTCCGGTCAGTGCCGCTATAGGTGACACCGGGAAGTGGGTAGGCCTCTTCCCAGTTGAAGTAGCAGGCCTCCACCGCTGGCCGGAAACCAGGGAAGAGCCGCTCCAGAGTCTTCTTGTGTTGTCCCCGCTTCACATTCTCAATCACCTTCAGTTGCCACTGACAGAGCTGCGCACACAGTTCCCGGCGGCTGTGGGAACAAAGGGGTGAGGCTGCCGGGGGCTACACTCTGCACAGAGAAGGGTTGGAAGCGGGTAGATGAGGCATAGACCCTGGAAGAGGGGGCACAGGGAAGGACCCAGGGAAGTATTTCTTGAGCTAGATCCACAGACGTCACTCCAACACACAGGGATTTTGGAAAGTGGGTGCTATTTTAGGGGCAAGAAGAAAGAAAGCTTCTCAAAAAAAGGACACATAAATCACTGGTAACACCAGTGCTCAGCACCTCCCATTTCCCTGGGCAGGAAGGATGGCATGTCTATACGTGCACAAGGGGATGAGGGCCTGGTCTCCGAGCTGTGGTGAGCCTAGGGAGAGACTCACCGCTGAGGACTGAGTGCAGGGTCCAGCACAGCCAGCCTCCACAGTGTGACCATCTCATCACACATGCTGGCACATGCATGGGCTGCCACCTCTGACTGCCCATTGCTACGGCCCGTGTGCCCACTGGCACTGCTGTGTGAGGCTGAGGTGCGCACGCTGTACCACCAACCTGTTATCTGGAAACAAAGAGAACTCTGAGATGCACCTACTAGCTTGAAGAAAGGTAGAGTAACCCTCCCCAGCGTTCCTGTCATCAAGAGGGGAACAAACTTAAGGGAAGGAGAGAATGAACCACCACAGGCCTCCCCAACTCTAGGGAATTACCTGTTCGTAGGTGAGGCACTGGTCAGTGAGGATTTCCAACAAGGGGGCGGCATTGCTGTCCCTCCGTTTGAACATCTCCCGCACAATGCTCAGCAGGTTCCAGACACCCTCTGGCTCGCGGCCCCTCAGGGGGCGCAGCAGACATGCCCATTCAGCAGCAGCCGGAGGCTCCGTGGAAGACAGATACATGGAGTTCACATCGCTGTGAAAGTAGTAGAGTGAAAATTGATGACCCTAAGACAGAGCTGAATAAAGCAGGTGAAAGTGCAACAGGGTTTTGACACAAAAGGGGCCCTGACCCAAAATACAGAGTGAAGGGGGGAAAAGATGTCCGCAACAAAAATTCTTAATCTCCCTCTGCCTCAGCTTCCCAACCTCTGAAAGAAAGAAACATAACTTCTGCTCTACTTAGCTAAGAACAGGTCATTGTGTGGCTATACACAACTATCATCATCCATTGATTCATCAGTGACACCTTCCGTGTGCCAGGCACTGTATCAGTGCAGGGAATAAAAGATGGGAGGCACAGGCATTCATAGAAAAAAGGACCTGTGAGCAGCCTGAAGGATGCTCCCCTTCCACCACAGACACAGGGATGAGGAGATCCAATTTACCTGAAGACCACAGGAGAGGGGCCACAGAACTTGTGTAGCGTCTTCTTGATGTTGTCAGTGAGTGTCGATTCATCCAAATACCAGGTACTTTGGTCAGAGGCCGAGGGCCCTGCTGTGGGGTCTGGGGGTGAGAGGCAGTCAGTCACCTAGACATAGGGGCTTGGATTTGCCTGACAACATCAAGCCTTTAATGAGTGGCGCTCTGTACTACCAGCTTGCTTTCTTCTTACTGCCCTTCTTTCTCTCCACACTCACCTGGGGCTCCACACACTGTATTGATGGCGGTTGACTGGGAGGAGAGGAGTTCATCCAGGAGACGCTGGGCTGTGGGGAGGATCTAAGGGGAAAGGGGACAAAGGCATAGGTGACTCACGGAGGCCTGGGCCTAATAGGAAGGCTGATAACGCAGTCCCAGAGCCAGCTGGAGGGTGTGCCAACCTCACTCACCTGCTGAGGGAGCTCACTGATGAGGTACTGAGCAAACTTCTGCAGCTGGTCCCTCTGCAGCCGCGACAGGGACTCTGAGACTGGGGCCCGCAGGCAGACTGCAGATGCCTGAAGGGAACAGAGAAACAGAACGACCTGAGGAAAGGCTCGCTGATGCTGGGCCTGGAGACAGAAGGCAGAGTGGGGGAGGCGAAGGGTCTCACGTTGTGGCCAGGCATGCAGCAGAGGGGGAGTGGAGCGAAGGGAGGGCCAGGCAAATTGGGAGGGCCTCACATTGTGGATGCGGAAGAGGCAGAGCGCCACCACGTGGGTGCACCACTTGGCCCCAGCCCCACAGGTGCAGCTGCAGGAAGTGACCCGGCAGCGGTCAAACATCACAGCCACGTTGTAGGCCCCTTTGGGGGGGACCATCTGAGGTGGCACCACTGTAGCACTCAGGTGGAACCCTGGGGAGAAACATGGCTGTGGTCAGGAAGGGCCACCCAGACCCGGGTCTCTGCCCTCGACTGCGGCCCTGCCATTATTCAGACAACCTGTTCGGGCTTCTTGCAGGAGGTCCTCAAGTCACAACACAAGGACGGGCGGGGCAGGTGGTGCTGCCCGGCATAGCGACCCTTACCTATCTGCAGCGGGTCCTTCACAGCCCTCATGCGGAACAGCTGATCCCCGCGCTGGAACTCATCTGCACTGCCATTGGCCAGGCACGAATACAGCCTGAGGGGGAGAAGAGGGCAAGACCCGGCTCAGCAAACGGCCTCTATAGACCCCGGAGGAGACCACAGTGCCTGGGGTCATCTTCCCAGTGTCACTGCCTCTTGGGGAACATCCCAGGCACTCCCTCCTCCCCTTGTCTTCTTCCTACTACAGCCCCAAATACAATATCTCCTTTGTTCTGTGCGAAGCACGGCACACTGTGTGAAATATCAGGACCCCACTCCCCACCATTAGTCTTTTAGCCTCACCGAATATCCTCTTCATTCTCGGGAAAGCTCCAAAAAGCAATTCGGAGCTGTAGCTGCTCAGGCACTGGGGGGTAAACTTTCTCCACCACTTCAAATGGGATATGAAAGGCCACCTGCTTTGCCGACAGCTCCACCAATGGGATCACCAGGCCATCTTTGGAAACAAAGGTTGAGGTGAGGGGAAAGAGAAGGGAAAATGAGAAAGGCCATATTTACTTGGCACCATTGCCAGTGCCACCTCCCATGCCCCACCTTCACTATGAAAGAAAGGGCAGATCTGTATGAAAAACCAAGGGACCCTCCTGTCAGGATACACTAACCCTTAAGACTCCATTTGGGGAAGGGGAGCTAAACAACCCCAGCCCACAGCCTGCTACCTAAGGTCTAGAACAGAAACACCAGGGATATCCCAGAAACTCCTGGCAGCAAACAGGTGTGCTCCAGGATCCTAGCAAGTAACGCCTTTCACAAGGCCCAGCATCTAATTTCCCATATACCTAGCACTTTAGATTCATATTACATTGTCAGTGTCTCTCCTCTGGCTTTCTCTTCTCTAATTGCTTTTTTACTATCCCTTTTCTCTAGATGATTCCAGGCCTCTATGTAAGGAGGGAAGATAGACCAGAGCCCAGTTAAAAGACAGACCTCCAGAAGCAAGAGAGGCTGCACTTCTTTGGCACACCTGAACTCTGGCTTCCCCCAATGGAAGCCCTGTGGGGAGGTGGGAGAGATAGGCTATCCCAAGGGAACCTAGGTGCTGCTCCTGGAAACACCTGGAGTAGGATGGAGTTACCACTCAAGGTTTCCCACTGTTTCAATCAAAAAGCAGTGAAACACAACAGACTGCTTATCTCACCAAATTGCTAGTCAGATTAGAAAAGAGATCAGAAAATCATGGAGTTCAAAGGAATCTTTTCTTAAAAAAAAGTTAATCTCCTTATTTTACAAAAGAGCAACTGAGGGTAGCCTGGGGCTGGAGCAGGTAGGGGGTGGATGAATGAATGACATGCTTTCCTAGATTTTAACCTGTTCAGGAAGCTACCAATACGTTAAATATCTTCACCACCATGACTTCATACTTCCCTCAAAGTGAGAGAGCTCTAAGCCTCAGGCCACCCACACATGCAAATATGTAAGAAGCAGAGAAGCCATACAGGACCCACAGTGAAACTGCCGATGATCTGTGTGTGTGTGCGTGTGCGTGTGCGTGTGTGTACACAAAGCATATGCCTCTCTCCCCAACCAAAGCCAAATACTACCACTCCTAAAACGTAACACATGTACATTTCTGTCCCAAAAGGGTGGGTACTAGAAGTCTCTGCAGGGCAGTTTGGAATACAGGACTCTTGGAATGGCCAGGGTAGAATCACAAATGAAACCCCTCAACTGCTGAAAAAAGTCAGCTTCCACTGAGGTCCAGGACACAAATTGTGCCATGGAGAAGGCAGGGAAAGGAGGTGGTGAGTCCTGAGCCTGTGGAGTTTCTCTGATCGTCACTCTCCTCTCCATCCTGTTTAAAGCAAAATTCTTCACAGCAATAATCAGTTAATTCACCGAAAGATCCAAGGATGAAAGAAACGCACAGCGCAAAGCAGGAAGAGTGCTTCATAAGGAGACTCCAGAGACAATTACCCACACCCCTCTCCAGACCCCAGATGATGGAAATCTAAGGCTTCAATCGAGTAGTCCCAAGCCTTGGCTTCTGACAGATGTTCAGTATGGCTAGGAACCAAGCCTCTGATCCAAACCTATGGAACCATGGAATCTACTCTCACAGGCCAGTTCACCTCCACTTTCTTCTGGGTGGGACCCCTTAGTGCAGCTGGGATCAGAGATCATCACTCTGAATCGAGAAGCTCCCAGTTCACTTAGCAATGGGATGACACAACTCAAATGGTCACAGTCCACCCCGTTCCCACATTCTCTTCTTTCTACTTTCTGGCTTGCCTCAGGCTGAACTCGGTACGCATTTTCAAGTCCGAGAAAATATTCTTCTTTCTTACCCCATCTCTAAGGCAAATCAACAAAAGATATCCTTTCTGTCGCTAATAGTCCTATCCAACCCAGGATTTCCCAGTCTTCATCCCAAATCACACACGCGCGCGCGCGCGCGCGCGCTGCTGTGGACAAGCTCGCCCCAAAAAGACCAGAAAAGCGAGTCCTGAAGTCCGTTCAAAGCTTGGTACAGCTCGCGGTCCCGGACAGCTCCCGAGCAGGGACAGCTCCCGAGCAGGGACAGCTTTCGAGCAAGGCCGGAGCAGGGCCTGCCCGCTCCCCCAACCCCCACCGGGCTCACCCTCACCTCGCATTCTGGTACCGCCACTGCCACCTCCGCCACCGCCGCCAGTCGGGGAATTGGGCCCCGCTGACTGTTTGCGCCATCCCCGCCAGTTCTGGCAGAGGCTCTCGGCCTCGGAGATGAAGGAACAGAGCGAATCCTCCTCAAAGCGATCCGAATCCTCGAAGGAGAAGCGCTCCCCGTCCTCCCACTCCGCGAACATCAGCTCCATGGGGCCCGCACCCCCCGGGGCCGGGTCCCCCCCCGCGGATCCGGGGCCTGGGCCACCGGCTGGGGACTGAGGGGAGGCCCGGGGCCTGAGGGGCGAGCCGGGGCTGGGGGTGGCCGGGGCGCTCAGGGCGGCCGTGCCGGGCAAGGATCTCAGGCCTGGGAGGGATAAGGGACCGGGCCTCGCCCCACTGCGAGGTGCGAACGGTGATCGCGGCCAGTATCCGAGACTCAGGGCCCGGACGAAGCGCTCGGCAGCCGGGGCCTCTCCGCGGCTGCGGCACCGCCTCCCCCATCAGCTGATCTTAACTTCCGGCCGCGCCGGCCACCACCACTTCCGCCCTCGAGCGCTCGTGGACTGCACAGAGTACAGGCAGATGGAAGTAACTTGTGTTTAATTGCTGCATTTCCTACTTTAATTTCCTCGAACCCACCCTCTGATACCATAAAGGAAGCCAACCCCCCAAAGGTTTACAAGGTATACAAGACGACCACAGATCTAGCCGTAACTCTGCATCCATAATGTCCCCAAGGAATAAACATTCGCCAGGAATGCCGGGAACCGTAGGCTGTCAAGCAACACCACAGGAATCATTGGGTAGAGTTATTGTCCTAACTCCGGATAGGCCCCGTGGCCGCTTCCCCTTCTGGTAATTGTAGTCCAGAACCCTGCATTCCAGAAGACTTCATAGGATCTAATTGGGGAAGCACCAGGAAAAGAAAGCTGTTGACTTCAGGAAATGGTTGTGCTGTTTGTCATTGGAGCCTTTGAGACTAGAGGTTCCTAGCCTTTTTGTGTGCCAGGGACCTTCAGCAGCCTGGTTAGGTCCCTGGACCCCCTTCTAGGATTGTTTATATATGCACAAAATAAAATACAAGAATTATAAAGGAAACCAATTATGTTGTAACACAATTATCAAAATAATAAAACAAATTTGTAACATAGTAATACTTTATTTACACATTAAGTAAGATCCAGCAGCAAGTGTAACAACTACCATACTTTTGAAGCTAGTGATGAGTATAAATGATAGTAATTTTAACCTGTTCAGGAAGATACAGTAAGTTAAAGATGTAACAAACTAACATATAAAAATGTTGTAGGGCTGGCTGAGTGGCACGATGGTTAAGAACTGGCTTGGGATGCCAGAGGGCCCTGGTTCAGATCCCACATATGAGGGCCAGTGACACTGCCCTCCACAGCTAAGATGCTGAACAGCAGCTCAACCTGGAGCTGGGCTGCCGTGAGTCGCTGGCGACGTAGGCTGCAGCCCCTGTGGCAGTGGGTTGCCATGGGCTACCGTGTGTAGCCAGCAGCCAGCGTGAGCAGCCAGCAGCCACCATGAGCAGCAGTCCAGAAGCTGGCGACTGATCTGCCTCACCTGAGAAGAGCGCAATGATGGTGCCAACTTGGGCCAGTGAAGCAATGTCCTCCACATGGATAAGTTAATGAGAGACACAGACAGGTAACACACAAAGAAGGTAACTGACAATTAAGTCTCAGTTTCACCACTTGGGAGAGTCCAGTGGACAGGTCCCTGGAGAATGCAGACAAATAATAATCAGCTCTACTTGATTACTGTCATGTGGGAATAAGAAACTAGGGTTGCCAGATCTTTTGCTTTTTTAAAGAAAAGCGAAAATTTGCAATTTTTTATGACTTTCCTTTTTTTGAATGTGGTCAGCTAATTTAAAAACAAATTTTAACTGTGTGAGCCAAATAAAATACGTCTGCAGTACCTTTGGATCACTGGTTTGTGAAGTTCTGATCATTCTGGGAGCATCTTGCAGGGGCTATGCGCAAAGTAGGTAGTCACTAAATACTTACAAATGATGGAAAGAAAAAACAAACTGTGCATATAGGCAGACTTCAACATCCTTAGTGCATCCAAAGGCAAGGGCACTAAATGGTGTTAAGGAGTTCAAGTGCAGGATAAGATGAAAGTTTTTGTCCTGCTCCTGAGGCAAATCAAGCACAAAGAACTTCCAGAGTCTAGGGGAGGATACAGGATTCATGTATGGAGGGAGTACCTAATCCACAACAAAAGGCCAAGTTCTCTTCAGAGGCTTTTATTTCGAGATAAAGCACAACTGCCATCCAGACAATAACTCCAAAGGGTGAAAAAAGTGTTTTGCCTCCTTTTATCCTTCAAATAGAGCATATCAGTGCAAATGTCTCTAAAACGCTTCTGATAGTTCTCAGAAGCTACAGTCCAGTTATTGGAAATGCTTCTCCATTTTCAGCTGACATGAGATTTGTTAGGAAACCTCTGTAGCAACATATTCAATTTCTTGGGAGGTAAATTCCCAGACACTCCCTGGATTGATCTCATCTTTCGGGCTGCCTGAAAACACAAAACAAAAACAAAAATGACAGCTCTACAATTTGTCCTGACCTAGGCCGGTAGTTCTCACAACACTCCAAAGCACCCTAAGATACTAACCAGCCTGGAGAAATACATGTGCCATCTTCTCAGTCCCCTTTCAACAAAAGGGACGTCGGACCTACAAATGACTGTAGGATCTGATGCTATGATGCTAGCTAGCAACTAAGCCTAGGCTAGAAACCAAACACTCTGTCCTTCACTATCTTTAGTTCCATTTCAAAGAATAACGCCTATGTAAGCAGCAATTTAAACTTTACAAAGTGGTTTCCCACTCATTCCTTCATTTGACACTCACAAAATTCTGTAAGATAGACATTAATAGTAACCTCATTTTAGCTGGTAAAGTTCAAGTTCAAGATCACAATCCTTAATATCGTAACCTTTCCTACTTAGTTGTGGGTGAAAGAGCTCCCAAAACTTTTCCTCGCCCTTTAGAATGAGAGGGGCTTCCTTATCATCTAGCAAGAGGAAGGGAAAGCCATTACTTAACATTACATCCCCACACTCTAATTTTCCTCTCAAGAGGGCACCCCAGGAGCCTTCAGTCACCTCAGCCTTCGAAGCACAATCGAAGAAGTCCTGGATCTCTTTTCTGCACGCTTCGTCGCGAAATTCATTCTGCTTCCAGCAAGCCATCATCACTGACATCTCCGTGATACAGGTCGCCTCTGGAGGGGAAGAAAGTGGGGACCCTCAGTCACAAGGAAACCCTTACCTTCCAGCGCTCCCACCCAGTCGCCCCCCTGCACCCCTCCGGCTTCCGCTCTGGAGCCTCCTCGGCTCCGACTACTCACCGCCCTTCTCCCGCCGCCGTTCTCCGACACGATTAGCTAGGATGAGGGGCTTGCTGGGCTTCAGTATAGGCTTCCGCGGGTTTCCAAGTCGCGCTAGGCGGCCCCGCAGGCTGGGCGTCGCCATTGCGCACCGGGCTCCCGGCAGGCTCTGCGGCGCCGTGCGTGACCCTGCTTGACCCCTACGAGCTGCGCGAGGTTCAGCGCGTGGCCGACGGGAAGTTCGGCAGCCTGTTGACTTGCGCCTTGGTTTTTTCTTGGCCGGGTCGCTGGGCTGCTGGGCTGGAACACGGGATGGTCTCGAGTCTAGACCACTGTGTAGGTTAGGAGAATCTCTGGGGCTTGCGCGCCGACCTAGGTCACTCCTTTGTGGGTTCCGGGCCTTGAAGTCTCGGGCAGTACTGTTCCGGGAACACCCAGGAAAAGGCCCCGATAAATAAACACTCATTTAGCGTGCTAGCCCGCTGGACTAGAGAGTGATTGACGTAGGCAAGGCCAGCAAGCATGGGAGCGAATCGAAACATGAGGCCTTAAGGTGTGTTAGGTTGGGAAAGATATTTGTTTTAATAACTCTTCAATTACTATTGGTTTTGACTACCTTTAGAACCACCAGAAAGCCTCAAAGAAAAATTAGGCTCACTTATTTAAACAGCTGCTACTACTTAGATATCGTTTGCTCGTTAGTAATCTCTTTGGATAGGGTGGTTTAAGCACTTTCGTATTCAGTCTTACTTAATCCTCTTGCCAGTCCTGTAAAGATACTTAATATCATTCCTATTTATAGACTTGGCCCTTCAGTGGCTTCATCAGACTTGATTCTAAGTGACTTAACTGTTTATAAAACTCAGTCCAAAGGTGTGCCATTGATTTTCAAGGCATTTACAGATGAGCCCCAAGAAACGTTTCTGGTCATGAAAGCATAACTTCAACAATCTTGTAGTTCACAAGGTGACTATTTTGGAGGATCACTATTTATTTGGTTGTGTAAACTTGGTGTGCTAATCATTTATCCCAGATGTTTGTAATCTTCCCATTTTTTTCTGCATGACTGGTTCTTTTTCATGTTGAGTCTCAGTTCATGTCAGAGAGGCCATCCTTAACTTCTCACACTCCACCACCACGACCTGTTTTATTTCCTTCATAGTACCTATGAGTCTGAATTATCTTGTTCATTTATTGTTTGTTTCCGACCTTACCACCAACACGCATTTAAAATGTAAGCACCATGAGAAGGGACCTTGTCTATTTTGTTCATTGAATCCCCAGTGCCTAGAATAGTGTCAATAAATGTTAAATGAATGTTGCAAATATTTATGCAAGTATCGAACTTTATCATGCTCACCCTAGAAATGTAGCCAAGCAGAAGACACTGTTTAAAAATAAGCCATTTATTATACAAAAGGAAACCTGAGATAATAGAAAACGGCAACATTTGGAGTAATAAAGGCATCAGCCCCATTATCCACCCCCTCTCCAGCAGCACAAATAAAACTGAATTGTAACAAAAACTTCCACCACCAATAACCCCAAACCTGCTGCTGTACACAGACAGAGCAGGCTGGGCCCCAAACCAGAGAAAATTCACATTGCTTGCTTTCTCCATAGGGAAAGGGAAGCCTTTAGTTGTTAAGTGCCACGTGGCTATTCCTGGTTCTGCTTTCCCTTATGGAAATGTAGTATCTGGTTTACCTTGATCTTTTGTGAATACTTTTATGGCGATAGGAATAAAGGAAAAAGTCTGGGAAGTACTGACCACAAAGCAGGCATGAGTCTCCAGCCACAATCATTCATAAACTGTCCCACTTTGTACATAAAAGTGCTAAAGGAATGCCACTTAGAACTGGTGTGATTAGACAGGAGAAAAGGATGATTCTACCTTGCGTAACCATGACTTACCCTTTTTACTGTACATAATGAAATTTGAGTCCTAACTTTAGTTTGTACTTGGGTACTAGTATTTTGCACTATAAATCAGAATTTGCATTTAAATAGATTGCAAACTTAGAAATAGAGTCCTGAATTTGACTTCTTTCATGGGTCCCTACGTATCAACTTTTAACTTTTTTTTTTTTTTTTAGCTGAGCTGTTGGCAGCTCAGCTCTGGCCGGGAATTAAACCAGCAACCCTGTTGCTCAGAGCTTGCACTCTTGAGCGAGTTCTTAACCAACTGAGCCGCTTGGCCGGCCCAAATATGAGTATTTTTTAAGGTGTCTGTCTTTACCTCTTTTGCTTTTCTGCAAAAGTCCAAATAGGTTAAAGCAAACTTTCTATGCTGTTATGAAGGGCATTTTTTATTAAAGACTAACACAAAAAAGAACCACCCTACCATGGTAATCCAGCCTAAATTATAGTTTTCCTTGGCCACATCCTTAGATGTCATATTAAGTGTGGGACCCTAGTTGTTGAGGCATTTATATCTATGTATCTGATGGTAAATTTGTGTGTATATATACACACACTAATTTACCACCAGATATACTAATAAGCTATGGAACTTCTCTGGTGATAATTCATTAATACAACATTACTCCAGGGTAGCTCTAAGGGCCAAGGTATTCTTCCCTGTCTCCCTGCCCATGAAGCTGTATGTTCAAACCACAGCAACAGAAGAGTTTGGCTACATCCCCAAATCAAACAGCTTTTAATTTAGCCAGCCACTTGTGGTAGCTTAAATCTCATCTCACCTCTCATCCCCTTGAGCTTACAGTCTTGGGTGGGCTCCACCTGAATGTAGGTTCAGTAAGTATATTTATAAAGTTGTATGAAAGGATATCAGTGTTAGAATGAATGAAGTTGGAATATTCATCCCACTTAAAGTGAAAAGTGCTACAGAATATGAGATAATTACTAGAATTATTTTGCTGGGTTTTTTTCACCATAATTTTCATGACTCTGGGGGAAATGAGACTTTTGTAACATATAATAATAATAAAATAGAGGAGAGAGTTCACTAGACAAAAAAGAATACCTATAAAAGTTTCACTTTGATTCACACTGGCCTATTTTAACATTTCAATATTTGTATATATATAGATATGGTGCCAAAAAATGTATACACATTTTAAGAAAGGAAAAACTATTAAAATTGTAATACTCAATATATACCAATAACAAAAGATGAATACAAGTCATGTGTATACATTTTTTTAGCACCAGTATACGTGTGTGTGTGTGTGTGTGTGTGTGTGTGTGTGTGTGTGTGTAATGAGGTCTGACAATTTAGTTCATGAACTCATCCTAGAAAAAGCACTACATACCTCATTGCCAAATATCACTACAGTCCCCTTCGAAGTACTCCCTTTGGGAAGCTATGCTCCGACTCCAGTGCCTAGTCCACCCTTCAAAGCAATTTTGGAACTCTTTTTCTGGAGTGATCATTAGAGCTTTCGTCATATTACCCTAGATGTCCTGAATGTCATCAAAATGTCTTCCTTTCAATATTTCCTTTATCTTCAGGTAAAGAAAGAAGTCATTGGGGGCCAGATCAGGTGAGTAGGGAGGGTGTTCCAATACAGTTATTTGTTTACTGGCTAAAAACTCTCTCACAGACCGTGCCATGTGAGCTGTTGCATTGTCGTCATGATGCAAGAGCCATGAATTGGCGAAAAGTTCAGGTCATCTAACTTTTTCAGGCAGCCTTTTCAGCACTTCCAAACAATAAACTTGATTAACTGTCTAGTTGGTACAAATTCATAATGAACAATCCCTGATATCAAAAAAGGTTAGAAACATCATTGCAACAAGTTTGCAAATATAATTGTCAGACTATATACATATATATATATATATATATTTTTTTTTTCCTGCCATCATTTCCATCCTTAGTCCTCATCTCTAACTTAAAATAGAGCAGTTCAATTCATTAAATTGACATGGCATATATTCACCCCTCTGTTTCATCCTTCTGTTTGTGAGGTGAGAAGGAATTCCAGAATTCCAGATATGCCTTAGATAAGAAGCAAACCAGCAGTAAGAAAAGCTGTCAAATCTAAAGCCAGTTTAATGCAGGGGAGAATAAATGTGGGAGTGGTGGCAAGGATGCTGCATCATCATCTGAAATTGTGGAAAACTAGGAAAGAAAGCGCCATTTAAAATAAAAAGTTTGACAGGAAAGGCAAGATAATTAATATAATAAAATACAACTCCAGAGAACCAGAATATAACCCACCAGGAGTTTTGATTCACCCCTAGTTTATAAAGCAGGAGATGCAGAAAAGAGACTGGGAAAGGTACTGAATAATGAGGGGACTGAGGAACAGCAAAGAAGTTTTAAGACCCTAAACCTGGTCCATCTTACCTCAGTTTTAGCCAAGTACTAAGGTGTTATTCCAATCATAGTTGAGAGGATGAAATGACTAGAGAAACAAGCAGTTCTTAAAAAATTCTGTCAGAATCAGCACCTTGAATCAAATGGGTGTTTCAGGCTTCTCTTTTCCACTAAACCAAGAACTGGACGCCTTCATCTCTCCTTGAGGAGAGGCCCTATTACCACAGGCTGAAACCTTGACTACACATCATTTGGATACAATATCAGTGGATACAACTGGAATTCTGTGAATTCATGATAAGACAACGTTCATTAAAGGTTTCTGCAGTGGCTACCCCTCATGTTCCGTGGTAGAATAAGGACTTCCATCTCCGTAGCTCTACCAAGTTAAAGGCTCTCACAAGGGTAATTAGAGATTTTGGTTCCTTTTCATGAAGATCTCATATAGGTAATCCCAAAATTTCTTCTGCTGTGTCTCATTGTTGTGGATCATGGCAGTGAGAGCTTCCCCCTGGTCCAGACCTTGCCAATAATCTTGCAGCCACATCTCCTTCCAGCTGAAATATCAAAATGGGGGTTGGATTATGGAAACAAGCACAGCTATGAGTCCTGCTTTTCGCCAAAGAAATCTTAAGCAGATTCAGTGATCTGTGGCTAGCACAGGGCTCTGCTTCAAAGCGAAGGAAATGTGAAGTAAATCCAGTACTAGTCCAAGTGATAGGCAATAAGCCACAAAAATACCACACAGCCCCATCAATGTGTTAAACTTCCTGACTTGTCCGCTCCTGGTTCCCAAATGTGGAGGGAGTTCAGAGGCAGGCAAGGCAGGGGCCAGGTTAGGGAATCAGTTGTCTCCCTAAGAAGAGCAAGGGAACATATTTAGATGGTTACCTTTTAAGTTGCACCTTTATTTCAATAATCAAAATGAAGGTGCAGCAGCATCCAGTGTCTAGATGAAGACATAATCTGAATTTTTTTAAATGTTTATTGTTTTACATTTTTCCTCTAGTTCAGCATAAACTAGATACAAATTTCTGGATGGAGGACTCCATTCCCAGGACCAAATTGTGTCAGCAGTATGTCAACAGCCCTCTGCTGCCATCCACTGTCCAAATCGGTCTCTGCAGGCCATTCTAGCGGCCTCTTTCTCAAGTTTAATAATCATTTATTGCCTCTCCCAACAGGTGTGGTTTACTGCAAGTGACTTTAACAATTTCCCACCCCACCTCCCATGCTATGTTCCCAGTGCTACCACATTCTACCATCTACTGCAGTAGCCTCCTTCCCTTCTAATCCACACTGCCCACCATTGTTTTGGAAGTATTCCCTCTATTCTGTCTAGGGTGAACATAAAATTTATCATCCAAATCAAGGTACTTTTAAGAGTGAAAGGAGGTGCTATTATGCCAAGTTAACAGATGTTAACCCTGACAAACCTCCCTCAAAATACTCATGTTTGGATTCCTCATCCCCACCCCCACCATATAAAAGGTACTCAAGAAATAGCTGAGTTGATTTTCAAGGTAGTCCAACTCCTGAGCCAGGTATTCAGACTGCGTACAGCCTGGCCCAACTTTATCTGCCCATCTTTGTCCTCTCTCCTCACTTCTCTGAACAGGCTCTGCTTTGGTTGAAACCTTTTTTGAATTACTATTGCAAACATTGTCCACATAAGCTGATTTTCATATGTTGTTGCCTTGAATTATATTTTACATCATTTTTTAATTTTTTATTTGGGAAACTGTGTTTTTCTAGGACCCATCAGTTCCAAGTCAAGTAGTTGTTTCAATCTAGTTGTGGAGGGCACAGCTCAGTGACCCATATGAGGATCGAACCAGCAACCTTGGTGTTATGAGCCTGCGCTCTAACCAACTGAGCTAACCAGCCGTCCCTATATTTTACATCTTTACTGAGCTTCTTCAATTTGTCTTATTTCCCCAACTAGACTCTTGACACCTTAAAGGTAGAGTGAGCCTATGTCATAATTTCCTTATACAACATCCCATCAGCACCTAGTGCTAATTCATTGCCCACAGTAAGCAAATAAATCATTTAATTTGATGGCCACAAGGGACCCCAGTTACCCTTACCGGTCATTCTCAGGAATCTCTTCCACACTGCCAAAGCCAGGTGTTGGCACTGGGCAGTCCATGTGTGAAGGCTGGGCAATGTGAGGCTCTGGGACAGGGACGTCCCCAGGAGAGGCTGCGTGGGCTTTCTCGGCATCCAGCCGAGACAGTTCATAGTCACAGACGAAACACTCGAAGCCATTGAGGTAGTTAGGCAGTAAAGGATCATTCACTCCCCACTCCCGATGCTTCAGACTATCCAGAAGGAACTGGTTGGTGATGCCCCCAGGTTGCTTGTATGCCAGGTATTTCATATATTCCTCATCATTCTTGTCCAGAAAGTCAATAAACTCTGCCAGCTTCTGAGGTGACTCAAAGTCATCAATGAGGATGATGGAATGATTGTTTGGCATCCAGTCCCTCACAGAGGGAGAGCCACGGTACACAGGCACAGCACCGAGATGCATGGGGCGCCACAGTTTTTCTGTCATGTAGTCGTTACAGATGGCATTTTCGAGGGCCAAATGGAACTTATAGCGGGACAAGAAGGTCAAGAGCTCTGGATCCTCGGTGGTGGCTGTGGCTGTGTCCTGTAACCGCGGAGTGGGTAGCTCGCGATTTTGCAGGCATTTCCCGTAAGAGTCCACCTGAATGGGGTAGAGAACAGCCGTCAAGGGAGTCCAGCATATCGGCCTGGACACCAGGGGTGCTGGCCTCAGCCCGGCGCGCCCCCTCCCTTCCCAGCCCCGCCACGCCCGCACCCACCGGGATGTAGCGCATGAGCTCGCGCACGTAGCGGTCCCGGTCCGCAGGCACGTCGCAGTGGGACTGCAGATAGAGCAGCGGTGCATAGCCTCGGCGGCGCCACCCTGCGCGTTGCTGGAGCGGAGGCGCGGCGCGGCGTAGGTAGGCAGTCCCCGGCAGCCACTGCAGTGGCAGCGGGTAGTCCGAGTGGCGACTAAATGTGGAGGTAAGATTGAAGAGGCGGATGCCCGGACCGTGGCTCAGCAAGAAGTTGTTGAGGGGCGACTCCTCATGCAGAAGTGCCCAGCTCTGGTGCGCCAGGCGTGGCAGCGGTACTTCAGACGCTCGAAAGTCGGTGCCGTAGAAGAGCAGAGCGCGCGTGCGCAAGTCTCTCCACACTCGTCTGTCCCGGGACGCCACGCACGCGCCGCGCGCGCACTCGATGCGTTCCGAGTCACCCGGAAAGTGGGGAAAGAGCCCTGGGCTCCACCACAGCAACACCGGTAAGTCCACCGCCTCCTCCCTCCCTGGCCGTTGGGTCCCCGGGCTGCGCGCCACCCCCACTGCGCCCAGCGCTGACGGCGGCCGGAAAACTGCACCATCCCACGGCTCCGCCCACTCCGCCTCCCCACCGGTCGCCCCTTCTGCCACGAGCCCAGAGCCGCTGGCCACACAGACACTAAGCACTCCCAGAACGGCAAGCACAGACCCGGTAAGGCCAGCCGCCATGTCCATTCAGGCAGTCAGCCCCACTCCGACAGCACCAGACCCCGCCCTGCGTTGAGTTGCGACGGACCGAGTCAAAACATTACGCCACCGGGGCATGTGGCGCATGCGCAGCTGCACTCAGCCGGCCACTTCCCGGGAGCTACTACAAGGGGCAGGAAAGACTGGAGGGAAAGTGATACGTCACCGGTAAAAATGAGGCTACTGGTTACATCTTAATTTATTTTATTTCTTTACAAATTAAAGATGCATTGAAAAATAAACCAATGAAGAGAAGTGAGAGATCCAGAGCAGGGGCATCCCAGGCTGGGAGCAGGCAAGCCCGGCCACCATCAAGCCTAGCCCTTGTCCTGCTCCAGCCAGTTCGGGTTGGAAGATAATTGTCAGCCATTCTCCGTACCAAAGCCTGAGCGGTGTTCCGGCAGGAGAGAACAGAGCTCCGGCCACCTCTGCCTCTCTCCCCAACACCCCGTTTGGAGAAGCAGTGTTTCCAGTGGGAGTTCAGAGTGGGATGTGGGCTGGCTCTGTGAGGTATTGCAAGTTGATGACCAGGCTCCCTACAGAACCATCCAGTTTTGGGGCCTCTCCAGCTGGAAAGGAGACTGGTACCTCTCCAGATATTACTATACTTTGCAACTCATTTCCCAGGCTCATTCACCTCTGACAATCTGCCTCTATCCACGGAGTGATCACCAATCATTGCAGGAGAAAGAGCAATGGAAGCAGAGAAAGAAAGCTAATCAACCACCTCAGTAACTTTGACTTGGCTGCTGACTTCCAGGCCCAAGAAGGACCGGCCACTTTTCTCTCCACTACCTGTGGTCTATACCCCAGCTCTTGTGCACCTGTATGTTTTATCCCTAATATAGGAAGTTGTTGATGACACTGAGCTGAATTAGCCCCTCCCCCCATAGTAATCCTGGGATCCTCACTCCTTCCTGCCTGCCCCTCTCTTCTTGGAGGTTGGTCCAAAGGGACACATAATATTGCCAGGGTCTGGGTGCCTCCAAATTCCCCAACACCAAATCATGGACAGTGAACTGAGAAACTACATTCATTACGACAGGATTAGCAGGAAAAGGAGGGTAAAGTGAGGGGATAGGGGCACCTTCCATCAGCAGGACATGACCGAGTGGTAGGATACTTGAGCCCAGAAAGAAGGAGTCTCCTTTACCTTCCCCTCCCCCCAAAGAGACTGAGGTCAGCTTACATGACTTATAATATATGGAATTATCCCGGTTTCTCTGCCACTCTGGGGTACTTTCTGGAAGCTGGCCTGGGACTATGCTTTACCCACTTGCTCTAGCTCAGTAGCTGCCGAATCTCCTTGTGCATATGACAGAGAAAGTCCACATAGGATGCTCCTCCATTCAGGCTCTTGTCTTCCACCAGGAAGTGCTTGAACAGCATCTCCAGCTTGTCCTCCTGTTTTACCACGATAAGCTATGGCCAGAACACAAGGTCATGAGGCAGAGCCAATGGGAATTAACCATGCCCTGAAATCCCATTATCCAGTCACTTACTCCCCACTCCCATTCCCAGTGAAGACTTGACAAAGTAAGAAATCCAAGGTTCATATTAGTGTTACCTTCATGTACCGTGATCTCTGGGCCCTTAAGCTATCAATGAGGCCTCGCACCTTCTTGGACAGTGGATTATCCAGAACTGGCAGAACACTCTGAAACACAAAATTCATTTATCCTCATGGTAAGGTATTCTGAGTCCAGTCAATACGGGGCAGCACAGATTTATGCATCATCTGAAACAAGGAAGCCTGGGAAGAATGACACCACCCTCCCTGCCCTCCAAGTGTTCCCTGCTATTTAAGGGAACTAGCACACTAACTTTATTGGTTCTTACTCATATCAAAGTGCATTTCCAAACCCATATTCTCCTTGACGCCCTGCCCTCACCAAGCCACTGGGGATCTGACTGAAGGAGGAGATGTTGAAGAGGCTCTGGACAATGCCCTGTTGGACACTTGCTCCCACCCAGAGGAAAAGGTTAAGCCCATTCTCCAGCAAATATATATCCCCGTTGCTTAGACGCTCTTCAGATGCTCGAACTGCTGGTGGTTCAGTGGTACTCTCAATGGGAGACTTGGTCTAGATAAAAAGAAGGGGAAAATGTTACTAAGCACCATAAAACATGTTTGTCCCTGCCCCATATTCACAAAATTTCAGAAAGCTAAGTCCCTCAGTAACTCTTTCTGAGAGTTACATCAGATAATGTACATAAAAACAAATTCATTAGTGTCAAACACAAATAATATTAATGCTTCCTCTTCCTATGATGCCCCTTTCTCAGTGCAAGGTCTCATACTCCAGCCCTCAGTCGTACCAGTGGTAGGAGCCGAGGATAGAAGAAGACGTTGGTCTCAGCCACGTCCATGGAAGTAACTAGCTGTCGGACATAGGCACGGTCATCAGTAGTGACTTCAGCTCCAGGCTGCAGGACATCACTCTTCAACACACAGTTCAGGTAAACTGGGAGTAGCTTCATGCACTCAGGAAGGATCAACTGAGGGGTATGATCAAGATAAAGTCAATGGTCATGAGAAATCCCTCCCAAATGCAAACATTCATCCCAACAACTTCACCAACGTGCTTGCCCCACCTGTCCTGCAGAGGAGGGGCTGGCACAGTTCTTTCTGTAACAGGCCAGGATCTGGGCACACTGAGTGATAAGAGAGTCACGAACATTCTTCACAGGGCTGTTCAGGACCCCCCGGTATGCTGGATGGGAAAGAGAGATAGCACAGTCACTGGTCAGCTACCCCATCACATGTGCCTTCCCACCACACCTACCCAGGAATGCTCAATTGTTGACCGTCACCTTCCTCAGCCCCAGTCCCACCCTGCCCTGCCTCTACCCTCACCAAACTTGGCCATGTAGTTGATGAGCGTGTCAGTCTCACAGTTTCGATACAGATCAGCTAGCTGGGTGCAGCAGTTCAGGGCCAGGTTGTGAATACGGAGCCGTCGCTGCCCTGCACAGCTGGTGTAGAGCAGGGCACACTAGGGGAAGGGAGAAAGGGGGCGCTCACACCCCTCCCTCACCAAAGGCCTCTGAAAAACTGCCCATTTGCTATATATTAAACTAGAGGAAAGATAAGAACCATCCCTTCCCCAGCCTCTTCTAGTCCTCTCTACACACCCCTCACCCTCTTTTCTGCAGCCTATTTATATCCAGTGAAATGACACTTCCTCCCCTGCCCCTGCCTCCCGCCTGCCACCTGCAGGAGGGCTCCACTCTCTTCATTGAGCCGATCATCATGCTTGAACTCCACAGTCACCGTCTTGTCCCCGTCCAGCCCAGCCAGCTCCACATCTGTTGTGTTGCTCATGTAGAAAGCCCCAAAGAAATCTACAGCACGGATACCTGAGGCCACATGGACAGGGTCAGGGCTAACGGTACAACAGGTGCCACTTGCCTCCCTCCTAGATTTATCCCCCCACCTGCTCTTCTCCAACCAGGACTGACCAGTACTTGTCCGGACCCGCATCACAGCATCAAAGCCAACAACCTTCTGTACATCCCGACGCAAGTCACTCAGGAACCGTTCCTGGTCGTTCTCCACCTGCAGCCCCCAGGCCCAGAGTCACATCACTGACTATGTAATATCTGCAGACAATCTCCCTGTACCCACCCCTGCCCCCAACACACACACACACACACACACACACACACACACACACACACACATATACTTTACAAGCTGCTGAACTATAATAACAATAACAGTGAGGATGATGACAATAATAGCTTTTAAGCACTTCCAGGTACCACATCAAATACATATAATTACTTAACCCTGATGACAAATCCTAATTAATAAATATTAAAATCCCATTTTACAGATGAAGAAACAAAGAGATGATAGTAATTCCTCCAAAGTCATGTAGCTAGTAAGTGGTAGGGCCAGAATATCAACCAAGGACTGATTCTAAACCTGATGCTCCTAACCGCTACACTCACGGCTCACTTCTTTACACTATGTGGTCGTCTCCTCTAACACTATTCCTGTTTATGAGTAAGCAACTAAAGAGCCACTCCACATGTAGACAGACATTCCCAGTCCTTCCATTTGCCACCCAGAGTCCCATGCCATACCTGAAAGCAAGTATATTTGTAGACAGAGCCACCAGTGAGCTGGGGTACAACAGACAGTGTGGCCACATCCATGTACTGGTTAGGGAAGAGGAAAAGGTCGACACAGCAACCTTGGGCCACACAATCTTTGGCCAGGCTCTGATAGGCACCTGTCTGAGGCTGGAACAGAGTCTGGGGAGGTACAGAGGACAACATTCAATATCTTAGCCCCACCCTATCTGAGAACTATATATGTAGTATGGGGTATTTAAAGACATGTAAGACTTCAGCTCTACCTCACAGGTAGAGCTGTTTTCCTATTAAAAAAAAAAAAAAAAGAATCTACCAAGGGCTTCGGGACGAGATAGGGTAGAAAGGTGGGGAGTGGTGGAGAAAGTTGGCAGTTCACATGTGTGACATGTGAAAGAGTAGTGTCTAGACCCAGTCCTCCTCAAGAAAATTTAGGGTACTGTGTTGCATTGGGAAGAGTCACCGCCTTCCTCTGTAATGGAAAGTCCTCCCTCCATCCCCCCCCCCCACCTTCTCCTTGTCTGTGTTGATCAACTTCCGGTCATCCCTGTTCTTCAGTTTCCCTGGGGCCTCGGCAATGGGCAGGGAGGTGTGGAACAGAAACAGCTTCCCTGCACACTCGGCAGCCTAGGAAAGAAGAGAGGACTGCTTGTTTATTCTTTCCTTTATCCATCCATTATTCATTCAAACCCTCCCTTGTCATTTATTCAGTGCCAACTATGTCAGACAGGCTGACTCACTGGACAGTCGTCAATCACTGAAGAAACGGGTTGTATCCCAGGGGGTAAGAGGGTCAGAGGAAAGTGAGGCAAAGGCGATTGCTGGGGATGCTAGCCTTACCTTTAGCGCCTCCATTCCAGCCTGGATAACTGGGGCAAATACTGTCTCTGTCTCTCTTGTGTCTGCAAACATTTCTGGAATCTGATCCAATAAACTGAAGAGATAGGTGACAGGAGGCAATCAAAACTGCTATCCAGATTCCAGAGTCCCCAGTTCCCTGAAGAGTCATCTGGTCCTCAGACTGAAAACTCCTGAGGCACCGCCCCTGTCCATCTACTGAGCCCTCTGCTCAACTCTCCCAGCTTTCTGTGGTTGTACCCACCCCACCCCCGCTTCACCCCACAATCTGGCTCTTACCTGGTGATGACTGCCCGAGACTCACTGACATTGACCAGGAAACCATCCAGCAGTGGCACAAACATGTCAGCCACATCAGATACAACCATCATCTGTGGCTGGGCCAATGAGCTCTTCACATTGTAGAAGTGGAGCACCTTATTATAGGTGACAAAGCCAACTCTGATTGCTGACTCTTCTGCCCCTCCCTCTCTGTAGAAAGTGACATTGTTACTCAGGTCTGTCACCTTCTCCATCACTCAGCTTCATGACATCAGGCTCCAGACACCATCACCACCTCCAGCATGCAAAGGAAGCATCTCAGCTCCCTAACACTCACCTAGGCAGGAAGTCTAACAATGACTTGAGCTCCTCACAGAGGAGCCTAACAAGTCCACTCCTGATGGCATTGTAGGAGACATCAATCATGAAGATGAAGGCAGGAGGGCTGGGGAACTTATTGTTCTGAAAAGGAGGGAAATGTTGGGAGGAAAGGAGTATTGGTAAGTAGGCCAGGTGACGAGAAAGAAGCCAACATCAAAGGGGACAGCGAAAGGGTGAGGGAAATGATCACAGCAATTCTTAGCTGTCTCATTGTCCTCCACCCACTGTTCCTCCCCATGCTACCTTCCCTCACCTTGCAGTAATCTACAGTGGCCAAGAATTCATAAGAGCCCAGGGATAGCTCAGGACGGTCATAAGCATCCACACGTTTGCCGGTATGATCCAGATGTTGAAAATACTGGGGGGGAACTGTGGGGAGTATGGCAGAGTGTTACTCAAAGGCCCACTCTCAATCTTAGTCTGGCCCTGGCTGAGCTTACTCTACTGCCCCACATCCCCACAGATGCCCTGCATCCCCAGTTCCTAGATAATAGACCCTCATCTATCTAACTAAAAAGAGAACACTGAAGATACAGTCAGAGCTCCCCCCGAGTCCCAGCCATTGTGAACATACCATCATTGATACAGCTGCAAAAGCAGCACTGGAAGCGCCTCCCTCCTTCAATGAACTGCATGAAAGGGCACATGTACGCTTTGCAGCGATTGCAGCGCAAAGGGCCCGATTCCCCATGGTCGACAACATACGGTAAAGCCTAAGGAGCAGAGGGGAGGGGCTCAGACATAGAGGGAAGCCACAGTGGGTTGAGACGTGACAATAGATGAGAAACAACCTGGAGGGAGAAGCCATGGCTCAGATACTTTGCCTGGGGAGGGAGTCCAGTGAAGGAGAATAAAAACAAATTATGAGCGTACTGGTTACAGGCATGTCCCTAAGAATATAAATTCCATAGCTTCCTCTCCCACTCCCCATCAGAATTTTATTTCTTGAAAGGGGACTGGTGAATTGGCTCTACCAATCCAGAGGCTGCCATGGGCATATGAGGAGCAAGCCAAAAATTACCTAGGATTCTAGTTTCTGGCCCTATCTTCAATCCTCTTCACTCTTGCCCCTAGGAATCTTGACTCCTGCTTCCTTCCCCAATCAAGTACCTATGATACTTGTCCTCCCCATCCCTGGGTTTCTGTGACACCTACTGATGTCCCAGGCAGATGTCACCCTACAGGTAAGAGGCCAGCAGCCAAGTGTCCAAGCATCCCCATTGAAATCCAGGAAGAGAAAAACGCAGCAAGACAGAGGGAAGCAGGATGTAAAGTAAGCCTTGAGCTTCCAATTATAGAGAAGCCCACCCTAAGTATGATAAGCTAGGCATGAACATGAGGGTATCCTACCAAGGCTTGGCAGAGCAGCTGCCAAACTCTCTTCATGCCAATTTCAGGTATTGGAGTGATAGATCAGGGCCCAAGCGAGGTAAGGGACTACTGAATCCTAATCTACCTTTTTTTCTGATATGCTGTCCTAATATTCCTAACCTACCTGGAATGATAGGACAGCATATAAGAAAAAATAGAATGATGTGCTTTTAATCATCTAGAAATGAAGATACTATTAGAAGCTCCTGGATCCAGCTGTCTCCTCTTCTATACATGTTGGCCCTGCCTCTTTGCATATTGTTTGTTTCCCCTATGGACCCTGCT
This sequence comes from Hipposideros armiger, assembly GCF_001890085.2. Taxonomy (NCBI): domain Eukaryota; kingdom Metazoa; phylum Chordata; class Mammalia; order Chiroptera; family Hipposideridae; genus Hipposideros; species Hipposideros armiger. The sequence goes on along the minus strand of NW_017731365.1, from coordinate 6,152,616 downwards.
CCTATCCAGCAATTTCTTGGGCTTTTGCTGTCATTCCTCCCACCCCGCTTCAGGCATGGGCCCTGGGATAGAAAGCTATTGAAGATATTCTCCCCTCCCGCCCAACTAAGACTTCTTCCATCGTGACTGTCAGAATCACATCTAGGAAGAAGTCTTATTCCCCCTCCCTCCCTCCGTTTCATTATACTCTAGTCCCTTCCCTGACTTACCTCTTCTGGCGGCAGCCTTGCCAGCGGCTTGATGACAGCTGCCAGGGGCACCTGAGCCTGCTTAGCCATGTCAGATGTGCAAGGGATATTATAGGATGTGCATCGGATGTATCGGGGACTTGCGTTCCCTGAAGGAAGAGGTAGAAAACCTGAGTCAGATCACAGAATCCCTCCAGACAACCAGCTCTCCATTGCTGATCCTCCCCATCATCCCCACAAAAGCTAGAGCCAATGGTGGCTTTTTTCCCCTAGAGACCAATGAGGGGCTGGTCTCCAATTAAAAACTGACAAAAGCCCTATCTGTAAACTGATAATCTTGGAGTAAAAGCCCCCACAGGGAGGAGTTAATGTCATTCTCACCTTGGTCTTTCACCAGGAAGTTGGTGGTGACTAAGGGTGGCACCTGGCCCCGTACTCCAGTAACAAATGGCTCTGAACCCCGGTTATTCCTGTCATCCTCTATAACCTGAATCTGTAGGGAAAAGTGAAATGAGTAAGGTGACAGAAGAAAAGGGAGTACCAGGTCCCAGAGAGCCAAAAAAGGCTTAAAGCTGCAGCACAGAAACTAATAATTTGCCAAGGAACACCTCATGCACCAGGCCCGTTCTCCTTCTGGAGAGCATATGAAATGCTACCATAAGCAGCAAAATGCTGAACAGGCAACACCAAGAATGGGCTTCTTTATGATCGCCCAGACCCCCCATCAGTGGTGATCACCCTGTTATTCTACCCCCTTCAGAAGAGTTCCAGCTCGAATCAGAAACCTTCAAACATGATCTGATTCCACTTCCCTCCCCTATCAAGCCTACCCCTCCCCCCTCTCCCCAAGACACATTCTGAGTCAGAGCAGGAAAACAGACAACAGTAACCATGTAAAAATGACTCTCTACTCGATGAAAGTAGAAGGGACAGGGTGAGGAGAGGATTAAACAGCCAGAAATGACCAGGGAGGTGAGGAAGCAGATGCTGCCTTATTTTCAGGTAAGCATTAGTGTGTAAATATGGGAGAAGAGGATAAGTACCCAATTCTTATAGCCCAGTCCTCAGTCCCCCATATTTTGACAATCCAGCAAAGGGAAAAAAAAAAAAGATTTTGCAAAGGTGGTAATCAAATCTTTGTGCAGGCTGATGACCTTTGGTCAGTTACTTCAAGATGAGTTTGGCAAAATCAGAAAACAGAGAATGAGACTCTATATCACATAGAAGGAGTTGAAGCTTGGAAATATATCAGTCAAATAGACTCTCCAGGTGAGAAAGCAGCCCACACTTTCCCAAACAGTAATCCCTTCCCCTGTAAGAAATGCCAGTATCCCAAACCTGTACATTTATAGCCATCTACCCAAATGTCTCTACAACAAGCTATAGACAAATCAAACCCAAAGGGAGGGATCTACCACTCACCTTTGTCCTGTTCCATCAAATGTCACATGCAGGCTCCTGGAGGAGCCAGCAGGACTAACACCCAAGCTTAACATGCCACCTGACCCCTCCCTTCGAGCCTGACCTTCTACCACCCCGTACTTCAGGCACTGCTAACAGCTTGCTACTTCTGCATTACATGGTGACTTGAGGCATGCACATCCTTCTAGTTTATAAAACCAAGGTCTAGAAGGACTAAGGGAGAAGGAGGGTGGAGAGGGATGGACATGGTGGATGAGGTACAGATGAGGTCGCAGACATGCATGGGTGGCACTAACACAGGGATGGCACGCGCACACACACCCACCCCCTGCACTTACTGGACTAGGAATGGCATCAGGGTCTATTCTGTGCCTGGTTTTCTGCTGAGGAGGCAGCTCATTGAGTTGCTTTTAGTGTTTTAATAATAAAGGCAGCAGGGGAATACAGGGAGGGAGACAAAAGAACAAGAAGCAGATGTTACTTCTCTCAACCCTGATGAGTTAGACATGAACAGCTAGAGCCCAGCTCATACTGCTGAAATCAGGCTCCCTCTAGATCGGAAATTCCAATCTGTCTGGCCCAACACAGAGGCTTTAACAGCTCAGCCTATGATGTAGAAAAATAAGGAGGGGGCATATAGGAGGCAAGCAGGGGTGATACAAGGAGGGGCTGAATGGGAGAATTCTTAAGGGAGAGGGATATTCCCTCCAAAAGGCCAAACCTCACAACTAAGGACTATTCTTATGCTGAAAGGAGCCTCCCCTCACATCCAACCAGACTCTCCTCAAAGGAGTTTAGGTAAAGGAAGGAGAGGCTGCTTAATCCTTTCAGGTCCCCTTTAGCCAGCAAGGACCTTCACCCTGGTAGTTCCCCAAAGGAAGAGGGAAGAGAACAGAATGAAATATGACAATGGCTAAGCATGGTGAGGTAACTGACATAGCAAATGTTGCAGACAGCACTATAAAGTGGCCCCCACTTGGGAGTACAGTCCCAGCCTCTCATCCAAGTATGACAAGGAAGGCCTGAGGATTCTGAAGGCTGTAAGGGTGCGATTCACCCTCATCCTGGGAGAAGCAGCTTCCCCAAACTGCCCTTGTAAACTGTAGATCACTTTCCCATCCACACAGCAGGAGCCTAGCAAACAAAAGTACTAAAGGCTTTCTCCTAAAACACTGTCCTAGCAGGGGCAGAGAGAAACCAGTGAGGCTTTCATTCTCTTAACACCTAACACCAGAGAATTCCCACCAGCTCTACCCATTAAGAAGAAGACTGCAGTCTTACTAAGAGGACAAAACCTGTACCCTGCCACTACTCCACAGAAGGGCAGAGGTTACCATGCTACGTCCAGTAGTTGACAAAATGTAGCACTCAACCCAGAGTTCTACTGACACTGCTGATCTCTCTTGGTTGGCTTCCCTTCCTTTTCTGCCCAGCTACGGAGTAAAAGTGCCCCCAAAGTTCCTGGAGCCTCAAATTCCAGTTCAAGGAGTCAAAAATTACATCTAGGTTCTACACCTGCAGGATGAATGAAAACGGAAAATGCTAGGCAAACATCTCATCTAGGTTGATTTACTTATTTGTCAGCCACTAACTCCTTCCCTGGGACCACATAAGCATCTACTTACAGGGCTCGGGATGGCATCAGGATCCAGGCGCTTAGGAGGCAGTGGTTGAGGAGGCCCGGGCTGGCTGCCAAAAGTGGGTGCTGCTGGGTAGGGACTTCCATAATTGGGCTGAGGGCCCCGGGCTGGTCCAAAGGAACCTGGACAAGGACACAAGGTTGATGAACTCACAATCCCCTCTCTACCTCTTCTTAAGGCCTCAGGAAAATGACCGTACTCCTATAAATGTAGAATTATGAGGCAGAGTAATGACCATTCAGAGAGAGACTACATTATCTGAACTATGAGAATAAAGGTGTTTGTAAACCCTACATCCTAGTAACAATACCCTGAAGCTATTCATCTAGTTCACCACTTAGCAAGCAATACTAACAGCAAGCAAACACCTGAAAAGCTTAAGCCTTTGGCTCCTAGACAGATCTTGGGGAAAACTCACCATTTTGTTGCAGCTGATAGCCTGGCTGCTGGGAGGAGTGCATAGGTGGTGGTGGTCCTGGGAGCCCACTCATCTGGGTGCCAGGGTGCAGAGCTTGAGGAGGAGGTGAGGACACATGATTGGGCTGGCTCACTGGGGGTCCCCCAAAACCCTGTCCAGGCAAGGGTGGACCAGTCATCGAAGGCATTCGAGGAACCCCTGAAGCTGGGGGTGTGAAGTTGGAGGCCGGTAGTGGGGCAGATCGCTGGGGAGGCTGGGTCCCAGAATGACCCTGGGCCTGGCTAAGGGGAGGAGCCTGGCCCTGAGGATAGGAGCCATACAGACCAGAGTTGGGGAAACTTCCTGAGGCTGAGGCCAGTGATGTTGGTGGGCCTAAGGAGTAGAAGAGGTAGAGTCAAAACGCCAGTCATTCTGCCTTCTTGTTCAGTAAATCACTTCCCTTTCCACATAAGAGGAGCAGGACTGACTATCCACCTGCTAGTGCTCAGAGGCACAGGAAATAAAAAGGATTGAGGTATACCCTACAGCCTGATACTGCTAAAAAAAAAAGGGGGGGGAACAGTAACATTCCTGTGGTCACAGCTACTTACCATAGCCCAGCCCTGAAGGGGGAGGGGCTGGTGCCACAGCACCACTGATCTGCATTCCAGCCAGCTGGGCAGTCACCTGTGCACTTGTCGGGGGAGGGCCATAGGGCTGCAGCACATTTGGCTGGCTGACCATAGGGGCCAATGGCGCTGACCCAAATGGCTGAGACCCAGGGAGCCTGTGAAGAAAAGGAAGACAGTAATGACTAGTGGACTGGACACGCGTCAAAGTTGGCAGGAACTCTATATCATACAGGAAGCTATATTGTTTTACAATATCTTACTCTTCTCATCTTTTATGGCTTCATAATTTTATGTATTTGTGGATAAATTACATTCCTGATCATGTGCACTATGATTATTCATGACAAATCTTGTTTTCCATTAGGTTCACTCCACAAATATATGCCAAGCACCCACAGATCAAATATTATTTACTCTGCTACTTAGATTATCACCTCCTCTGCCTTAATCCTTTGTTGACAAACTACCTCAGTTTTCTAATCAGAAGCCCTGAAGGAGTTGAAAGAGACGGTACACAGAAGCATTAACACAACAGGCACTCACTCAAACAAATGCGGTATGATTGTTTAACCAAAGTATTTATTACTTTATCCTGGGAAAGATGTCAGAAAGATCTGTAACATCAGAGGAGTAGGTCAGCTGAGTTTGGCATTCTGTCCTAATCAGAAAGATGATGATGCCAACTTCACCAGAAAAGGACGAGACAGACAGGACATAAAACAAGTAGCCTTCTAGCTGGATCTATCTAGCGAAGCCTCATTACTTGGATAGCTGTGTTGGACAGTCCCATTACATCAGATGGCACATTAAAATATAAATACAGAATCATTCCAATATCATTGCATACCAACTAGCAACTGCACTGGTGTTTTACACTACAGAAATCTACAACATAGATCATAACCAACAAGCTCCTTCTGGGATTTCAAAAGTGAATCAAATTCTTCACAATAGTAATTTGTTACATTGAAATTCTGATTTATCCTTCCCATTTATTTTGTCTCTCCTGAATAACTGGTACTTTATTATATTTGGTCAGCTTCTATTAGTCCTGTAGTTTAACACTTTTCATTCATTCATACAACTTGTATTTCCTGAGTGTTATGCTAGTGAACCTTACCTCCCTAAGCTCTTTCATAGCCCTATACTGTTAACCCCATGGCAGATGCTCATAGATCCTTGTCAGAATAATTATATTCCACAGACCTACTCCATTAATATGGATAATACTATCAGCTACCCAATGTTATTCTGTCATGCCCTGATAACAATAAATCACTATTTGTGTATATATATATATATACATATATATATATATACATATATATATATATCTGTATATAGCTTTACAACTTATAAAGCACCTCTTAAGTGCTGTAGTGTAATCCTCGCAGCAAAATAATGAGGGAGACAGCAGATAAAAAACTAAGACACTAAGGGCGGCCAGTTAGCTCGGCAGTTAGAGCGCAGTGCTCACACCAAGGTTGCTGCGCCCTCTACAACTAGATTGAAACAATTACTCAACTTGGAGCCTGGAAAAACACACTGTTCCCCAATTAAAAAAAAAAAAAAATTAAGACACTAAGAGTGTAAGTGGCAGACCAAACTAGAGCTAAAGCCCAGATCTGATTCTTAGTCCAATGTACTTTTTTTTTTTTTAATATTTTATTGGGGAATTGGGGGAGGGGACCAGCACTGGGGAATCGGGGAAGGGGAACAGACAAGTTGCTGTCCTTTTGTTCTTCAATCTAGTTGTGGAGGACGGCACTTCACTGGCCCATGTTGGTATTATCACTGCTCTCTTCCCGGGTGAGGCAGTCGCTTGCCGGCCATTGGATGGCAGCTCACAGCGGCTCACAGCAGCTTGCGAAATCTCACGCCTGCTGCAGGCCAGCCCCACTGCAGCCTAGGCCATTGCCGGCGACTCACAGCAGCCCAGCTCCAGGTCAAGCTGTTGTTCACCATCTTAGCTGTAGAGGGCGCAGCGTCACTGGCCCTAATATGGGATCCGAACCGGGGCCCTGCTGCTCAGAGCTGGCATCCCAAGCCAACTCCTAACCAACACACCACTCGGCCAGCCCTGTACTTTATTTTTAAATCGTGAAATATAACATATATAGAAAAAGTTACATAAAACATATATGTGCTGTTGAATAATTATAATAAAAACACCCATGTAACCAAAACCAAATCAAGAAATAGAATACACTAGCATCCAAAGGACCTGGTGTCTCTCCTCCATCATAGCTCTCTCCCTTCTCCCAGAGGTGATTACTTTCCTGACTTCCTAATAATCATTCCATGTCTTTAAAAAATATAGTTCAGTTTTGTCCATTTTTTTAAACTTTTGTAAACATACTCGAGTTTTGCTTCTTTTGTTCAACTGTATGTTTATGAAATTCATCTATGCTGTTGCACATAGCATTCCCTTTTATTTAGTTATTCCATTAAATAAACATGCTGTGATTCACTTAAACATTTTAATGTAGATGGATATTTAGGTTTTTCTAATTTGGGGATATTACAGTGTTGCTATGAACACATACATTTAACTTGTTTATATATACATGAGTTTTTCTAAGTCATATATCTATGAGTAAAATCATTGGATTATAGGGTATGCATATCTTCAACGTTAACAGATAATTCCAAATTATTTTCCCAAAGTAGTTGTACTAATTTGCATCTGACCATCAGTGGTTAAGAGTTCCTATTACTCCATATCCTCAGTAACATTTAGTATTATCAGACTTTGTAATTTTGCTAATCTGATGGATACATAGTAGAATCCTGTTGCGGTTTTTAACTTGTATTTTTTTCATTACTTATGAGGTTGAACATTTTTTTTTTCTAATTACAGTTGACATACAATATTATATTGGTTTCAGGTGTACAACATAGTGATTAGACATTTATATACTTTAGGAAGTGATCATCCCAATAAGTCTACACCATCTGACACCACACATAGTTATTACAATATTATTGACTATATTCCCTATGCTGTACTTTACATCCCCATAACTATTTTTATAATTGGCAACTTATACTTCTTAATCCCTTTCACCTTTTTCACCCACCCTCCCAACACCCCACCTCCCATCTAGTGATCATCAATGAACAGCTTTTTAATATGTTCTTTGGCCATTCATATCTCTTATTTTGTAAAATACCTATTCTGGGTTTTGTCCATTATTTTTTCAACTAGATTGACTTTTTCTTATCAGGAAATAAGAGTTCATTACATAATCTGGATACTATTTTATGTATTTATGTCTATTTTATGTGTAAATATATTTTTCCATTCTGGAACTTGTCTTTCCAATGCACTTTCCATTCTGTGTCTCCCTCTGTGATCATTCCCATCAGCACAAAAACATACAAACATCTCAAAGCAATTCCTATCAAAATACCAAAGACATCTCTCACAGAACTAGGACAAATAACCCTAAAATGTATATGGAACCATGAAAGACCCTGAACAGCCACAGCAATCCTGAGAAATAAGAAAAAAGTGGGAGGTATCACACTACCTGATACCAAATTATACTACAAGGCTATAGTAATCAAAACAGCATGGTATTGGCATAAAAACAAACACATAGATCAATGGAACAGAATCAAGAGACCAGAAATAAATGCATCCCTATATGGTCATTTAATCTATGACAAGGAAAGCAAGAATTTACATTGGGGTAAAGACAGTCTATTCAATAAATGGTGCTGGGGGGACGGCCGAGTGGCACATTGGTTAGGAGTTGGCTTGGGACGCCAGCTCTGAGCAGCAGGGCCCCGATTTGGATCCCACATGCAGGCCAGTGACTCTGCGCCCTCTAGAGCTAAGATGGTGAACAACAGCTCGACCTGGAGCTGGGCTGCTGTGAG
>NW_017731365.1:6135024-6141720 GCF_001890085.2 Hipposideros armiger | reverse complement strand
ATATATATATATATATATATATATATATATATATATATATATATATTATATTTTACAGGATGTAAAGTACAGCATAGGAAGTATAGTCAGTGGTATTGGAGTAGCTACATACAGTATCAGATGGGTAGTAGACTTGTTGGGGTTATCACTTTGTGAGGTGTAAATGTCTAATCATTATGTTGCTTTGTACACCTGAAACAAAATTTAAAAATTTTTTAAAAACTTACCAGTCAAAAACAAAAACAAACAAACAAAAAAGCCAACTATGGTGGAAACAACCCAAATGTCCATCAGCGGATAAATGGATAAACAAAATGTGGTATTATAATGAAATATTACTTCACCATAAAAAGGAAAAGAAGTACTGATACATGCCACAACAGAAACATTGAAAACATTATGATAAATGAAAGCAGTCAGTTACAAAGTATCATAGAGTATATGATTCCTCTCTTATGAAAGTCCAGAATAGGAAAATCTAGAGAGACAGAAAATAAATTAGTGGTTGTTTAGGGTTGGAGGAGTGGGGGATTGAAGGAATAGCTATTTAGGCTGGAGCTATGTTTCTTCTTAAGGTGACAAAATGTTCTAAAATTGACTGTGGTGATGGTTGCACATATCTGTGAATACACTAAAACCACTGAACTAAACACTTTAAATTCATATGGTACGTGAATTATATCTCAATGAAGTTGTTTAAAAAATCCAATCATATAAAATTGCCAGAAATCCTCATTTCACCCTTAAGCTTTTGCTCCTCTTTTTAGCCAACCCTTACAGAAGACTCAGTCTATACTTTGTTTCTGTCTTGCCTTCTTTAATTACTATTTTTTGTCTTTAAAGCTCATTCTTTCTGGATTCATTTCCCCTTTTTTCCCTTAGTCTATCCCTTAGTAGTTTTCTCAGCCAGGGTCTACACATGGTAAACCCTCAGTCTTTGTCTGAAAGTGTCTTTATTTGCCCTCTCTCTTAGGTAGGTACATAATTTTGTACATTGACAATTTACATTCCCAGGGCCAGCCGAGTGGCTCAGGTGGTTAAGAGCTCACTCAAGAGTTTGAGCTCTAAGCAACAGCGGTTCGATTCCCGGCCCGAGCTGAGCAGTTGCTGAGCTGCCAACAGGTGGCAGGATGGCTCAGCTTATAAAAAAAAAAAAAAAGACAATTACATTCCCTTAATGCTTTCAAGGTACTATTGTACTATCTGCTCTCCTCTAAGAGTCTCTCTGTATTCTAATCAATATTGTTTTTCCTCTGAGAATCTCTTACGAACTGGGTTGAGGGTGAATGGTTCACATTTTCTTCTGGAAGGTATTCCAATGATAATGCCACCCAAGATAAAAAAATTTTTTTAAAGCTTTGAGATATAATTTTCATATAATCAAATTCACTCCTTTTTAGTGTACAATTCAACAATTTTTAGTAAATTTATAGAGTTGTGCAACCATCACCAGAATCTAACTTTAGAACATTTTTATCACTCCAAAAAGATCCCTCACATTCATTTGCAGCCCCAAGACCTTTTCCCCTCCCCCTCACTTATCCACAGCCAGCCTGGGAGAAAGAGGATTCCTTAATATCTCCTTCTGCCAGTGTGTAGATTTTTTTTTCCTAGTTGATCTGCTTACTGAAGGTGCAACCCAGATCCAGACTTTACAAACAAGGCTTCCATTCCAAACCTCAGCTCAGAAAAGCCCAAAGAGTCATCCCCCATCCCCAGTACCTGCTTAAACTTAAGTCCCCAGGTTCTCAAGATGGCAATTCCCACCCTCTCCACAGGCAGCCACAGTGTCAGCTTACCACTCTCATTTTCAGTTCCCACTTGGTTTCTAGCACTTGAGGATTCCACTTTCTTTCTTTTAAGCATGATTATGCACTTGAGAAAAATTGTTTTATTTCTATTTCCTCTTTCCTTTCTAGATACTTGTAGCAAAAGGGTTTTCTGGTTATATTACTTTACTACCCAGCTAAAACTCTTTAACTCACTCCAACTAAATAGTTCCCTTCATTTCTCCACTGAAATTACATTTGTCAAAGATGCCAAACATTGCCAAACCCAATGGTCAACTCTCAGTCTGCATTGTACCTTTCAGCAGCAAATGACACAGCTGATTACACCCACCTTCCTGAAATTCTTTCTTCATCTAGTTTCAGGATACCACACTGTCCTGACTCATCTCCAACCTCACTACTGCTCTTTCTCATTGGGTTTTGGTGGTTCCGACTCTGACTGCCTTTTAAATATTGGTAAGCTCCAAGGTTCAGTCTTCAATTCTATTCTTTACTCTCAACACTCATTTTCTAAGTGATTTCATGTAGTCCCATGGCTTTAAATAATATCTCTAGGGCTGGCCGAGTGGCTCAGTTGGTTAAGAGCTCACTCAAGAGTGCGAGCTCTGAGCAACAATAGTTCGAGTCCCGCCCGAGCTGAGCAGCTGCTGAGCTGCCAAACGGTGGCAGGATGGCTCAGCTTAAAAATAATAATAATAATAATAATAATAATAATGATAATATCTCTATACTGAACACCCTCAAATTTATATCTCCAGTCCTGAGATCATTCTTCAGCTACAGATTTGTATGTACAACTTCCCACTCAACATCTCTACTTGGTAGCTAGTAGCTTTTTATTTTTTATTTCAATATATTTCAAAACCTACTCTGGGACCGGCTGAGTGGCTCAGTTGGTTAAGAGCTCACTCAAGAGTTTGAGCTCTGAGCAACAGTGGTTCGAGTCAGCCCGAGCTGAGCAGCCGCTGAGCTGCCAACAGGTAGCAGGATGGCTCAGCTTAAAAAAAAAACAAAAACAAAAACAAAAAAAACCCTACTCTGCCATCTTCATTGTAAGTCTCCCCACTAGTAGCTTTCTTAAACCTGTAATGTACAAAATAAAGCCCTTCATTTCACCCCCAAAATTTGCTCCTTCTCAAATATTCCTCAGTAAATAGCACCCAGTTTCTTAAACCAACAAGAGGTGCCCAAAATTCCTCTTTCTCTCAACTCACATCCAATCCTATAGACTCTACTTCAAAATGTACCCCAAATCTGACTGTTTCTCAAACCTCTACCACTACCATCCTAAACAAAACCAAGATCATTTCCTACCTGAACAACTGCAACAATCGAACAGGACTCCCTACTTTTACTCTTTTTTTTTTTTTTTAAATTTTATTGGGGTATAGGGGGGAGGGGAACAGTGTTGGGGAATCGGGGAAGGGGAACAGACAAGTTGCTGTCCTTTTGTTCTTCAGTCTAGTTGTGGATAACACTGGCCCATGTTGGTATTATGATCATTGCGCTCTTCCCAGGTGAGGCAGTCGCTTGCTGGCCATTGGACGGCTGCTCACGGCAGCCATAAAAGCTCACGCCCGCTGCAGGCCAGCACCACTGCAACCTATGCCGTCGCCAGTTACTCACAGCAGCCCAGCTCTGGGTCAAGCTGTTGTTCACCATCTTAGCTGTAGAGGGTGCAACATCACTGGCCGTCATATAGGATCCGAACTGGGCCCTGCTGCTCAGAGCTGGTGTGCCAAGCCAACTCCTAACCAACGCACCACTTGGCCAGCCCTTACTCTTTTTTTTAAGGAGGGTACAGCTCACAGTGGCCCATATAGGGATCGAACTGGCAACCTTGGTGTTATTAGCACCACACTCTAACCAACTGAGCTAACTGGCCACCCCCCTACTTTTACTCTTGAATCCAGCAAAGTGACCTCTTTTTTAAAATAAATGTTTTTTAAAAATTATTAGAGAATAGGGAGAGCATATGCAAAACTTTTTTCAACTAATATTTTTAGTAATCACATTTGTGATAGTGTTGTTGTACTCAACTATTGTGTATAATAAGGAATAACATAAATGACAAATTGTGGCATATTCCAATATTTTAATTCCATCATCCCCATAGCCTTAAGAACTAAGATTCTTGGTGTGGAAGAAAAGAGATACAAATATAATACAGAGGCTCTGCAGTCTTGAATTTGAAATACAAATTTAAACTAATGAGGTATTTTATTTTTAAAATATGTAGATATGTATTTCTTAGCTATGTCCACTGAAAAGGCATAGAAAGTGACCAATCAGGTAGCAATGAGCATTACTAGTCCTTAGGTTACAGTAAAAAAATATCATTTCTCACCAACAACAAAATGATTTCTTGGGAAAAAATGGCTAATTCCTGGTCTGGGGTATAAAATGGATAAGATAAGCCTGGTACATTCTTATACCTAAAGATTACTAGGGCCATGTCATTAGGACTCAAGAGTCAATGTTGAGGGCTGGCCAAATGGCTCAGTTGGTTAAGAGTTGGCTTAAGAGCATGAGCTCTAAGCAACAGGGCCGCCGGTTCAATTCTCACATGGCCAGTGACGCTGTGCCCGAGCTGAGCTGTCGCTGAGCTGCCAACAGGTGGCAGGATGGCTCAGCTGGTGTAACAAGATTGCCTGTTCGACGGTGGGCTATGCCCACCTGCAACTAAGACTGAACTTGGCACCTTGAGCGGAGCTGCCGCCCAGATGGCTCAGTAGATAGGGCATGTGCTCTTAACAACAAGTCTGCTGGGTTTGACTCCCAAATGGGATGGTGGCTACGCCCACCCACAACTCAGACTGAACACAGCACCTTGAACTGAGAGGCCACAAGCTGCTGACAAGAAGCCAGATGGCGACTGGCACCCTCCACAACGAAGACTGAAGAACAACAACTTGGCTGGTCCCCTTCTCCAATTCCCCAACACTCTTCCCCTCCCCCAATTTCCCAATAAAATCTTAAAAAAAAAAGAGTCAATGTTGAGGCTCCCATTGGTCAAAGATGGGACATTTTCAATTTCAATAATGATGATAATTATGATGGATTGAAACCCATCAAATATGTTTAAAACCACGCTTCATACTAATATTAAAAAGAATTGGTCATCTTCAGTAGATAACAGAGGACCAATTCATTCTCTTGTGAACTGGTAAATAAGGTAAAGAATCAAGCATTATTCTACATGAATTGCACAATTGGTAGCCAAATAACAGAAGACAAGAACTGTCTACAGGGCCAGCCGAGTGGTGCGTTGGTTAAGAGCTGGCTTGGGACGCCAGCTCTGAGCAGCAGAGTCCTGGTTTGGATCCCACATTAGGGCCAGTAACGCTGCACCCTCTACAGCTAAGATGGTGAACAAACAGCTCGACCTGGAGCTGGGCTGCTGTGAGTCGCCGGTGACGGCGTAGGCTGCAGTGAAGCTGCAGTGGGCTGCCATAAGCTACCGTGAGCGGCTGGCAGCTGGCACGAGCGGCCAGCAGCCGGCATGAACGGCCGGCAGCCAGTGTGAGCTGCCAAGAGCTGCCGGGAATGGCCGTCCAGTGGCCAGCGACCGATCTGCCTCACCCGGGAAGAACGCAATGATCACAATACCAACATGGGCCAGTGAAGCAACGTCCTCCACAACTAGACTGAAGAACAAAAGGACAGCAACTTGTCTGTTCCCCTNAAAGGACAGCAGCTTGTCTGTTCCCCTTTCCCCAATTCCCCAGCGCTGTTCCCATCCCCCAATTCCCCAATAAAAATCTTTAAAAAAAAAAAAAATGGGCAGAGGACCTGAACAGATATTTCTCCAAAGAGGACACACAGATGGCCAATAGACATGAAAAAAATGCTCAATGTTACTAGTCATCAGAGAAATACAAATAAAAACCATAATGAGATACCACCTCACTCCTGTCAGAATGGCCATCATCAATAAATCAACAAACAAGTGTTGGTGAGGATGTGGAGGAAATGGAACCCTCGTGTACTGTTGGTGGGATTACAGATTAGTGCAGCCACTATGGAAAACAGTATGGAGGTTCCTCAAAAAATTAAAAATAGAACTACCTTGGGGCCTGCCGAGTGGCTCAGTTGGTTAAGAGCTCGCTCAAGAGTGCGAGCTCTGAGCAACAGGGTCACCAGTTCAATGCCTGAGCTGAGCTGCCACTGAGCTGCCAACAGGTGGCAAGATGGCTCAGCTAAAAACAAAACAAAAAAAAAAAAAATAGAACTACCTTATGAGGCATCAATTCCACTCCTGGGTATTTATCCAAAGTATTCCAAAACACTAATTCAAAAAAATATATGCATCCCTATGTTTACTGCAGCACTATTCACAATAGCCAAGATATGGAAACAACCAAAATGCCCATTAATAGATGACTGGATAAAGAAATTGTGGTACATTTATACAATGTAGTAAAAAGAATGAAATCTTACCATTTGTAACAACATGGATGGACCTAGAGGATATAATGCTAAGTGAAATAAGTCAGACTGAGAAAGACAAATACCATATGACCTTAATTATATGTGGAATCTAAAGAACAGGATAAACAAACAAACAAAACAAATAGATTCATAGATACAGAGAACTGATGGTTGATAGATGGGAGAAGGATTGGGGTGGGTGGGTGATAAAGGTGAAGGGATTAGAAGTACAAATTGGTAGTTACAAAATAGTCACAGGGATGTGTTAATACAGTATAGGGAATATAGTCAATAATGTAAAAATTATGTATGGTGTCAGATGGGTACTAGACTTATTGGGGGGATCACTTCATAAATTATATAAATGCTTAACCACTACACTGTACACCTGAAACTAATATAAAATAATATTGAATGTCAACTATAGTTAATATATATATATATATATATATATATATATATATATATATATATA
>NW_017731365.1:6127891-6134505 GCF_001890085.2 Hipposideros armiger | reverse complement strand
AAATAAATGAAATTTTGTCTTGAAGCTTGGAGATGGATAGAGGAGCGGTGTCTCGGTTCCTAAGACCATCGAAAATATGTGTTTTCCGATGGTCTTAGGCAACCCCTGTGAAAGGGTCGTTCGACCCCCAAAGGGGTCGCGACCCACAGGTTGAGAACCGCTGCCCTAAGTCCTCAGCTAGCCTAACCAAAGATCTACTGCTAACAATTTTCTAAAAGGCCCTTATGGATAGATAATCTGTTGAGTACCAGCTGCTTTTCTTGAAAAAGTAATTTAAAAGCCAAACACTGATTTTAAGGCAGCACCAGATTAACACACTGGACCGGTGATGCAGATTTGCGTCTATATATTCAAATGCCCCGTCCTCAATGTGTTAAGCCTTCTCTTATTGCAGAGAATATTACAGAGCCTCTAAGAAGCAGAGGAAACTCAAACAAAGGGAAAAGAATGATATCAACAGAAAGATATGAGAGGCACCAAAAATCAGGCACACAAACACCACACCTTTCATCCATGAACTAGCTCCCCATGTCCCAGAGTCATTTATAGATAGAACCATGAGTCTAATGAGAGGCACTATCAATATACTTAAGGAACAAGTAATTTCAGGAAGACTTTAGGTCTATAAGAACTATTCAATCCTGGTCACAGGCTCTAGAGGAGCTATGACCACAACCCTTCCATTCATCTGTGAATAATGCAGCCAGGTGAGGCCGCACAGGATGACACCCACAGGGAAAGAAGTGCCATTGAACATGGAAGATGTGCCCCTACTAGAGGTCTTAAGGCAGAAACACAGTCACCTGGTGTAAAAACAGACTGCCCACAGGGCTCTCAGTGACCAAGAGCCAGATTCATGTTCCTCAATCCAAGTCACCCCAGCTCTCTAGGAAACTTAGGTAGGGCAATACAACCCAACCAAAAGACTGATTCCCCTCCTTAGCTCAAAGCAAACTTGGAAACATACCTGGGGGAGGTGTTTGCTGATAGCCTGGTACTGGCCCATTGTAAGTTCCATAGGGGGTGGCAGGGGCTGTGGACCCTGGTTGCCCACCATAGCTGGATTGATGATACCCTGGATAGACAGGCTGGGGCTGCCCAAATGGCGGCACAGGTGGAGCTGACTGGTTGACGTTCATTATGAGAGCATCCCCGACTTGGTCTCACCTATTAGATGAGAGAAAAGAAAAGAAATTAGTCAAGGGCCTGCTAGTGGCACATTGGTTAAGAGCTGGCTTGGGGCGCCAGAGGGCCCTGATTCGGATCCTACATATAAGGGCCAGTGACACTGCCCTCTACAGCTAAGATGCTGGACAACAGCTCAACCTGGAGCTGAGCTGCCGTGAGTCCCAGCGACGGCGTGGGCTGCAGCCCCTGCTGCAGTGGGTTGCCATGGGCTACCGTGTGTAGCCAGCAGCCAGCGTGAGCGGCCAGCAGCTGCCGTGAGCGGCCGTCCAGAGGCCGGTGACTGATCTGCCTCGCCCAGGAAGAGCGCAATGATGGTGCCAACTTGGGCCAGTGAAGCAACGTCCTCCACAACTAGACTGAAGAACAAAAGGACNATACCAACATGGGCCAGTGAAGCAACGTCCTCCACAACTAGACTGAAGAACAAAAGGACAGCAACTTGTCTGTTCCCCTTCCCTGATTCCCCAACACTGTTCCCCTCCCCCAATTATAAAAAAAAAATCTTAAAACTGTCTACAATGGTATTCAAAAAAGTGAATAAAAAAAAATTAGAGTATCATCATTTTGTAAACCCAACAAAATAATATACATATATATTAAGCATCAACAATTGCTAACATCACAAAAACAGAAAAAATAAGATATTATGTGCCTCTTATAGTCTTGCCCCACACTACCCAAAGGGATCAAACATGAATCTAATCTCTAAATCCAGTTGCCAATTTGCAGGAAATACAGAGGAAAGAGGAACATATTGAACTGCAACATGAATATGCAACCAGGAGAATCCAGACAGATCGTGGGAAACTCTTCAGGTCAATTGGCTTTGGTTCTTCAATGATAAACAGTAAGAAAAAGAAAGAGATGAGAGGGAACCTATAGACTTAAAAGGTCACATCAAGCTGGTTTTTTTAATAGGCAAAACTAAACTATGGTGTCTAGGGATGTACCTTAAACTGTAACTTGTTTTTAAATTTTTTTTTTTTTAGCTGAGCCATCCTGACACCTGTTGGCAGCTCAGTGGCAGCTCAGCTTGGGCCGGGAATTGAACCGGCAACCCTGTTGCTCAGAGCTTGCACTCTTGAGCAAACTATTAACCAACTGAGACACTCAGCCGACCCTGTAACTATTTTTAAAAACACAAGAAAATGGTTACTATAAAAGTTAGGATAATGGTTATTATGGGAGGATGGAGTTATTAAATTGGAGCACATGGAAAGGGCTTTTGGGGTGCGTGGCAGAGTTCTACTTCTTGATCTGAGTTGTAGTTACAAGGGGGTTCACATAATAATTTACTAAGCCATACATTTTGTATGATTTTTGTATGTTTTATATTACATTGAAAATATCCATCACATAAACAAACAAATAAATGGGAACATTACTCCCCAACTTAAAACTCTCCAATGGCTTCTCACTGCAACTAAAATCAAATTTATACTTCTTACTATGACCTACAAAGCACTGCATGATATGGCTTCTGCCTATGTTTCTACCTTATCTCTTCCATTCCCCACTCTGCTAGCCACTCTGGTCTTCTTGCTCTTCCTCACATCCACCAAATTAACTTCTCCATCAGGAACCTTTGCACTTGTGCCCGCTATCTAAGACACTCTTCCCCCAGACCTTTGGATGGCTCCCTTCATCATTTCACTGTTCCAAATATCACTTCAGAGAGGCTTTTCTTGACCAGTGTATTTAAAACAGCTCCCTACCTCCTCACCAGTCATTCTCTATATCCTTACTGTTTTATTTCTTTTCTTTTTTTTATTTATTAGTTTCAGGTATACAAAACAATGTAATAGTTAGACATTTACACCCCTCACAAAGTGATAACCCTCCCCCCCAATCTACTACCCCTCTGACATCGTATATAGCTGTTACAATTCCACTGACTCTACTCCCCACACTGTACTCCACTCCACATCCTGTTGACCATATATATATATATATATATATATATATATATATATATATATATATATATATATATATATATATTATAGTTGACATTCATTATTATTCAGCTTCAGCTTCAGGTGTACACTGCAGTGGTTGGGCATCTACACCGTCCATGAAGTGGTCTCCCTAATAAGACAAATGCCCATTTGACACCCTACAAAATCTTTACAACATTATTGATCATATTCCACAAAATGTCTTTCATATCCCCAAGGCAATATTATGCCTACCAATTTGTGCTCTCTAATCCCCTCACCTTCTCCCTCATCCCCACCCCCCTCCCAACTAGCAACCCTCAGTTTTTCCTCTATATCTCTGAGA
The DNA here is from genome assembly GCF_001890085.2 of Hipposideros armiger. NCBI lineage: Eukaryota > Metazoa > Chordata > Mammalia > Chiroptera > Hipposideridae > Hipposideros > Hipposideros armiger. The sequence continues at coordinate 6,131,034 of NW_017731365.1, read as the reverse complement.
CTATTTCTGTTTAGTTTGCTCATTTATTCTGTTCTTTGGATTCCACATATGAGATCCTATGGTATCTGTCTTCCTCTATCTAACTTATTTCACTTAGTATAATGTTCTCTAGGTCTATTCATGTTTTATTTTTATCTATTTCTTATCTATTTTCCCACTTGTTATCTCCTGTGTACTCCACTAGATTGTAAGTTCCATGGGGGCAGAGACTCGTCTGTTTGTTTACTGCTTTATCTCCAACCTCTAGAATAATATCTGACACATAGTAGTACAAAATAAATATTTTTTGAGTGGATGAATGAATGAATTCCCTATACAGCTTCTCAGAGTATTCCAACACAAAGGGTTAAGGAAAGCCTCTTAGGCTCTTTCTCCAGGCTGGACACGCAATAAAAATGTCAGAAAGCGACTCTTCCATTACTACACACCCTACCCACAGTTATACTTTCTTCTTTGTTTACCAGAAAATAAATAACACTCTAACAGGGATGACTACCCTCCTGTAATGGACTTCCATTCAAAGACAGGGGTTTATTGGATCATGTACCACCAAAGTTTTTATCATTTATGTGGTTTTCCTTTGAGTATCATCTTTCTTTTCATAACTGGTCACACCCACATTTAACCAATAAGTCCTACTAAGTGCCTGATCCAGAGGAAAGAGGGAAGTCAGAGAAGACAAATAATCCTGAGGTCCCTTTTTCCTGTTCCCTTAAGGTAGGCTCAGTAGGATAGAAATAATTATTGAAGATACCGTATTTCCCCATGTGTAAGACGCACCCTTTTTTGAAAAATTTGGGGTCTGAAAACTGGGTGCGTCTTATACAGTGGTTGTAGGGTTTTTTTACTTGCATTTCCCGCTTTTTTTCACGCTTGTTTTTGCACTCATACAACCATTGTATAAGACACATCCAGTTTTTTTACTCCAAATTTTTCGAAAAAGGGTGCGTCTTATACATGGGGAAATACGGCATATGTCTAGTCAAGAAAAAAAACCTCAAGGCCCAGCTGAGTTGCCTTGGTTAAGAGCTGGCTTGGGACACCAGCTCTGAGCAGCAGGGCCCCGGTTTGGATCCTATATTAGGGCCAATGACACTGCGCCCTCTAAAGCTAAGATGGTGAACAACAGCTCAACCTGTAGCTGGGCTGCTGTGAGTAGCCAGCGACAGCGTAGGCTGCAGTGAGGCTGCAGTGGGCTGCCGTAAAGCTACCGTGAGTGGCTGGCAGCCGGCGTGAGCTGCCAAGAGCCGCTGCGAGCGGCCATCAGTGGCCGGCGACCTATCTGCCTCACCTGGCAAAAGCGCAATGATAATGCCAACATGGGCCAGTGAAGCAACGTCCTCCACAACTAGACTGAAGAACAAAAGGACAGAAACTTGTCTGTTCCCCTCCCCCAATTTCCCAATAAAATCTTTAAAGGAAAAAACACCTCAAGTTCACAGAAAGAGAGAGAGAAAGAACCCAGGTACTAAGATAGGTCAATAATCTACAAAGTAGGCATTAGCAGCATCTGTAACCTGGAAAAATGAAAACAAAATATAAAAAGGTGGGGGGAAGAGGAAAAGGGGTCTAAGAGAAAGACAAAGGGAAAAAAAAAGGAAAAGGAAACGGGCCCTTATACATTCCTAATCCTTCCAGTTTCATCAGACCAAATTTAGGTTTACAAATACATACCTCTGCATCTGAACAGTGGAGCTAGGCCCGTTCTGTACATCTCCTTGGCCAAACTGGCCATATGCTCCCTGGCCACAAGGGGCCTGTGCTATCGAGGCTGGAGGTACCCCTGAAGAAGATGGGGCTCTTGACACACCTGAGGGTAAAGAACAGAAACTAAGTCATCTCCTCCATCCTGAGCAAGCAATGCAAAGCAAGGATCAATAGGCTCAGACCTTCACTGGCCCATTACCACAGCTCTGTAATGAAAAGGACAGCATCAGCATGCAAACCTGGCTACAGCAGGTTCTGAACACTGATGCCCACCAGAAAGCCTCCACTCTCCTAGACACGTATATTACAAGAGAAGCTGTAGCCAGAGCCACAATAACACAGGGGCTTCCTATGATCACCATACACTCACACTTAACCCAGGACAGTCTAATGTTCTTACCCCTAGACAAAAAGTCAGTTCTTTTAAGGAAAAGATCCTACTCCAGAAACTAGAAACTTCAAGCACATATAAAAAAGGTGGCACAGAAGATGACCAAGTAATATACTGGGCGCCTCTTGGGGAAACCATTCTGCCAACCTCCTCTTCATATATTCTACTTATTCTAAACATTTTCTTTTCATCCACTTCTAAGTTTTGACTCTCCCAATAGCACATGTCTCAGCAAAATGTTCCCACAGGTTGGAGACTTTGTTTCTGCCCAATAATTCAGTCAGGAGCAGTTGGCCTGCCCTCCCATTCATTACTGCTGTCACCTATCTCTCCACAAAAGTTGGACTCCATCCTTTCCACTCATCAGAGCTGCTAGGAAAGCTACTTCTACCACACCCAGTCATCCTTCCTGCGTATTATCCCCAATCCTTCCCACATGAAAAGCAGGAAGAAAGCAATTAGTTACTTGACACATCGCTTTGGAAATGTTGCTGACCCCTGTTCAAACATTTCTTTTTCTTTTGTTATTCTGCCCTAAGTAGAGATTTGACACTACAGAACCTACCCACAGGGACATTTTAATCTGAACCTGCGACTAGTCATCACAGAACCAGATATGTTTTCCTCTCAATAACAAAGTTTCCTCTTGAGGCAACGCCAGACTCCATCCTGATAAGCCAGGACTTGACGTATCAGAGGTGGACTCTGTCCCTCCAAAGTCCTAACCCAGAGTAAGCCTCTTCCAGAGGTCTGAGACCTAATCTTGTCACTTCATGAATTTTGTTTTCAAAGCTATAATTAAAATGGTAATAATGGTAATACTTCATTTCCCATTTCTCAACTATGCTTCCTTGGTGCCTTCATATCTCTTTATGGAATTTACTCTCTTAAAAATTATAGAGCATTTGGCATACCCTAAGTCAGTGGGTCTCAACCTTCCTAATGCCGCGACCCTTTAATACAGCTCCTCATGTTGTGGTGACCCCCAACCATAAAATTATTTTCGTTGCTACTCTATAACTGTAATTTTGCTACTGTTATGAAT
>NW_017731365.1:6088800-6126276 GCF_001890085.2 Hipposideros armiger | reverse complement strand
CCCAGGAAGAGCGCAATGATGGTGCCAACTTGGGCCAGTGAAGCAACGTCCTCCACAACTAGACTGAAGAACAAAAGGACAGCAACTTGTCTGTTCCGATTCCCCAGCGCTGTTCCCATCCCCCAATTCCCTGATTTTAAAAAAAAAAATTTACTCAAAATCAATTTTCTAAAAAGAGAGCAACTATTCAGGATAGGAAGTACAGATAAAAAAGGCTTGACCTTATCAGGTAGTGATCAGCCTAATCATTCCCACACTACCACAGGATCTTTGTAATTTTCTGCCCCAACCAGCAGCCAGATTACCTCCTCAAAGTAAGGATTTTGTTACTGAACCCCATGCTTTGTCACTGCCAAGAGTGTATAAATTTCAACTTGAGATAGGCCCACTGGAATGGAACAGCAGCCTCCACTCCCCAATGGTATGATTTCTAGTGTCTAGACACACAAGGAGTCCTACCACTGATGAACTACTGTGATACTGCAGGTAAATGAAACAATGTTCCCACTTTCCATTCATTCACTCCAGCATCCATTCATTCAACAAACAGTGAATACTCTCTAGTGTGCTAGTCATTTTTAATCACACAGGCTACATGTCTAAAACACAGCAGGTAAATTCCCTCCCCCTCAAAAGACAAATTTTAGAACAACCAATTAGAGAAATAACATTCTTTGGCTAAACTGCAATAATCCAAATGCTACTCCATCTCCAGTCTTCCCACCAAAAGAGTGTATGGACCTTAAAACTGAAGCACTGAAATCATTAAATGTAAAGGCCACATAAACTCTAGCAAGCTACCAGATTAGAACTGAGTGCAGGCCAGGCACAAAAAACTTCTCACAGTAACCAAGGGAAACAGTTCAAAGATCAGCAGCAAAGTTAGATTTCATGGAAAAAAGATCATTCACCTTATCCATCAAGCAGAGGGACTATAAGTATTCCAAATCCCAATGCAGTCTTCCAACTCTCCTGTTTCTGCTCTCCTTATATACTTGTCATGAATCTAGGCCACCACCAAAATTATTACAATTTTGCCCAGCAACAGAGAAATTAAGTAGAGGGCCTTTCCTGAGTCCTTCCAAGAGCAGGACTATCTACTCACATCTACTCTACACAGCCTTATCATTCCAACTATCCTATAGACAGAAGGGGCCCAGGAAGCAGGAGATCTCACAGCTGCTGCAGTGGAACAATGGGCCTCTCCCCTTTGCTAGGAAGGGTCATCTAGACTATAGAAAAACTGAGCTGCTACTGGACTAGAACTCTTTAGACTCAAAGCCATCTCAGGCGTTGTTCTTCCAAATCCTAAACCTTACACAGGTCACAACACTATGCTTAACAGATGTTCCCCTCCCCTTCATCTTCCTAAAGTCAGTATGGGGGTGGGGGTGAGAGGAAAAGAGCTTCTTCTCCAGGAAATAATTCCCCCAAACACACACAACAGTTTGGTGCAGGCTCAAGTTTCCATTCCATCCTGTGTGGACACTCGAGGGTGACAACCCAGGGGGCGGGGCAAGCTTCCTAGAACTCTGAAAGTAGTCGAGCTGTGGAAGCTGGGAGCGCTGGGGATCGAGACTGAGAAGCAAAGCCAGCTTCTTGGGCCACGATGAGACAGAGGGCTAATCCATTAAGCATGGAGCTCGAGCGTCCTGCGCCCTTCAACAGTCTCGGGGCAGGAAGCGGGAGCCGGAATCTGGGCCGGCAGAAGGGAGGGTAGGGTCTAAGACTGATCTTGGATGGTGGATGCGTAAGGTGAGGGTCTCTCACCGGGTCCCACCTTCGGGCTCCTCCCTTCGCAGACTGAACCCCGATCTTGCTAGTGATACCCCGGCCTCGCCCCGTCTTTCCTACCCACCAACCTCCCGATGCCACTCCTCACCCGGCTCCAGATCCAGGTTCGACTTCGTTCCTAACGTCAAGGCTCCCAGACTCCACTTCCGGTTCCGAGGGGGCTGGCGCGTCGCCCCCGGAAGTTCCACCCCCACGCCCCAGGGCCGGGCCACTCCTTCTGCCACGTCTACAGTAGGCACATTCCCAGAAACCCGGATGCTGCGCATGCGCCACTTTCGGCTCCCATCATGGCCGCTCCCTGGGAGGCTTCGTAGATTCTTATGCATTTCCGCTTCCCCTCCCGGCTACCCCAGATGTCCTAGTCAGTTTATGGTCCAACCAGCTAAAATGCGATTGTGAAGGCTAGGTCAAACTATCTTTAGTAATGACCCCTCAATCCGCCTATGACAGGTTAGTGACCTCTGACCTAGAGTCCCGTAGCCACTTCCTGCTGACCCCTGACCCCATTGATTTCCGTCTTCGAGATTGTACTCACCCACGACCTTTGCAGTTTATGAGATTTGCGGAACGTATGATGGTAAAGGGGATTAACTGTGCTTTCGGGCTTCACATGTTCCAGTTGTGGCTCTGTAGTTCTCTAGCTTGGGAACTTAATCTCTGCCTCAATTCTGTCATCTGTAAAATGGAGAGAATACTAAATGCCCTTATGGATGGATGTAGACAAGTCACATAGATTGCCTGGCACCATAGTAAGCGCTCAGTAAAGGTCAGCTGTTATCAGTTAACCATTTTTATACAGCGCCTGGTTTAGATGCAGACCTATGCCAGAGCCGGATGATCTCTGTTCTCAGAATGCCCCCAGCATATATGGAAGAGCCACAGTTTCTGGAGTAATTATTACTACCCTTATTGAATAACAATAATTGTAGCTAATTTTTGTAGGATTTTAAAATATATACATGACTTCATTTAATCCTTTTTTATATATTTATTCATTTAATAATTATCTTTGTGCCAAGCCATGTTTTTGGTTATGGGACTACAGTAATGAAAAAAGTTCCTGCTCTCTTATTGTTGACAGTAAATATTAATTATGCTGAGGCACAGAGTACTTCATTCATTAAAAAAATTGTGGGCCGGCCAAGTGGCGTGTTGGTTAAGAGCTGGCTTGAAACACCAGCTCTGAGCAACAGGGCCCCAGTTCAGATCCCACATGAGGGCCGTTACACTGCCCTCTACAGCTAAGATGGTGAGCAGCAGCTCAACCTGGAGCTGGGCTGCCATGAGTTGCCGAAGTAGGCTGCATTCCCTGCTGCAGTGGGCTGCCATAAGCTACCGTGGCCGGCAGCCAGCGTGAGCTGCCAAGAGCCGCTGTGAGCGGCCATCAAATGGCCAGTGACTGATCTGCTTCATCCGGGAAGAGCGCAATGATAATACCAACATGGGTTAGTGAAGCGACATCCTCCACAACTAGACTGAAGAATAAAAGGACAGCAACTTGTCTGTTCCCCTCCCCCAATTCCCCAATGCTGTTCCCCTCCCCCATTCCCCAATTAAAAAAAAAATTGCACTTGTAGTCTCTGCTGGAAACTGTATTAGGCATTTATGTATGCTTTAGTAAATGGGCAGATTGTTCCTGTCCTCAGGAGTCAAGGTCAGTGATTCTCAAAGTGTGATCCTGGGGTCAACGGTATCAGTACCACCAGAGAACCTGTTAGAAATTTCAGACCCACCCGAGACATACTGAATCAGAAACTCTGGAAGTGGGGTCCATCAAATTATGATTTAATAGACCCTCCAAATGATTCCTTTTGCACACTGAACATTAAGACCCACTAGTCTAGGTTAGTAATTTGCTAAAGTCAGTTAACATTGGTGTGCGCCTGCCCTAGGCTGGGCCCTTTGCTAAGCATTTTCACATAATTTATTCCATTTAACTCATATTAGCATAGGAAAGTTGATAGCTCCTCTGTCTTGCTTAAGGTTGTACTCCAAGTAAGTGGTAGAGCCTAAATTCATAGTTTCTTGAGGATAGAGCCTGATCTGTTGCATTTTATTGCTTTCTGTATCCCTACTCTGGTTCTCAGTTTTTGCTGCACATTAGAATCATCAGTGGTGCTTTTTAAAATGGGAATACCAGGTACCAGACCAATAAAATCAGAATCCCTAAGGCTGAAGCCTGAGAATCATTATATCTATATCTATCTATCTATCTATCTATCTATATGTATATATAGAGAGAATATATATATAATATAGTTATATAGAGATATATAGATACACATTATAGATTATTTATAGATTATTTCATTACATACTCATCTAATCCTATATGCTGTCTTATTTTAGGGAACCAGTAGCTTTAAAACTTTCCAGGTGATTCTAATGTGCACTGAGGGTTAATTGAAAACCACTGGTATAGCACAATGGCTCACATGTAGCTAGCACTCAATAAATGTTTGAATAGCGAATGAATGGATATTTAGATACTCTTTACTAATGAGGTCAAGTAACTACCCAAGGTCACACAGCTAATAAATGATGGAACGAGAATCCAAGTTCAGTTCTGACTCTATATCCCAAGTGTTTTCTATGACTACATCATACACTAAGGCTGATAGCATTTGGCACACTAGCAGAACAGCTATTCCAGGAAACTGTAGCCTTTGATAATTACAATTACAGCACCATAATGTTATGTTTTATAACAAAGAGATCTCTTAACATAGGGCACATTCATGTAATGGAAACCTAAAAATAATTAGGGATTTTATTTTTAACATGGGTTGGAATGTTTATACACACCTATCTATTTCACCTTTCCATGACCACCTATGTATTGTAAGAAGTAATTCAGCAAACATTTATTGAGCGCTATTTGCATCAGCCATATAAACAAACTATAATGCCTGAAAAATACAACAATAGAAATATGTTGATACATCTGTTGCCTAGAGGAAGGAAGCCCTATTGAATAGGCAGGGAGTCAGGAGATGGGCAGGAAAGGCTTTATGCAAGAGGCAACAGTTCAGTTGGGGCAGGGCCAATCAGAATTCCTCTACATTGTACCCAGCACTGCAATGGGATAAAGATCTCCATTTTGATTAATAGGTAAATTCATACGGAAAGGGGGCACTCTTTTATGGGGAGCTTGCACTTAGGGAACAAACCCAGCCATCCCTCGCTCTGGAATGAAAGTCCCTGATGCTGCCACTTTGAAATGAGCTTTGGAGGAAAGCAGTTGGAATTAGTCCATGATCCTATCACGGAGGCACAGTCCCTGAAAGAGTGCACATGAGTTATAGAGCCCAGAAAGCTAGTACTCTGAGTCCTGAGTGAAAGGCCCATGCAGGAGAATGGGGGACAGGAGAGGACAGAGTTTTTACTATAATTAGCTCTGGGAGTAAGATAGCAGGGGGAGGGAGAGGAGTACAGCCGGCAACTATTTTGAGCACAACTCCGATTGACAGGACACGTGTCCTGGACTGTACTGATCCCAGGGCCAAGTTGCCTGCCTGTGGTGTGTGGTGTGTGTGTGTGGGGGGGAGGCCTGGGACAGCAGGAATAGGACAGCCAGACAGGCCGGACGGGGTACCAGCACCTCGACTTCTCTCCCTAGGACACTGTCCAAACTCCAAGGGCCATAGGCCAAGCTGAGCGATGGGTGCTGAGGAGGAGGTGCTGGTCACACTGTCAGGGGGAGCCCCCTGGGGCTTCCGACTTCAGGGGGGGGCCGAGCAGAAGAAACCCTTACAGGTGTCCAAGGTAAGGGAGAGCCCCTATATTGAGGTTTCAGGGAAAGGGGGAACCCAAGGGTACCTGGGAAGAGTCATGTGGTGACCTATGGGGCTGAAATGGGAGGCTGTGAAGAAGAGGAGTGGGGGTGGATAGGTGGGCAGGGAAGCATGTTCATGTTTGGTGGGGGGAGTGGTGTCTGAGAGCAGGCTCCTTGTGAGGAGGGGGGAGGCTATTAGAAAAGGGATTCCTGGTTTCTGATAGAGAAAAAGCGTCTCAGTTCCCAGTGGCACCACAGTAGCAGAGGCCCAGGCCTGGCTGGCCAGCCTTTGCTCCCTTGGGTCTGTGCCGCCTCTACTCCAAACTCCAGGAATGTAGGGAAGGTTCTAATTTCTGACTAAGCTGATATGTGATGAGCCGAGTTTGTCTCGCCCAGCCCAGCCCAGCCCAGCCCTGCCCAGCCCTGCCCTGCTCATGCCTTCAGTGCTCTTCTTTCCCTATGTCAGATCCTTTCTCACAAGGCAGGACTCTTTTTTTGGTGCGAGGAGGGTTATGGCAAGACCTGGCCTGTCAGAGGGAGTTGTTACCCTTTTGGGTTCACCGTACAGGCTGAATTTCTCAGTTATACAATGTGGGTGATAATATTACCTACCTCATAGAACCATTCTAAGGATAAAATGCACTAATACATGTAGAATGCTCAGCACCATACTTAACATTTAGTAAGCACTCATTAAGTGATATCCACCATGGCACACATATATACACATAGTCACCGTCTCCCAGAATCTGCTGGACTTCCTCCAATCTGGAATACTGTTCTAAAGACTCGACTATAGATAATAGTGCCTGGGATTCCAAGGCCTAGGAGAGAACTATTGGCTCATATAGACATTGCCGTTGGAGGAAAATCTTGGAAAACCACCATTCTAGTAGCTCCCTGCTGCAGCTTTTCCCAAGCCTCTCATTTGGTGATTACCCTACTTCCTCTTATATAATGTATAACTCCCTGCACTCCGTATCTTCTTCCCTCTAGATAGGCCCACGTAACTGCAGCCCCATGCCCCTCTCCACTCTTTCTTACCTTGCAGAGTAAAATCCCTCCCATACATGGGTCCTTCTTCTCCTAACTCCTTTCATTCTATTCCCCCTTGGAGGACCTCTCTCACCTACAGTCTCTCCTCCAACACCTTCTCAGATCCGAAGACGGAGCCAAGCTGGCAGAGCAGGACTCCGAGAGAGGGACCAGCTTTTAGCCATTAATGGAGTCTCCTGTACCAGCCTCTCTCATGCCAGTGCCATGAGCCTCATTGATGCCTCAGGGAATCAACTTGTCCTCACTGTGCGGAGGTATGGACTCTTCCTACCCCACCCACCCATGTTTCCCCTAGTTCAGGGCTCCCCTTGCCTGACAGCCCTGTGTCACACGGGCCTGGCTTCAGCAACTTAACAAGGACCCATTTCTGCTTGTGCATTAGTGCTGGAGTATAGATGTTAGTGTAGGCCTCCTAAAGGGCTTGAATGTATCTGTAAATAAGGGATGGAGGTGTCAAGTGGGTAGTGGGTATCTGAGTATGTGGGCCTCCTTCAATCCCTTGCCTGACTCATCATCACATCTTCCAGTGAGTTCATTTCTACTCAGAGCCCTCTAAGCACATTTGCCTCCCAGTTTGTCTTCAGATCGTCACTCTTCTCAGCCCAGCCATTCCTCCTATATGCCAGTCCCTTCTCTCCCCTTATCTCTTTCTCCCTCTCCCATCCCCTTCAGATCTCTCTAGCTGTCAGTCATCCAGCCCATTTCTCAATTTCTGTCATCTCTCCCACCCAGGGTGGAGGACGAAGTGCCTTTGCGATCTCCATCCCCTGGCGAGCTTCAGGTGCTGTCACCCTTATCTCCGCTGAGTCCTGAGCCCCCTGGTGCTCCAGTTCCCCAGCCTCTTCAGCCTGGAAACCTCCTTTCACCCCCAGACAGTGAAGCTTACTATGGAGAGACAGACAGTGATGCTGATGGCCCTGCCACCCAGGAGAAGCACCGCCGACCCCGCCGCCGAGGCCCCACAAGGCCCACCCCTCCAGGAGCCCCACCTGATGAGGTCTACCTGTCTGACAGCCCTGCAGAGCCGGCACCTGCTGTCCCTGGTCCTTCCAGCCAGGGTGACAGCCGTGTGAGCTCCCCATCTTGGGAGGATGGGGCAACCCTTCAGCCACCACCCGCCGAGGCCTTGCTGCTGCCCCATGGCCCCCTCCGGCCTGGCCCTCATCTCATCCCTATGGTGGGGCCTGTTCCCCACCCAGTGGCAGAAGATCTTACTACCACCTACACCCAGAAGGCCAAGCAAGCCAGTGAGTGCCTGAACCCTTTACCCTTAGCCAATATCTTTCAATCTGAGTCCTTAATCTACCCTTCATAACCATACCTTATACTTCTCTTGGATATAGTCTTGGGGACAAGTGGAGAAGAGTGGGAGGGGAAGATAATTAATCTCATGGTCCCCATTATTTCTGCTGTTTGAACTAGTATGGCACAAAGGTACAGGTGGTTCAACCTAACCCAGGAACAGGGTAAGCAGGGAAGTTGGAAAGGGACATGAATCAATGAAGGGTTTGTTTGCTGTTGTTGCTATAATTTTGCAAGGTGTCAGACATAGGGCAGGGGAGTATTTGGAAGCAGGGCAGGGCGGTTAATTGCAGGCAGGGAATCAGAGCCACCTTTGACATTTGTAAGTTCAGTTAGGGTTCCTGGGGCCTGGGAGGCTATGGGATACTCATGAGTCCCTAGGAAGTGGTAGGGGGAGGGATATTCAGCTCCTTATCTCAGGCAAGAATGTGGGCCTGGAGAGAAAAAGCCAGTTCCACTTATCTCAAGCTCTCTGCTATTTTTGATGTGAGCTACAGAACAAGGTCTAAGAGTGAACTTTCTCCCTGCCCTATGCCTCTCCCCCAGAAACCTTTCTTGTCACCTTGGAAATCTCAGGATTACCCCTCTAGTTCTCATCTCTTGTTCCTCCCCTCCACCATTCTGATTCCTGAGCCATAGAATTTTGTCTCTAAGTCTGGATTAGAGGCTAAAGACATGACAGTTTAGAGTCTGACATCCCTGAGACCATCCAGTATACCACAAAGAAATTCCAGTTGCATGCCCAGGATCCCATGCCTATCCCCAATTCTCAGTTTAGCCCCCTCTCCCTTCCCATCATGCTGGATGAGACTGTAGTTAGTGGCTTAGGGATATTTTTAGTCAGGCAGACCTCACTGTCCAGTGGGGTGGGGGGTGGGGGGTGGGAAGGCAGGTGCCCATGTCCGTCACACTGGGGCTTGTGGAGCAGGCAGGCAAGAGAAGAGAGAGGGCCAGGCTCCAAAAATAGCATAGTGAGCTCATTCAGCTGCCAGCTCTGGGGAGAAGACAAAGGGGCTTTAAAAGGCATGGGGGGTGGCTCAAGCTGGTCCTGCTCCAGCCAACACTGCTGTTCCCGGCATGGAGACCTTTGAGTCCATCAGCCAAGAGTCCCTCAGCCAACCAAGCTTCGACAAAGCCTCAGGCCCAGTTCCTGAACTCCAGGACCCATTCTATGCAGGTACTACATTCCCATAGCCAAGAGAGTTCTGGGACCTAGAATGGAGGGGAGTATATAAAAAGTTTAGCAAGGGAGGTCTTTGGGAAAGGTGTTACTCCCTTATCTCTTTCTTCTTTTTGCCTTCCTCTTCCTTTTCTAAGGAAAGTTTCATGGCCTCTTTCTCAGAATGGGCTGATGCTACGGTCACATGTCAAAGAGGTTTGTGACCATATGAGTTATAGAAAACTTATGGGGAGAGGGTGTATGCGAGAGAGAGGTAGTGAATAATCTATGAATACATTAAGGCCTGTATGTGGGAGTCTGTGGGAGACAATATGTGTGAACAAGGAAGTGTTTGTGTACATGTGTAGTTAGTGTCAAGAAAACTTTGATAGTAATGGTTACTCATAGTGGGACTTAGGGCTGCTGTGAAATGCTAAATTTATCTACATTATCTCACTTAATCCTCATAGCAACCCTATGAGGTAGCTATTATCATTCTCATTTACAGATGAGGAAACTGAACTTCAGTGAAGTAACTCTTCCATGAATCAAAAACCTAAACCGAACTCTGACTCCAGAGCCTGTCTCTCGTTCAGTTCTATTTTGTGGTCTAAACATTGGGATGGGCGGAAGGAGAGCCCCAATTAGCAAACAGCTTGGTATCTTGAGTGGAAAGTAGATGGAATTTCAAGAATTTTTCAGGAGAAACTGGGGATCATGGATCAGAGTATCCATGTCCAAGGCCAGGTCCCAGCAGCAGGCAGCCACTCCTACTTCCTGGCCCCACCTCCCAGGCCCCACATGGCATGAGAAGCCCTGCCCTGCTCCCCTTTAATACATAGTCCTCTTGTGCTGGCCTGGTCGTGGCTGCCAGGGCTTGCTACCTCTTCGAAGGCTGACCTCTAAAGAAGACCACCCCGCTTCCACTGCCAGCTGGGGGAAAAGGTGAATATATTTAGCTGGTCACTTTGAAGTATCCTAAAGATTTGGAGGGTTGCCTTCCTGCATTTGGGATCTGAGGCTCTCCCTGGCTGTGAGTAGCAGGGGTGTGAGGCGTGGAGGTGTGCCCTGGCAGTTTATATCAGCTCTAAAGTGTTGTTCAAACTGTTAGTAAAAGGGTCTCTGCAGGGGGAACCTGGACGAAGGGCCATCTGGAGTATGCATGTGTGTGAATATATTCAAGCTACTCTATGTGTTTTTGTGTGGGCATATATGTATTTACATACATGTGTGAACTGGAATGTATATAAGCTGGGGTCTCTGCAAATGAAAGTGCAAGTACATGAGAAAATATGCCCACAACTGGCTTTTACTAGACCCAAATTCTTGTTGAAATGATGTGTGTGTATGAGTGTATGATGTGGACTGCATGGTAGGGGTGGGATTATGAATGAAGACCCTTGTTGCTAAGGGGTCCTTTGTGTCCTTACCATAGAGGTAAGGGGATTTGTCCCAAACTCTCTGAGAAGCACCCTACTGTGGTCTCTATGGTGGGAGAAAAGTGTCCCTTCTCATCTTTTCTCGCCCTAGGACCTGTCTCATCTTTCTGCCGGGGAAGTGAACCCCGCTCAGCCCCACCCCTGCATTGCCAGCTGGGACTGGAGGGAGGCAGGGGAGGAATGTGTGTGGAGTGGGTAAGAACACATCTCCAGGAAGATAGGAGCAGAGCAGAGGGAGGATAGGAGAGCTGTGGTCAGAGTGGTGTCAGGGCAGCCAACTTGACTCTGCCTTCCCTTCAACTGCCCTTGGTTTCACCTTTCATCCTCCACTCTGCCCCCAAGTCAGAGGACTCTGCCACAGGCAGGAGACATTGTGGGTCAGGCCAGTGAAAAGACAGGAGGTGGGAGAGCTGAGGGAGCTGGCTGGGGTGGAGATGAAAGCCTCGGGGTATAGGAATAGAAGAGGCTCTCCCTGGCTGTGAGTAGCAGGGATGTGAGGCATTCACTGACTGACCATTCTCCCTCCTGGCCTCCTCAGAACTGCAACGGGCAGAGAGCCTCCAAGAGAAGAGTGTGAAGGAGGCCAAAACCAAATGCCGGACGATTGCATCCCTGCTGACTGCAGCCCCCAATCCCCACTCCAAGGGGGTGCTGATGTTTAAGAAAAGACGCCAGAGAGCCAAGAAATACACCCTCGTGAGCTTTGGGGCTGTGGCTGGGACAGGCACTGTGGAGGAAGAAGACGGGGTCCCTCCGACCAGTGAGTCTGAGCTGGACGAGGAGGCCTTTTCCGACGCCCGCAGCCTCACCAACCAGTCCGACTGGGACAGCCCCTATTTGGACATGGAGCTGGCCAGGCCAGGCTCAAGTGCAGCAGAGGGTCCAGGCCCAGGCCTGGGAGGGCAGCTCAGTGAGGCCTCCGGGCGAGGGGTCCAGCTCTTTGAACAGCAGCGCCAGCGCACAGCCTCCAGCACCCAGGAGCTGGCCCAGGATGGTCCAGCAGCCATGCTCAACGGGAAGGGCCTGCAGTCACCACCTCGGGCCCAGAGTGCTCCTCCGGAGGCGGTTGTGCTCCCATCCAGCCCTTCACCGGCCCCTATAACCAGCTCCAGACCCTTACTCCTAGGCGGTGGAGTGCCTACCCCAGCTCCAAGCATCTTTAACCGGTCAGCCAGGCCCTTTACCCCGGGCTTACAAGGTCAGAGGCCAGGTACCACCTCGGTTATTTTCCGGCCCCTGGCCCCCAAGAGAGCAAATGAAAGCCTGGGAGGCCTCAGTCCAGTCCCACCGCCTTTCTTGTCCTCTCCTCAGGGGCCCACCCCTCAGCCCAGCTTCACCTCAGGGGTTCCCAGCCACATGCCAGCCTCCAGTTCCCCCAGCACCCCACGCTCTTCAGGCCCCGTGACGGCCACCAGTTCCCTGTATATCCCAGCCCCGAATCGTCCTGTTACACCAGGCGGAGCCCCTGAGCCCCCTGCTCTCCCTAGCGCAGCTGCCATGACCTCCACCGCTTCTATCTTCCTATCGGCGCCTCTGCGACCCGCTGCGCATCCAGAGGCGCCCGCCACAGGCCCCGCGGTCCCTGAGCTCCCCAGCGCTCGAGAGCAGCGCATCTCTGTGCCAGCTGCTCGCACCGGCATCCTACAGGAGGCCCGGCGTCGGGGGACCCGGAAGCAGATGTTCCGTCCGGGAAACGAGGAGACGAAAAACTCGCCCAACCCGGAGCTGTTATCGCTGGTGCAGAACCTGGATGAAAAACCCCGGGCAGGGGGTGCTGAATCTGGTCCAGAGGAGGATGCTCTGAGCCTCGGTGCTGAAGCCTGCAACTTCATGCAGCCACCAGGGGGCAGGAGTTACAAGACCCCAGCTCACGTGACACCTAAAACCCCGCCTCCAATGGTTCCCAAGACCCCGCCCCCTATGACTCCTAAGACTCCACCCCCAGTGGCTCCTAAACCCCCATCTCGAGGGTTCGCTGATGGGCTAGTGAATGGAGCTGCCCCTTCTGTTGGAATCCCTGAGCAACCAAGGCTTCAGGGCAGGGGTGGGGAGCTGTTTGCCAAGCGGCAGAGCCGCGCAGACAGGTATGTGGTGGAAGCTACACCTAGTCCTGGCCTTGGCCCTCTGCCCCGAAGCCCTTCTCCTACTCCCTCACTGCCCCCTTCCTGGAAATATTCACCCAACATCCGAGCCCCACCTCCTATAGCATATAATCCTTTGCTCTCACCCTTTTTTCCCCAAGCTGCCCGAACTCTCCCTAATAAGGCCCAATCCCAGGGGCCTCGGGCAACCCCCAAGCAGCAGGGCATCAAGGTTCTGGATTTCATGCGGCACCAGCCCTACCAACTTAAAACTGCCATGTTCTGTTTTGATGAGGTTCCCCAGACTCCTGGCCCCACATCCTCAGGGCCCCCCAAAACTGCCCGAGTCCAGGAGATCCGGCGATTTTCCACTCCAGCACCTCAGCCCACTGCAGAGCCCTTGGCCCCCACTGTGCTTGCCCCCAGAGCAGCCACTACATTGGATGAACCCATCTGGAGGGCAGAGCTGGCCTCAGCCTCTGTCCTTAGCCCCGCCCCTCCTCCAGAGTCTCCCAGGAGTCTTGGGGCCTCCGCTAGCTCCTGTGGCTTCCAGGTAGCCAGGCCTCGGTTTTCAGCCACCAGAACAGGATTGCAGGCTCATGTGTGGAGGCCTGGGGCAGGCCACCACTGAGCTCCCAGGACCAAGGAGAGGTGGAACATCTAGTTCCTAAAGTTGCTTCTACCCAATCCACCCCCTCAGGCATCTGGAGGCTAACTTCCCTCCTGCCAGAGATAGTTTTGGAGTTGATATCCCTCCGTTGCTTCTTCCTGGCTCCCAACCTCCCTGCTGCTTTCCAACCTAATATCTGTGCTTTAGTATCTGCGCTCCTCTTTGTCTGTGTAGCTCCTTGCTGGGCAGGATCTCTGTCTTTATCTCTAGATCTCTCCATCCATATTCCCCCACTGGTCTCAATTTCTCTACCTTTGTGCTTTTCTCTGTGGGTCTCATTTTCATGTTCAATGAAAAGCACACAGAGAAATTACCACTGAGACCTCAAGCAGGAAGCTCACCACCAGGCAGGCAGGCAGCAAAGGAGCTGAATTGACTTTTGTCTGCACTAAGTCACTTGCCACTTCTATTCTTTCCCAAGCTTGGCTGGCATATACCTAGGTGTGTATGTGTGCATGTGTATGTGCAAGTGTGTGTGCATATATGTGCTCTTCTGTCTGAGGTAAGAGTAAGAGGAGAGATTTGAAGACCCAATGTGGGTCTTACATTTGCGGTAATAAAGGAGGGTCAGATATCCCTACATGGATAGTCTAGTGGGGGGAAAGGATTCAATAGAGCTAAAGACCAGTGTCTGCAGCTGGTATATAGCATCTTGTGAAACTCATGGCATATGAGAAGACTTGGAGGGCCAGGTAGTTTTATGGACTGAGTTATACCAGCTAGACCAGGAATAGAACTAAGAATTCCTCAGGGTTTCAGCAAGTGAGCAACTTGAGAGGCCCGTGCTGAGCAACAAGCACCCAGGAAGTGAGCAAAAAGAAAGAAAATATCCTCTGAGAATGACCAAATCATTGGCTTCGTTGCCTCATGCACATAAGACAGGAGAAAGGAAAGAACCGTGGTGTGGCAAGTGAGGCGGAGCCAGGAGCAGAGCAGAAATGAATGTAATTGATTGAGCCACGAAGAGGGGCATGGTGAGGGAGAATGAGAATGGAGTGTCAGCAGAGAATAAATTTAGGTAACAGGAAACCAACCGTATATAAGAAGGGGATTGGGGGAAATGAGGGAGAAGAATATATTTATTAGAGTGAAGGGGAAGATGGGGGGAAGATATGAGAGTGTGTTCTGAGTGATGAAAGAACAGTTGGTATCTGTGCTACTTGCTTTGAGTCTGTCCCTCTGTCTTCTGCAGCTTGTCCAGACAACCTGGGAAAGGGCAAGGAAACACCCAGAGCCAAACCTCTTTTCAGTCCTAACCTATCCCTCAAAACCTAGCTCTTGTTCATTTCCAGCTTCAGGTCCTCATTTTTAATCCCAGAGTGTTATGGACTCCCCTCTCACCATGACTACCATGGGTCACGTTTGCTGCTTGATCTGGAAATTGGTCATTTCATTTGCATATTAGGTGTGAGTCACAGTTCTTTTGTTTATGCACAAGAATAAATGTATACCCCATAACTTCTGTTGCTGTCATCTCTTCTAGGTTTATACACAAATTCTGATCTCCCCTTGATCTTCTCTAACTCATTCTCCTGATCTCCTGATTCCTGATCTCTTTCTCCATTCCTGTCCTCTTGTTTTTCACCCTTTTGCCCTTTACCCCTTGGTCTCTTGGTCTTCTCTACCAATTCTGTCCCACTCCTATTTAGCCACTTCCACCACTCCCCTTGGTTCCCTCTCTCTCCATTCCCCATTCAGATTTTCCCTCTTTCAATCCCCTGCTCCATAGTTCCCGAACTAGGCCTCAGTTTACAGAACAAAGATAAATTGGTAAGGCCTTCTGAGCCTTTTGCCACCAAAATTCCCTAGCTCCCTTTTGGGAACCCATGTTTCCATGGGAAAACAATGGCTGGCGGTGAAGGTGGGATGGGAGAGAGAAGAACTACAGAGAGGGTGGATAGTGTGGACTAATAAAAAAAAAGAGAAGGCACTGGAGACAGACTAGAATTGGACTTGTGAGAAGGAAAGTGCCATTACTCAAGGTTTACCAGCAGGGGGCACATGTGTGCCAATAACCAGGCGCAGGACCCAAATGCTCCCAAAGTACCCAGTCTCAGAATTCCAAAGGGAGGACCCAGAAAGCACATGCTAAATATTATGTCTTCACCCACTTGGTAGTTTTAGGGACTCAATCACAGGAGACCAAAATTTTGGTGGTTATTTTTTGGGGGGTGGTAATGGGGTGGGAAGCAGGCAGGGATGATAGTGATGATGAAATCACCATTTGCTATTTATGTTTTTTCCTCTAATTGCTTCTTTGGGTTGGGAGGAAATGGAAGAGGACAAAAGTTGAGGGATCTAGATGCTCAACTGGTCTGAAAAGAAGCCAACTGGAGGGCAGGGAGCCCTTTCAGCCCCTAGCTTGAACCTGAAAAGTTCAGGATGGGCAAAAGGGCAGGGTTAGGAAGAATGAAAAGCTCACAGATGGACAGAGGGGTATTCTGGGAACTACAAACACTGCTTCCTAAAGCAGCCACAACAGGGTGGTGGTGGCTGCAGCAGATGTGCAGCAGCAGCTGGTTCTAGAGCCTGAGCAGAAGGTAGAGGGGAGTCTAGGGTGCTCATGGGGCTACTGAGGAAGGGGCTGGGTAAATGACACGCTTATCATAGGGGTCTCTCAAGCTAGTGCCCCTGCCCAGAGGCTCCTCTGGAGCAATGCAAATGGGACAGTCCACATCCTATGGGGTGTGTGTTCCCTTGGAAGAAAACCCCAAATAGGAATCTCAGAGAGTGAGGCCTTGGTAGGTCAGAAGCCTTCATGCGCTGCTCGGGGAGAAGTCAACAGCTGTCTGGCAGAGTAGGCTGAACTGAGCACCCCAACAGCAGGTGGGGGTGAAAAGGCAGAAACTGGTCAAGTTCCCCAAATTTTCCCTTACAGCCTAGGAGGCACTGGGTTTGGTTAATTTGGTCCCTTAAAGCTGCCGAGATCTGGCCCTCCCAGAGGAAAGACCAAACCATCCAGGAACTTTCAAAGAGTAGTTTCATTGTGAACAGACTTTGCTTCTCCAAACATAGCACCTTAAGCCCTCCCACCCCAAAATGCACCCACATGTCTCTCCTGCTGTGGCCTGGATTGGCTCTGAGTGGCTCTTGGGACGTGTTCTCCAGGTTCTTGCTCTCCCACTCTGAGTT
This sequence comes from Hipposideros armiger, assembly GCF_001890085.2. NCBI lineage: Eukaryota > Metazoa > Chordata > Mammalia > Chiroptera > Hipposideridae > Hipposideros > Hipposideros armiger. The sequence continues at coordinate 6,109,868 of NW_017731365.1, read as the reverse complement.
TCTATCTCCTCCTTGCTGCCTGCCTCCTCTTTCCCTCTCAGTTTTCAATTTCTCCCTGAATGCTTCTCTGGATCTCAGACCAAGGTGCCAGGGAACAGGAAGTCCCTGGTTCAGACAGCTTAGTGAGAGAATCCCAAAAGCCCTTTCCTCTGTTCCTGAGCCTCTGGGCAAGGAGGGCGGGATCTTGGTTCCAGGGTCTCAGTACCCCCTGTGCCATTTGAGCTGTGCTCATCATCTCTATTAATAACCACCCTCCCTCCCCCACTGCCAGTGCTGCCCCCGCCTGCCCAGCTTGGGTTCTTCGGTCACAGTAGCTCAGTCCTCCAAAGCTGCTGGACCCCAGGGAGAGCTGACCACCGCCTTAGCAGCCGGTAAGTCTCCAACTCTGTGACCAGAGGCGCAGGGGCCCATTCTGTTGACTGCTGTGTCTGTATGTACAACAGTGACCCTTAATCTTGGGATAGTTGCCCCCCTCCCCCATCTGTGCTCAGCTCCCAGCTGTTCAGTTCAGGGGAGCTGCAGAGAGTTTGAAGGAGAGGGGCCCAGGAGGGTGGGGGAAGAGAGAGATTGGGGGAAGCACTGGAGAAGTGAGAAGGAGATCTAAGAGGCTGGATGGAAAAAAAAAAAACCAGGTTGAGGCTGAGAGGTTCAGGGAAAGTCCATTTAACAGGTCCTGGACTCTGGCCTCAGCAGACCTCGCTAAGTTTGTAGAACTGCAGATGTGTTGTGAGACAAGACTCAGCAGAAGACAGCATTTTTGCTGAGTGCCAACTTCTGTTAAGGCGGAGCTGGAGTATGTCTTTTCCCAGCTTGTCCCCCTCCACTGCCAGATATTATTATTATGTTCCTGTCCTCCCTCAATTCCCCGCTGCTATGATATTGCTGAGTTGACATGCATCAAAGTTCAAATGTCCCCTGACACCGGCCCTGAGCTCCAGTTCTGGGGTCTGGGGCAGGAGTGACTGAAAGGGAGCAGGGAGCACTGCTGTGACCTCCAGGCCACGTTCCAGCTGGCCCAATGGAAGAGCAACAACCTCTCCTTCCTATGGAGGCTGTTTTTGGCTGGATCTCCTCGACCCTGGCAGAACATTTTTCTGCCCCCCTGGGGGTTGGGGAAGACTGAGGAGAGATCAGAGCTTGGAATGACAGCCCCAATCTGAGATCCCCATGCAAATAAAAACTTCAAATCATGCCAGTGAAACCTGGGTGCATTGCCCTGCCTGTGTGTTATTTGTTTGTTTTACCCCCTGCCCACCAACACACTCTGTTCCTAATCAATGCACAGCTCTTTGTAAAACAGCTGCAAAGTGGTTGATAGTTTCTGCTCTGCCTCCAAAGAAAAGAAAAGCCCTAAAGCAGCGGGTTTTCACTGAGGGAATATATATTTCTTTGAAAATCTGATGAATTTTGTTCCCTGAAGGCCTTCACCCCAGGTTAAGTAGTGCTGCCTCAATGTAGACACTCGCAATTCCCAATCCCTGTCCATCTTCCAACTCCCTCTTCCTGCCCTATCCAGGCTGAATCCACCTGCACAATGCCGCTCTCAGGAACCCCAGCCCCCAACAAAAAGAGGAAATCCAGCAAGCTGATCATGGAACTCACTGGAGGTATGGCATGTTTGCACCTACCTAGTGTGGGATGTCTTATTAAGAGCATCTCCTGCCCAAAAATCCCCGAAATGTCATAAGGTTATATATGTCTTACGGTGAAGAGACATGCATGAGACAAGAGGAATTCAGGGGTGGAGTAGGGAGAGGGATAGTGGTGGTGGTACAGGGAGAAAGGATTCAACACTGACTACTTGCCCTGCCATACTTTTCACCTTGAAATCTGAGACAATGCTTCCCAGGCCATACTACCCAGTGCAGGTCCAAAACAACAGGACTCACAGGTCAGTGAGGTATGTTTAAGGAAGACGATATATATGATGGAGATTGACATAGAGTGAAGTCTCAATAAATGGTTAATTTCCTTCTTTTCCCAAAGCTAGGGAGCCTGTGTAAGTATTTAAAATGGAAAACTGCTCAGGCATTTTTCCTGGGGCTGGAAGGAGTACATGCATGTGATGAGCTCTCCCAATACCTAGAGGCTATTTGCAGCCAGAGTTCACTAAGGGAAAGAGTAAGGAAAGGAGATCCAAAACACTAATTCAAAAAGATATATGCTTCCCTATGTTCACTGCAGCATTATTTACAATAGCCAAGATATGGAAGCAATGATATGAAATTCCCATCAACAGGCCACTGGATAAAGAAGAGGTGTTACATACTATATACAATGGAATAGTACTCGGCCATAAAAAAGAATGAACTCTTACCATTTGTGACAACATGAATGGACCTAGAGGTTATTATGCTGAGTGAAATAAGTCAGACAGAGAAAGACAAATACCATATGATTTCACTTATACATGGAATCTAAAGAAGAAAACGAACAAACGAAACAGAAACAGACTCACAGATACATAGAACAAACTAATGGTTGCTAGATGGAAGAGGGGTTGGGGAGCTGGATAAAAAGGTGAAGGGATTAAGAAATACAAATTGGTAGTTACAAAACAGTCATGGGGATGTAAAGTACAGCATAAGAAATATAGTCAATAATATGGTTATAATTATGCATAGTGCCAGGTGGGTACTACATTTATTGGGAGGATCACTTTGTAAATTATATAAATGTCTAACCACTATGCTATAGACCTGGAACTAATATAACATTGAATGTCAACTGTAATTAAAAATAAAAATAAATAAAAGACAGGAGTCTCTACAGAGGGTGCCAAAAAATGTATACACATTTTAAGAAAGGAAAAAAAAAGCTATTAAAATTGTAATACTCAATATATGAGTATGCCGATAGCAAAAGATGAATACAAGTCACGTTTGACTTCTGCAATTACAATAGGTGCTCAAAGTGGTTACCATCAGTGTCCAGACACTTCTGATTACAGCAAACCAAAGTGTTGAGCAACGTTGACCAGTGTCCACTTGTATACATTTTTTTGGCACTTGGCATCCCCGGTATTTAGAAGTGGCCAACTCCATATAGATGGGCTCCACACAGACTTTGGGCTTTCCCCCAGGCTATAGCTTCCCCAGTGGCTTCTGTATATGATGTCCTTTACTCCTTTGGCCCTATAACCCCATGCTCATGCCCCTTGGACCCCATTTACTCTCTCTATCCCAGTATCCCCACTGTCTCCATTCTGCAGCCCAGTTCCCATACATTCTCTTCAACTCCAAATCCAAGAAACCAAAATCCCTCACAAACTAGACAGAATTAGATCAGACATCACAGACAGCATCTGTTTCCCTCGGTGGTCTCTCCTGAGACACACACACTTACTTAGTTGTGGTGGCATCTGCATTCTAAGCCCAGAAAACCCCACTTTCCCCTTTCCCTTGCCTCTTCCTCCCACCTCCCTGAAAGGTGGACAGGAGAGCTCAGGCCTGAACCTGGGCAAGAAGATCAGTGTCCCACGGGATGTGATGTTGGAGGAGCTGTCACTGCTCACGAACCGGGGCTCCAAGATGTTCAAACTGCGGCAGATGCGGGTGGAGAAATTTATCTATGAAAATCATCCTGATGTCTTCTCTGACAGTTCAATGGTGAGTTTGGGACTTTACTACTCTCAAAGCCTTGTGCTCCTTAGGATAACTTCTTGGTAGGCTCTGAATCTCCAAAATATCACCAACCTCCCCTCTGCAAATGTATAGCTTGTTAAACCCCCGGATATAACAAGCCCTCAACAGCTCCAGGGTGAGTTACAGCCCACCTATGAAACAGTCTCTATGTTAGAGCCAGTGAAGTGGGAGGGAGGGAACCAAGCCCTCAGGGAGAAAATTCCTTCTCAGTATGGGTAAGTGGTTAAAGATAGGATTTCCAGATAAAACACAGGAAGTCCAGCCCTGTATTTTAAAGTTGAGATACACACAAATAATTTTTTAGTAAAGTATGTCCAATGTGATATTTTGGACATAAAAAAACCAGAAGACAACAACAAAAAAACTCCAAGGCACTTAAATTTTAGATACCCGATGAATACTTTTTAAGTATAAGTATGTCCCACAAAATATTTGGGGCATAAAAATTAAATTGAATTAAATTTTAAAATACTGGACATTCAGGGCCGGCCGAGTGGCTCAGTTGGTTAAGAGCTCGCTCAAGAGTTTGAGCTCTGAGCAACAGTGGTTTGAGTCCTGGCCCGAGCTGAGCAGCCACTGAGCTGTCAACAGGTGGCAGGATGGCTCAGCTAAAAACGAAACAAAACTGGACATTCAGTAAAATTTGGATTTCAGATATACAATGGATACTCTAGTATATAAATATGTCCCATGCAATATTTGTAGCATAGTTATACTAAAAAAGTATTTGTTGTATATGTGAGATTCAGATTTAACTGGTGTCCTGTAATTTTATTGCTAAATCTGGCAACCCTAGAAAGAATTACATGAATATTTACAGTCATCTCCTTCTTCAGCCATTCTTTTATCCAAGGACCCCAGATGTGGGAACTGAAACCATCCTCGAAGAGCCTACATTCCCTGGTCAGGATCCTTTAAAGAAAGAGAAGTAGGGATTGGAGAGAGGCCAGGCACAAGATGTTATAGCTGACGCAGAGAGGCTCTTCTCCCTTTCCTTTATTTCCCCTCCACCTTCCCTGGGCAGCCAGGGGAAAGTGGAAATAGATGCCTATATGGGGCCAGGGGCAGAAGTGTCAGTCATTGGCCCTTATGTAGAAGCAGAGTGAAAATGCTGAACTGGTTATATCTAACTTTAGGAGACCAAAAGCCCTCCTTCCTGCCTGGGTCTGGTTACACTGGGTGGAGCACAGGCTTGTGCTTGGTGGGTGGCCAGGAGATCCTCCTGAAGGAGTTGGTGGGGTTATTTTTAGGCCTTGGGGCTGAATTCAGTGTTGCCCTTTTGGCCACCCTTCCCCCTCCCACCACAGTTTCACTGTCAAGGAGTCCTGGTCCAACAGGCACGGAGAAAAGAGGGGGAGAAAAAGAGGGAGAGAGAAACAGTTCTGTCTGTTGGACTAGATGAATAGGGGGGAGGGGGCAGAGAGCGCTCTAGTTCTTCAAATGAAGGCTAAGCTCTCCATGCCAATCCTCTCAAATTTTAGTTGAGCAGAAGTCTTGGTCCTCTTCGCCTTGGTAAGGATGGGAAAGGAGAGTGTGGAGAATGAGTTGCTCTCATCCTCAGGTGTAATTGGAGGAACTGAACCATTGGGGGTTCCAACCCCTTAAGGAGAGTTTAATTTCTCGCAGTCAGGCTATCTACTATCCATCTATTGGAGGGGAGAATCTTAGAGGATTCAGTGTCTTCTGGTTGGCCATTGTCTCTGATCACATCCCCCTTGCTATACATACCTGTGTCTTTGTGTATTCCCCATGCCCACTGGTAAACTTCCCCTAACTCTGTCCTTTTCAGGATCACTTCCAGAAGTTCCTTCCCACAGTGGGGGGACAGCTGGACACAGCTGGTCAGGGATTCTCCTACAGCAAGGGCAGCGGTGGAGGCCAGGCAAGAGGAAGTGGCTCTGCTGGACAGTATGGCTCCAATCAGCAGCACCATCAGGGCCCTGGGTCTGGATCTGAAGGTACAGGTGGTCCGGGAGGCCAGACTGGCAGAGGAGGAACTGCTGGCACAGCAGGGGCTGGCGATACAGGAACAGGCAAGTATCCTCACCCAAGAGTAATTAATGTCTGGTCCCTAGAGCAGTGATATCCCCAGGAATGAGGCCTAGATTGGGTGTTGGGAGCATGGGAGGCCTGAGATATTTTGGAGGACCCCATGGGTCCAGGAGAATAGAAAAATGTGTCTGTTTCACCCAGAAGCCTTGTCTTTCAGTCACGTCTCTGGCTTTTCAATTTCAGTCACAGATCTGACCTCAGGCTGCCATTATTCTACAAACATACAATTACCAGGATTCTATACCTTTGGTCCCTGGACCCAGCAACTTCCCTAGTGCAGGGGTATTAGACTAACTTCCACTGGCTATTAACTGCTATTGTTTGACTTACTTTTCTCTTCCATGGCTGCTAGGAGACCAGGCAGGTGGAGGAGGAAAACATATCACTGTGTTCAAGACCTATATTTCCCCATGGGAGAAAGCCATGGGGGTTGACCCCCAGCAAAAAGTGGAACTTGGAATTGACCTGCTGGCCTATGGGGCCAAAGCTGAACTCCCTCAATATAAGTCCTTCAACAGGTAGGAGTGATGGGGAAGGAACCAGATGCATCCCAGTGTGTGCTAACGTGTCCTTAATTGGGATGGAGACTTGGGTTCATTTGTTTCGGAAGGAGGCTGAGGAGGCATGGGAGGAATATGGGGACCCGAATTGAAGGCCTTTGCTCTTTTCAGTCTAGCTCAGAGAAACAGCATTGTATGATGAAAGAAAATTTACTGGGAGGCAGGATTTAAATTTTAGTTTGTAGGCCACTTATTAGCTGTGTTGACGTGGGAAAGTCACCCTATTTCTGAGCCTTGGTTGCCTTGACTGTGAAATGGAGTAAGATATTACACATTTAAAGGACTCTTGAGGCTCCCTTCTTTCAAGGTCATTACTCTTCTTGCAGTCTGATGCTTGTCCTTGATACCCTACTTTGGGAAGGTTTGAGTATCTGTTCTTTTGGAATTGGGCTCCTCTAGACTGTATATCTGTGTGAAAGCAAGATAGGCAAGTGCTAGAGGAGGGCTTTTGCATTTGGTCCTAAGGCATCTGGATTTCCCAGGAAATGGTATTCCTCTCATTTAGGCCATGTACTATCCACTGGAGCTGGGGCAGGGGTTCTACAATGTAATTTAAGGTAGCCTCAGACCCTTGGGTCTATAGAGTTTGGGGGTCACATTTTCTAAAATGCTGGTCTGGGCCACATCTGCTCATGAGGCTATCTAGTACCAATGAGACTCCTTTTCTCATTATTACCTTTGGGGAAACAAGGACGCCAGGAAGAGGAAAATGGAGTGCTAAGCGAGAAGAGGAAGAAGGAGTGAGAAGCAATCTCAATCTAGAATTCACAGACTCCCCATCTTCAAAACAGAGTAATATCTTGCTGATAAAGCTCGGCTCCTTTTGTTCTGGTTTTTAATGAAATAATGTGTCCCCTTTTCAGGACGGCAATGCCTTATGGTGGATATGAGAAGGCATCCAAACGAATGACCTTCCAGATGCCCAAGTTTGACCTGGGACCCTTGCTGAATGAACCCCTGGTCCTCTACAACCAGAGCCTCTCCAACAGGCCTTCTTTCAATCGAACCCCTATTCCTTGGCTGAGCTCCGGGGAGCCTGTAGACTACAACGTGGATATTGGCATCCCCTTGGATGGAGAAACAGAGGAGTTGTGAGGTGTTTCCTCCTCTACTTTGCATCAAGTGTCCCCTCTCTGGTTCCAATTTGGAGAGGGAAACTGAGCAAGATACCCCCACTGTAAATCTAGTATCCTTTTGGAAATGGAGGGAAAAAGGAGGGAGAAATCTGCCTTTCCATCCTTCACTCTAAGTTCCCACTCCAGGCATCCTTCCTCACCAGCTCAGAGCTCCCCTTCCACTTTCTCTGTACGGAAACTGCTCTTTTATGGAATTTGCTCTGCCACCGGTAACAGTCAATAAACTTCAAGGAAATGAACTCATTCTTCCTCTGATATTTGCGGGCAGACGACAACTGAGGCTAACAATGCACAGAGACTAATTAAAGTCAAATACTAAACATTCATTATTCAAGCTTCAAGACCAGACCTGAGCTCTGGCTACTTACACACCCACACCCACATCCACACCCATGAAACCACATTCATAGGTGTATACAAAGACATTCTTATTCAATAGTAACATAAGACAAATAATCTCTCACAGACACATGGACTAGTCCATACGTGGGCACAACTAAGAAGTTATTGTGTGCTGTGGTTAGGAAATAGGTGTTGGTGACCCTGCTGTTAATTCTCTTTATGTAGCTGATTAGAAATTGGGATACTCAGGATTATGCAATTATCACAGAACTAGAAATGCCATAAAGTTTCCAGATGACATCAGAGTGGGTTTAGGAATATATGTCAAAGGTTACAGATTCCCAAAAGGATGAGATAGAGTAGGGAGCCATGTTGGAATCCAGAGGGAAGTGGGAGAAACCAGCTGTAGTTACAATAGGCCTGGCTCTGTACAAACACAAGGACAAAAGATCTAAAGGTCATAGGGGCACCGTGATTGGGAAGAAAGCACGAGAGCCCAATAGGAATGAACAACATTACCCTTTTTAGTGATTTCAAGCATGAGGTTTCTTTAGAATCGCAGGCTTACTCCTCCTATGTTCTACAAAGTAAGAGGTGATGCAGACCAGGAAGAATAAAAAGATAATTCAGTAGGTTGTGGGAAAATAAATTCTGAGAGCTGGATGAAGTCAGCTAACTTCTCAAGCCATTAAAGATTATATTAATTTGCTAGACTCTGCATAGACTGATTCAATTTTCATGGATCTTGGATCCATGATATTTATCCTGGTCATGTTCCTTTACAAACTAAATATCAGGAGGTTCACACGTTCTGTGAACTTGTACACAAAACTCTACTTCTACGTGCATTTTTCTAAGGAGAGTGTTGTCATAGTTTGGATTTCCCCCCAAACAGACCCTGAAATAAAGATTTGGAATGCAAGTAGTTAACTTGGGAGGCGATCTCAGGATCCAAGCAGTGTAAGGGAGAAGAAAGCCAATAAAGGTGCGTTGAGCAATTGGGGCTGAATCCCTTTGGGGACTCTGAGAGAAATACTATTCAAAGTGTGGTCCATGGACTGGCAGCAGCATTATCTTCTGGGAGCTTTGTTAAAAGTACAAACTCAAGAATCTGTGGCTTATTAAGCTCTCCAAGGGATTCTTATGTGTTAGTAAATTTTGAGAAACACTACAGATCATACCTCAGAATTGCCCCGAAAGGGTAGGGAACGGGAATATTTAGCCACCAAATCCTATCTCTCATGGATTGTGGATTGCTACCAGGAAGGTTAACTCTGCTGGCAATTCCAGACAAAGGTGTCTGAGGTAGGAAGCTATGGGCTTGTGCAAGATCTGTCTACCAAAGCTGGAGTGAACTTTGAGGTGGGCTAAGGAAATATGATTAGGGCACAGACAGGATCTGGATAAGGGTTCATAGCTTTCATCTGATTCTCATGTTTAAAAGTCTGTGAGCCCTCCCCAAAAGTTACGGACTATATTTCTTTAACAAATGTTTATTGAGTGCCTTCTATATACCAGGTACTTACTAGGGCAGGCATCAGAGGCACAAAGGCAAGTAACAACTAATGTGACAAAGAGATTTCACAATCATAAAATACTTATTAAATGAGTACTTTTTTTTTTTTTAAAGATTTTATTGGGGGGTTGGGTGAGGGGAACAGCGCTGGGGAATTGGGGGAAAGGGAACAGACAAGTAGCTGTTGTTTTGTTCTTCAGTCTAGTTGTGGAGGATGTTGCTTTACTGGCCCAAGCTGGCACCGTCATTGCACTCTTCCCGGGTGAGGCAGATCAGTCGCTGGCCTCTGGACGGCCGCTCATGGCGGCTGCTCATGGCGGCTACTGGTCGCTCACGCTGGCTGCCAGCTACACATGGTAGCTTATGGCAGCCCACTGCAGCAAGGGACTGCAGCAGGGGACTGCAGCAGGGGACTGCAGCAGGGGACTGCAGCCTACACCGTCACCGGCAACCCACAGCAGCCCAGCTCCAGGTTGAGCTGTTGTTCAGCATCTTAGCTGTAGAGGGCAGTGTCACTGGCCCTCATATGTAGGATCCGAACCGGGGCCCTCTGGCGTCCCAAGCCAGCTCTTAACCAATGCGCCACTAGGCCAGCCCTAAATGAGTACTCTTAAAGTTGGGGTTAAAAACAAAAAGTACAGCATCTGCTAGTCAACAGCTCTGAAAACCTAGAAACTTAGTTTTCCAAGCTCTGAATGTCTGAAATCTTAAACATAACAAAAAATCATGATGTAAGTTTATTAATTTACAGGGAGCCCAGGCTGGTTGTGAAATTTTCTCTCTCTCTTTTTAAAAAGATTTTATTGGGGAATTGGGGGAGGGGAACAGACAAGTTGCTGTCCTTTTTTTGTTCTTCAGTCTAGTTGTGGAGGATGTCGCTTTACTGGCCCATGTTGGTATTATCATTGTGCTCTTCCCAGGTGAGGCAGTCACTTACCGGCCATTGGACGGCCACTCACAGTGGCTCATGGCAGCTCACGGTGGCTGCCAGCCACTCACACTGGTTGCCAGCCACACACGGTACCTCACGGCAGCCAATTGCAGCAGGGGCTGCAGCCTACACTGTTGCTGGTGACTCATGGCAGCCCAGCTCCAGGTCGAGCTGTTGTTCACCATCTCAGTTGTAGAGGGCGCAGCATCACTGGCCCTCATGTGGGATCTGAACTGGGGCCCTGCTGCTTAGAGCTGGTGTCCCAAGCCAACTCTTAACCAATGCACCACTCGGCCAGCCCTGTAAAATTATTTTCTTAGTATGAAAGTCCACTTGAGAGTCAAATTATTATCAGAAGTCTCAATGCATTAAATGTGGTTTATGCATTAAAGTGCACACTTGCACAGGATCTGGCCAGAAATCCAGTCTAATCCTTAAGCTTTGCTATCTGTTTGCCTGGATATTATTCTTGTGTTAAAACATCCTTTCTTCAGGCCATCTTTTATTGTTACTTGCCTAGCCTCTGTAGCCATCTGAGTTAGCAACTTCAAGGGTTTCTTTTACATAAACCACATGCCCATAATACTGTGACCCTAACATCACCCAGATAACTCATTCCCTCGTCTAGGGTCAGAGCTTTGCTGTCCAATAGTGCAGTCACTAGTCACACGTGGCTATTAAGCTCTTAAAATGAGCCTAGTCCGAATTGAGATGCTCTGTATATATAAACACTGGATTTTGAAAACTTAGTATGGAAAAAAGAATATAAAATATCAATAATTTAAAGATATTGATTACATGTTCAAATGATATTTTGGGTTAAAAATTAAGTACAATTTTCTATTTCTTTTAAAAAATGTGGATACTCAAAATTTTAAATCCCATAATGCGCTTTGCAATATATTTCTACTTGACAGCATTTTACTATGAGAGCTATTCAGGGGCTTTGAGAGAAGGAAATAAATTCTCCATTTACTATTTCTATTCCTTTATTTGCTCCCCTCTGTTTTACTCTTCCTTGTTGACCAACCTTAAGTCTACCTTCTGTTCCAGATGTTACTCAGTCTGCATTTACAGTTGTATGAGAGCAGAGAGAGCAAGCGCTACAATTAAGTGTTGAGAGAGTCACTAAGTAATAAGGATGTGTCCACTGGGCAGCAAACAAGTGCAAAGTTCAAAGCACACACCAGTGCGGTCCCTTTCCGCATCCAAACACCTGTGCTTGTGTTGGATTTCAAAAACAAACTTGTACGTATTTCCTATTTGAGTCGGGCTAACTGATGGGGGTGTGGCACCAGTGGATAAACATAATAAACATTTCTGCGGAATCAAATACCATTTGCAAACCAGCGTAGGGGAAAAAAAGATGAAAACCTCCTGAAGGAAGGAATGGGGACATGGGAAGGTCAATTTCTGGCTTGCTCGCTTCATCTCTACTCCGCATGCAGAAGGAAAATGACGGGAAAACAAAAGCTAAAGGCGACACTGCTCTAAGTTTGAGGCACTTGGGAAAAGAGAAGGCCACATCCCTAGTTATTTTAGCGTCGGGTCCGCTGCACTGACATCCCTCAGCCCAGACCGTCCTGGCTGCACTAGTCTTCCGACCCTCAGGCCAGCTCAAGAACCTTCCTCGCTGTCGCCTACCTCTAGACCTTTCCAGGCCACCCCTGAAACGCCCTGCAGCCGCCATCTTACACAATACTATCGCGAGATACTTAGCCGTCTGGAGCCTGACTCATTTACTTTCTTGCGTGATGTTCTCCTCGACTGTTCTCGCGGGGGAAAGTGTCGCGAGAGCTGGTTGCCTTGGCTCCCTGTAGCTATAGCAGCCGCGGCGGTTAAGGATGCGGCGGCAAGAGCGGTGAGTGCGACACCCTCAGGGGGGCGGGGCTGGAGGTAACGGGGTGCAGGGGTGGCGCCCAGAGAGGGGTCCGGGAGGGTCGGGTCACGGGAGGAATGGGCTCGAGTGTGGCGTGTGGGGAAGGACCCGGGTCCAGTGGGTCTGGGGACTGAGCGCCGGTCTGCACTAGGGCACGCGGGGAGGGCTGGAGCTGCTGGGAGGTCTAGGGGGAGGGACCGGGGTGTAGTGGGGTTCAAGGGGCAGGGCCCCGAGTGGGGAAGCCTGTGTGTGGTGGGAGGAAGAGGGTTACGGGGACTCAGAACTGGTTAAAGGGACCGGACTCCAGCGAGGAATAAGTGGTAAGAAATGGGGTACAGCTAGGAGGAGGGTGTATTGAATGGGAGCACGGAGGTTGGGCCCGATTTGCTTTGCACTGGCGGGGATGCGTGTGTGTCTCAGACCGTCGCAGCTCCCGCGGGCCCCGCCTGAGGCTAGTCCCGGGCTTGAGGCGCGCCAGGACCTGCGTCCTAAATGGCTTGGCGGGAATGGTGGCGTCCCGGACCTTCGCCGCCTCCACTACCTCCCAAAGAAATCCCCCACGGACTTTGAGATGTGAAAGGAGGTTCCTGGTGAGCTAATATTAGTTGGGAAGGTTCTTTCGGCGGAGAGACTGAGTGGGATAATGAATGATTGCTGTTCTAAAATAAAGTGTGGTGTGGAAGCGGGAGTGAAATGTTTGAGGAAAAAAAAAAAACAACAACCCTCAGAGGTGCTTCCTCTGGAGCGTATTGAGTTGGAAGAAGGGGGTGTGTGCGCTGAGATCACGTTTCTTGCCAGATTCATTCAATTGTAGAATTGCTTTACAGTGGACTTAGGACATTATACATGCAGTGTAAAATCAGCTTAGATGATACAGTGAAAGACCGTGCAGTACGACACTTAAACCTTCCACGAACGTAACTTAAAAACTAAGAAAAGCGTTTTTATTGCAGCAGCCGCAAAAGGCTGAACACTAGGGATAGCTTTAGTTACTTGAATATAAAACCTAGTGTTCCCAAAGTGTGCCTGTTTAGGTTATTTGCCTCTTAAGAAATGGATTAGGTTTTATTTTAGGAGACCAAACAAGTTTTGAATACCTGTCAACCTGGAAATAAAAGGAGTCTCCCAGGAGTTAAAATCACCGAGAGAGCAAAACGTTTAGTCCGAGACTGTAGGAGTGTCTTCTGGAGGCAGGTTTGGACTACTTTGCTCAAAATCTTATTTCTAGCGAAAACAATGGCGTCAATTCAGGCATACAAATAATTTATCCCTTTCAATCTACAGATACAGCTTTCTGATAATTTTTCTCACTGTCTTTTGTAAGTATAAATGTGTAAGGGCTAACCTCTCTTTGATTATGTAACTGGATTTTTCCATGTTGAGGTTCACAAATTCATTAATTAGAATAAAGGCTTTTAAATCCTAGAGCTAGCTTTGATGTGGTTAGTCCTTGAACCTATTTATCTGATATGTGTTGGACTAAAACTTTTTCATTTGTAATGTTAGTAGCTAAACTTTAAAGTGCTTTTTTTGAGGCAATATTTACGTGGTTGAGTCCAAAAGATTTCTGCATGAATCCATGAACGAGCTTTACTGAGTTCCTGTTATGTGTAGAGTACTGTGTGTAAGACATTGCAAGGGGGAAAAGATTAATTCATTCATTTATCCATTCAACAAACATTTATTGAGACCTATTTTGTATCTGATTACTAAGCCTTCAGGATACAAATACAAGTAAGCCTTGCTTTCTGCCTTGAAATTACTCAGAGCTGAGGAAGGAGAGTAATAGAAAAACAAATAATTACAGTGTAATAAGCACAATATATGAACACAGGCTTATGAAACAAGGTTCTGTCCCTGAGGAGTTTACATAGTATTAATAGTTGACTATGCCGCATCAGTAAAACACATACTACATTTCTCAGAAGAGATAAAAGAATAGAAACGGGGTGAAAATTCATGGGTAAGTTCATAATTTAAATAGTCTTTTTTAGTACTCAAAATAAATATCACTAAACATTCTTAAGTCAGTAATAATCATAATTATAAGCATAATAGCTAACATTTGTTGGGTGATTATTAATGTGTCAGGCATATTATCTCATTTTATTTTCACAGCACTCTGTTCTTCAGCTGCTACTAATACTTCAGTGTTAAAGACAAAAAAACTGAAGATTAAAAAATTAAAGAAGTTGCCAAAGATTACAGAGCCGGTAAATGTAAGATTAGGGAGTTAGAAATATATGTGATTGGGAAAACCTAAGCAAGATTCTTTTTTTTTGCAGAAAGGGAGCCTTGAGATGTGGGGAGGAGGGCAGAGATAAAGGTGGAATTGGCCAGAAGACCAGAATTCAATGTCTTTATTCATAGGTTTTCCCTCTATCAAATATTTACACTACATATGGGGAACGAATTTCAATATTAGCATGATGCTAAATATAAAGTTTGTATTGTACAGAGAATTGAGTAAATTACCATATTCATGTTGTATATAATTGTACAGGGAGCTATGCTTGGGAAAATAGTTGTAATAAGCAGTTGTTAACATTTATAAGCTCCCAGAAAGTGATCATTTTAACAGTGGAAATGGTTATCTATATTCATATATATGGCAAGTGTTAATTACAACAGACTTTAAAGGATTAAGTCAAATATTTTTATACTGCAATTTTTTTGGTATTGAGAAAAATATATACGTGTACGTATCACATGTATTTATATATTTGCTTTCAGATATATATATTTTTTTAAGATTTTATTGGGGAATTGGGGAAGGGGAACATTGTGTTTTCCCAGGACCCATCAGCTCCAAGTCATGTTGTCCTTCAATCTTAGTTGTGGAGGGCACAAGCTCAGCTCCAAGCCCAATTACCACTTTCAATCTAGTTGGTGAGGGGGAGGGAGGGAGCATAGCCCACCATTCCACACGGGAGTTGAACTGGTAACCTTGTTGTTAAGAGCACAGATGAGCAACTCCTCAGCTCAAGGTGCCGTGTTCAATCTTAGTTGCAGGTGGGCATAGCCCACCATCCTATGTGGGAGTTGAATAGGCAACCTTGTTGTTAGGAGCACGTGCTGTCACCAGCTGAGCCATTTGGCTGCCTGTTGACAGCTCAGTGGCAGCTCAGCTCAGGCGCAGTTCACTTGACCATGTGGGAATCAAACTGGTGACCTGTTGCTCAGGGTCTAGCCATCTGTGCCACCTGGCTGACCCCTGTTTTCACATTTTTTAAGCTCTATATTTCAAACTCCAAAATCTGATTTTCTGGTTGAAATCCAAATTTTATATCTTAGTACATAGTTTCTTTAAAAATCTGAGAATGGGGCCGGCTGAGTGGCGTGTTGGTTAGGAGTTGGCTTGGGACACCAGCTCTGAGCAGCAGGGCCCCAGTTTGGATCCCACATGTGGGCCACTGTCACTGCGCCCTCTACAGCTAAAATGGTGAGCAAGAGCTCGACCTGGAGCTGGGAAGCTGTAAGTTGCCTGCGACAGCGTGGGCTGCAGCCTCTGCTGCAGTGGGCTGCCATGCTACCGTGAGTGGCTGGCAGCTGGCGTGAGCCAGCTGGCAGCCCTGAGAGCTTCCAAGAGCCGCCGTGAGTGGCCGTCCAGTGCTCGCGACTGATCTGCCTCACCCTGGAAGAGCACAATGATAATACCAACATGGGCCAGTGAAGCAACGTCCTCCACAACTAGATTAAAGAACAAAAGGAGAGCAACTTGTGTGTTCCACTTCCCTGATTCCCCAGCGCTGTTCACCCCCAATTCCCCAATAAAAAATCTAAAAAAATAAAATAAAATAAAAAAATAAATAAAAATCTGAGAATGAAAAATACCACCAGTGAAGTGTTAAAACTTAGTTCTAGATTTACTTAGTTGAATGCCTTTTATTTTTTAAGACTATTTTTATTGGGGAATTGGGGGGAGGGAACAGTGCTGGGGAATTGGGGAAAGGGGAACAGATAAGTTGCTGTCGGTTTTTCTTCAGTCTAGTTGTGGAGGATGTCGCTTCAGTGGCCCAAGTTGGCACCATCATTGAGCTCTTCCCGGGTGAGGCAGATCAGTCGCCGGCTTCTGGACAGCCGCTCACTGCGACTGCTGCCCGCTCACGCTGGCTGCTGGCTACACACGGTAGCCCATGGCAACCCACTGCCACAGGGGCTGCAGCCTATGCCGTCACAGGCGACTCACGGCAGCCCAGCTTCAGGTTGAGCTGTTGTTCAGCATCTTAGCTGTAGAGGGCAGTGTCACTGGCCCTCATATGTGGGATCCGAACCGGGGCCCTCTGGCGTCCCAAGCCAGTCCTTAACCATCGCGCCACTCGGCCAGCCCTTGAATGCCTTTTAAAAGTCAACCAGTCCAATCCATTCTTTTATATTGAGGAAACTAAAGCCTAGAGAACTTTTAAATGACTAGTCCAAAGTCACACAGCTACAGTGTCCCAGGTATTCTGATTTCCAATTGAGTGTTCCTTCTACTGTTCTGCATTGCCAAATTATATTTAATAATTGCTATACATTAAATATAGCAGTTTTAGATGCTCTCAGCTAATTTTAGGAAACCAGTAATGTCAGGAGTCTATAGATGACAGAACAAACTAATTACTTGTTTCTCTTATACTGCACTTACACTTATACTTAGGATAAATGCATTCAGAAGATTTGTTCAAATGCTTCCAACATTTGTTTTATTATATCACTGTTTTCATTTTTCTGTGCCCAGCTGTATTGCTGGCCCATTTTATTTTATTTATTTTTAAAGATTTTATTAGGGAATTGGGGGAGGGGAACAGACAAGTTGCTGTCCTTTTCTTTAATCTAGTTGTGGAGGACGTTGCTTCACTGGCCCATGTTGGTATTATTATTGTGCTCTTCCCAGGTGAGGCAGATCGGTCACTGAAGACTAGACAGCCACTCACGGCGGCTCTTGGAAGCTCTCAGGGCTGCCAGCCACTCACGCCAACTGCCAGCCACTCACGGTAGCTTATGGCAGCCCACTGCAGCAGAGGCTGCAGCCTACGCTGTCGCAGGCAACTCACAGCAGACCAGCTCCAGGTCGAGCAGTTGTTCACCATCTTAGCTGTAGAGGGCGCAGCGTCACTGGCCCTCATGTGGGATTCAAACCGGGCCCTGCTGCTCAGAGCTGGTGTCCCAAGCCAACTCCTAACCAACATGCCACTCAGCTGGCCCTCTGCTGCTCTTTTTTTTAAACTTAGCAGTATCCCTTTGAGAGATCTTATCCTGTCAGTACACACTTTTTAATAGCTGATTATATTTCAATTTGAATTACTGTAATTTATTTAACTGTTCCTTTATTCATGGACATTTAACTTGTCCCAGATTTTTGCAATTATCAACAACACCAAAATGAACATCCCTATGATCTCTTGTGCATGTGCCTCTAGAACAGGTGCCTAGAATTGTTGCTTAAAAGGTATGCGTGTTTTCAGTTTTGAAAGATACTGCCAATCTGCCCTTCATACAGTCTGTACCATTCTGCATTCCACCAGCAGTTTATGAAAATGCCTATGTCTTTACATACTTGCTAACTCTTGATATTGTCAATCTTGTACATTTTTACTAATATAATGGACAAAATATTTGTTTTAATTTTTAGTTTCCAGATTGCTTATTTTTAAAATAATTTTTAAAAATTTCAATTAACATTCGACATATAATATTAGTTTCAGGTGTACAACATAGTGATTAGACATTTATATAACTTATGAAGTGATCACCCTGGGAAGTCTAGTACACATCTGACACCATATATAGTTTATTAGAATATAGATTATATTTCCTATGCTGTACTTCACATCCTCGTGACTATTTTTTAACTGGCAATTTGTACTTTTTAATCCCTTCCCCCTTTTCACCCATCCCCCATTTCCAGTTTACTTATGAGTTTGAGCATCTTTTTATTTCTTGGCCATTTATATTTCTGTAAAATTGCTGATTCTATTTTTTGTCTATATTTTAACTGGGTTGTTTTCTTTTACCTATTGATTAACAAAAACTTTTTATATGTGTGCGGATACAATTCTGTACTTAAATATACACTGCACACATTTTTCTAGTGTGTTGCATTATCTATAGTGTCAATTGATGTGCTGAAATTTTTATATTTCATGTCATATCTTTTTCTAATGACTCCTAGATTTTGAGGCTTAAGAAGGTTTTCCTGATTCCCAAATTATAAAAATATTCTGTTTTATTATAACACTTTACAGCTAAAAAGTATTTAGCTCTTTACTCAATCTGGAATTTATTTTTTTATGTTTTATGAGGTACCTTTTTCTCCAAACATAGGCAATTAACCCAACCCTATTTATTGAATATCCTATCCCTGTCTTCACTGATGTGAAATCTTCACCATGCTCTAAAATGCCATATATACATATGTATGTATGTGTGTTTCTCACTGTCTTTTCAGTTAATCTGTTTATTTCTGGGCCAATACCACCCAGTTTTAATTATTGTTGATTTATAGTATGTTTGAAGGTCAGGTTTCCTCTCAGTCTTAGAATATATGTAAGAACAGATTTTTTTTCTTTTAGAAACTGACTTTCAGGTTTCATTACAAACAAATTCTTTCGGGATTGTAATTGGAATTGATCACAAAAAGTAGACAGACAGGTTACTTACTTTATGGGAGCATTTATAGCTTTATAACATTGATACTTTCCATTTATAAACAGAATGTTCTCTTTATTTAGGTTAAAAAAATCCTTCAGAAAAGTTTATAGTTCTTTTCATATTGGCCTTGTATATGTTTAATTTCTAGGTATTTTATAGTTATTTAAAGTTATGGTAATTGGGATCTTTTACCTCAAGACATTTCAAAATTTGGTTACTACTGGCATATAGGACAGTTATTGATTCTTCTCTGTTGATCTTGAATTGGATTACCTTACTGTATTCTTTTATTAAATATAATGATTTTTCATTTGGTTCTTTTGGATTTTCAAAATAATCACATTTTCTAGCTGTGCATGTCTTTGCCAATTTTCATTTTGTTTTCTTATTTTGACAAGTTTTAAAGCTATAGTAAAAATATTAATCCTTTATCATATAGCTTGCAATGTTTTTAGTTTGCTATTTGTTTTTATGGGAAACCTCTTGACCATCAGTGGGTAAACTCTAGAATGTGCATTGTAATGTTTTGATGTTGTCTTAACACTCAGAAAATTCTAAGAGGGTTAAAATTCTGTAAACCAAATCTGGTGAATAAAACTATGAATTAAAATGAGGGGGAAAAATACCACTTCTGGGTACAAATTAGATTTGATTATAAAATTCAGAGACTCATTTAATGTTGTTTTTCCTTCTTTTGTTTTTTTAATTTAATTTATTTTTTTCATTTAATATTATAGTGATGTGCCATTTGAGTTAAAGGAGTTGTATTTATTTATTTATTATTATTATTATTATTATTATTTTTTTTTAGCTGAGCCACCCTGCCACCTGTTGGCAGCTCAGCTTGGGCCGGGAATCGAACCGGCGACCCTGTTGCTCAGAGCTTGCACTCTTGAGCAAGCTCTTAACCAACTGAGCCACTCGGCCGGCCCTAAAGGAGTTGAATTTAAAGCTGAGGAGATGATAGCTGAATAAAATTGATCAGGTTGAAAATCTACAACAGAGGGCCGGCTGGGTGTCTCACTTGGTTAGAGCGCAAGCTCTGAGCAACAGGGTCACCGGTTTGATTCCCACATGGGCCAGTGAGCTGTGCCTGAGCTGAGCTGCTGCTGAGCTGCCAGTGGGGGCCAGATGGCTCAGCTGGTGAGAGCGCATGCTCTCAACAAGGTTGCCAGTTCCATTCCCACATAGAATGGTGGACTGCCCACTCACCCACAACTTGAGTGAAAGTGGCAACTGGACTTGGAGCTGAGTTGTACCCTCCACAATTAAGATTGAAGGACAACAACTTGACTTGGAGCTGATGGGTCCTGGAAAAACACAATGTTCCCTTTCTCAGTTCCTCAACACTGTTCCCTTCTCCAATTCCCCAATAAAATCTAAAAAAAAAAAAGAAAATCCACAATAGAATATATAAATAATTTATATCTGATATTTAATCATATATATGAAACTGGTTTTTCTGATTATTGTTATGCTTGGGGGAAAATTAATTCTTTAGGAGCAATGTCCCATCACAACTGTCTTCTGAAGGGAAACCCTGACATATGGACATTCCTGATTTTAGCATTAAGAGGGAGGTGGGCATTGGGATAAAACAAAACTTGGGTTCCATTCCAATTGTCAGTTATTAGCATTGTGATCTTCAGCTCATTGAGTGACATCCCCCTCCATAAAATAGGGTGCTCAAAAATGGTAGGTATTAATTTTCAGACTATGGTATATAACATCAAGTAGTATCATCTACTGCTCAAAATTGATATTGCCGTAAAGCTCCATTACATGGTGCAAATATTTGATGAAAAAAAGAAGGCATGCTGGGCTGGCCTAGTGGTGCGTTGGTTAAGAGTTGGATTGGGATGCCAGCTCTGAGCAGCAGGGCCTGGGCTGGGATCCCACATTAGGGCCAGTGACACCGTGCCCTCTACAGCTAAGATGGTGAACAACAGCTCGACCTGGAGCTGGTCTGCTGTGAGTTGCCAGCGATGGCATAGGATGCAGCCCCTGCTGCAGTGGGCTGCCATAAACTACTGTGAGTGGCCGGCAGCCGGCATGAGCTGCCAAGAGCCGTCTGAGCAGCCGTCCAGTGGCCGGCGACCCATCTACCTCACCCAGGAAGAGCGCAATGATAATACCAACATGGGCCAGTGAAGTGACGTCCTCCACAACTAGATTGAAGAACAAAAGAACAGCAACTTGTCTGTTCCCCTTTCCCAATTCCCCAACGCTGTTCCCCTTCCCCAATTTCCCAAAAGAATCTTAAAAAAAACATGATATAACTTATTATTTTTTTTAAAGATTTTTATTGGGGAATTGGGGAAGGGGAACAGACAAGTTGCTGTCCTTTTGTTCTTCAGTCTAGTTGTGGAGGACGT
>NW_017731365.1:6076050-6088795 GCF_001890085.2 Hipposideros armiger | reverse complement strand
GTTGGTATTATCATTGCGCTCTTCCTGGGTGAGGCAGTTGCTCGCCGGCCATTGGATGGCAGCTCACGGCAGCTCATGAAAGCTCACGCCTGCTGCCAGCCAGCCCCTACTGCAGCATACATCATTGCTGGCGACTCACGGCAGCCCAGCTCCAGGTCGAGATGTTGTTCACCATCTTAGCTATAGAGGGCGCAGCGTTACTGGCCCACTTGTGGGATCTGAACCAGAGCTGCACTGTTCAGAGCTGGCATCCCAAGCCAACTCTTAACCAATGCACTACTCCGCTAGCCCATATAACTTAAAGGGTCTGAATTCATGTGTTTGCTGCTGAACTACCAGTAACACAGACCCAGTCAGATCAGGGGTTAGGAGAGTCAATAACCTAGTGTGGGGGCTAAAACATGTGTAATAATTTCCCTCCCATCTTCTGAGTTCTATCTGGGCTAATCAAATTAACAGACAGATTAACAGGTGAAAATCTAATTTTAATACATTTGTAGGGGGAATTCACATAACCATGAAGATTCCAAAGACAGTGAGACAAAATTGGGCATATATGACATGTTGGACAAAGGAAAAAAGGAAGGAATGAGAGTCTTAGGTTTTAAAAGTGAGAATGGGGCATTTACAGGTATTTGAGAAAGAGTGGAACATTGGTAAGTAAATTTTTGCTAGGTACTTGAGAAACAATGGGACTCGGGGCATCTAACTCACAGGCCCCTGCCTAAAGCCCTCTTATTTACTAGATGCCATTCAGATTAGGCCAAGATGAACACCCTAAGATTTCCTTCCTGAAGCAGGTTTTTCTATCTGAATCTCTTGGCCTAGAAAGGGAGGAGGTCAAAGGTTCTTTCTGAGTCTTTTGTTTTTTTAATAACCAGCTTAAAATCAATATCCCAAAAGGCAAAACTTTTGGTCCCCTTCACTACATAGCATCTCTTCTGCCTCCTTCTTACACTTTTAACAATCCTTTTAATTACATGGTATGAATATAACATTTTATTTATCCTTTCATCAATTGATAGATGTTTGGGTTCTTTCCACTTTTTGGTTATTATGGGTGAGGCAAATTAGGTGCTTAGCACACCAAAAGAGGATACTAAGGGTTATGCGAGTGCAAGATTTAAAGAGTGCTTACTCTTGGGTTGACCCTGAAAGTGAGTGCCTCCTTCAGTTTTGTACCTGGGAGCCTCCAGTACCCCACCGTTGTCCTGGCAGTGGATAATGCTCTCCTTCATCTTCACTGAGTACCAGCCACTTTTAAAAACTGCGTCAAAAAGTACACTTTGCTCTTTGTCACTTACCTGTTCAACAGCATTCAGTGGTCCTCCATTAACTATCAAAGACCGACCTGTGATTCTAGTGATTTTTTTCTAGTTGAGTCTCATATCTCATCCTTTCAGCCAGTCTAAACTACTTTCTGTTCCCTAAACAAATCAAAAGCTTTCCTGTTTTCCTGACTTTGCCCATGCCATTTTTCACCTGGAACGGATGCACAGACCAAAATCGGTTTGTGGTGGCTTTGATCAAGATGAAGCAACTGTTTGAACCAGTGGCACTAATCTTGTTCAGACTCTAGTTCCCACATATTAAAAGTAGTTTCTAGGTCACAGATATTTTCCAGGAAACTAGTTAGGAACTTCCTAACTAGGTTTCTTACTCAGAGTGCAAAAAGTCGGAAGTGTCCCTAGTCAGGACAAATTCTGTAGCTATTGGTTCAAATTGGTTTTTCCTACAGTTTCTTCAAAGTGCTCAGTGGTGGCTGAGCAGAGCCCAAGGTGATTACTAACAAGCAGCTGATTTGTTTGTGCCAACCTCAGAGATAAAGCCATGTAAAGTAGAAGCCATTAAAAAAGAAAAACAGGGGCTGGCTGAGTGGCTCAGTTGGTGAAGAGCTCGCTCAAGAGTGTGAGCTCTGAGCCACAGTGGTTCGAGTCCTGGCGCGAGCTGAGCAGCTGCTGAGCTGCCAACAGGTGGCAGGATGGCTCAGCTAAAAAAAAACAACAACAAATCATAGTAATGCGTGTACATTGTTTAAAAGCGAAATAGTATTTTAAGGCTTTTAAGGAAAAACATCGATCTTTTGCCCTAATCTTCCTTATGTACACCTGATTTTTGTTCTTCAGAGTAGTTTTATTAAAAAATTTTTTTTCAATTACAGTTAACATTCCATATTATTTTATATTAGTTTCAGGTGTACAGCATAGCGGTTAGACATTTATATAATTTACAAAGTGATCCCCCAATTATCTCTAGAGCACTTTGAAATGCTTTTTTTTTGGTGTTTATCTTCATATATATTTCTAAATGATATGCTTAAACTGCTATTTCCTATATTCCTATACCCTCCTCCCCCCATATACATATACAATTTCTCTCCCAATGTATGTATAATACATTGTTTTTGTTGTTGTTAAATCAGTTGTGATAAGCAGAATAATGTACCCCCCACACACACACCGTACACATTCTAATCCTTGGGACCTGTGAGTATGTTCCCTTACATGGCAAAAGGGAATTAAAGTTGCATATGGAATAAAGGTTGCTAATCAGATGATTTTAAAATAAAGAGATTATCCTGGATTATCCAGATGCATTCAATGTAATTAAAAGGATTGTTAAAAGTGGAAGAGGGGGCCAGTTGAGTGGCTCAGCTGGTTAAGAGCTCGCTTGGGAGCGCCAGCTCTGAGCAGCAGGGCTGCGGTTCGGATCCCACATTGAGGGCCAGTGACACTCTACAGCTCAGATGATGAACAATAGCTCTACCTGGAGATGGGCTGCTGTGAGTCGCTGGCGTCGTCGTAGGCTGCTGCCATGAGCTACGTGAATGGCTGGTAGCCAGTGTGAGCTACCGGGAGCTGCTGTGAGGGGCTGACCAATATCCGGCGACCGATTGCCTCACCTGGGAAGAGCACAATGATTATGCCAGCATGGGCCAGTGAAGTGATGTCCTCCACAGCTAGGCTGAAGAACAAAACAGCAACTTGTCTACCTGTCTGTTCCCCTTCTCCGATTCCCCAACGCTTTTCCCCTCCCCCCAATTCCCCAATAAAAAAAATTAAAAAATTAAAAAATTAAAAAAAAAAAGTGGAAAAGGGAGGCAGAACAGATGCTATATAATAGCGGTTCTCAACCTTTGGGTCGCGACCTCTTTGGGGATGAACGACCCTTTCACAAGGGGTCGCCTAAGACCATCGAAAACAAAAAGATACATTACAATTCATAACAGTAGCAAAATTACAGTTATAGAGTAGCAACGAAAATAATTTTATGGTTGGGGGTCACCACAACATGAGGAANTTCATAACAGTAGCAAAATTACAGTTATAGAGTAGCAACGAAAATAATTTTATGGTTGGGGGTCACCACAACATGAGGAACTGTATTAAGGGGCCGCAGCATTAGGAAGGTTGAGAACTGCTACTACATAAGGACTCAATCTCTGTTGCTGGCTTTGAATATGTAGGAAAAAGTACTATGATCAGAGGCATGCAGACATCCTTTAGAATTTGAAAAAGGCAAGGAAAAAGATTCTTCTCCCATAGAACTTCCAGAAGGGAGTGCAGCCTTACCACCACCATGATTTTAGCTCAGTGAGAGCATGTTGGACTTCTATAGAAGTACAAAATAAAAGATCTGTTTTGTTTTAAGCCACTACATTTGTGGTAGTTTGTTACTGCAAAAGTAGAAAACTAATGCATGAGTATTTCATTGTTATGATTTTGTAAATATTGTTCATAGCTAAACCATGTGGTAATACATTTCCTTTCTTAGACAATTTTTTTCCCCTAGTGTTAGTGACTGCTTTTTTTTGTTTGTTTAGTGTTTTGGAAAGTTATTTGTAACTATTTATTGTAGCTGAAGGCTAGAAAAAGTGTCAAGACTAGGTATGAATGTCAGCTAAGTTTCTGGTTATAGGCAAGTTACTTGTATCCACATTTTTTTAAATTAAAATTTTTATTGAGATAATTGTAGATTCACATGCACTTGTAAGAAATAATACAGAGAGATCCCTTGTACATTTTGCCCAGTTTCCCAAAATGGTAACATTTTGCAAAACTACAATATAACTTTGCAACCAAGATATTGACACTGATACATATATATCACTGATCTTATTTAGATTTCCCCAGTTTTACTTATATTCTGTGTGTATGTATTCTGTGTAACTTTTTGCATGTGTAGATTCATGTAACCATTACCACAGTGAAGACACTGAACAGTTCTAAAACCACAAGGATCTCCAGTGTTGCCCTATAGATACCCCCATCCCTGGCAATCTCTAATCTGTCCTTCCTCTACAGTTCTGTCTCTTCAAAAAAGGTTATGTAAATGGAATCATACAGTATGTAACATTTTGGGGTTACTTTTTTGTTGTTGTTCAGCATAATTTCCTGGAGATTCATTCAAGTTGTTGCATGTATCAATAATTTGTTCCTTTTTCTTGCTTTGTACTATTCTGTGATATGAATATACTACCATTTGTTCAAACATTTACCTGTTGAAGGACATCTGGGTTGATTTCAGTTTTTGATTTACAAATAAAGCTGCTATGAATATTCATGTACAAGTTTTATATGAATATACAGTTTCATTTCACTGGATACATTTCTAGGAGTGTAATTGCTGTATTGTATGGTAGTTGCATGTTTAGTTTTTAAAGAAACTGTCAGACTATTTTGCACAGTGGCAGTAAAGTAGTTTTATATTCTCATCAGCAGTGTATCACTGATGAGTTTCTTTGTACCCTCACCCTTTTTTGGCGTTGTCACTACTTTTTATTTTAGCCATTGTGTCGTGATATATTGCATTGTGGTTTTGATTTGCATTTCCTTAATGGGTAATAATACTGAGCATCTTTTCATGTGCTTATTTGCCATTTGTATACGCTTTTTGGTGAAAGGTCTCTTCATGTCTTGTGCTTATTTTCTAATTGGATTGTTTGATTTTTTTACTGTTGAGTTTTGAGAGATTTTTTTTTTAAAGATTTTATTGGGGAATTGGGGGAGGGGGACAGACAAATTGCTGTCCTTTTGTTCTTTAGTCCAGTTGTGGAGGATGTCGCTTCACTGGCCCATGTTGGTATTGTGATCATTGTGCTCTTCCCGGCTGAGGCAGATCAGTTGCCGGCCATTGGATGGCCACTCACGGAGGCTCATGCCGGCTGCCGGCCACTCTCGGTAGCTTACGACAGCCCACTGCAACCCCACTGTAGCCTACGCCGTCGCTGGTGACTCACGGCAGCCCAGCTCCAGGTCAAGCTGCTGTTCACCATCTTAGCTGTAGAGGGTGCAGCATCACTGGCCCTCATGTGGGATCCGAACTGGTGGCCCTGCTGTTCAGAGCTCGCGCTTCCAAGCCAACTCTTAAACAACAAGCCACTTGGCTGGCCCCAAGAGGTTTTTATATATTCTAGATACTAGTCCTTTGTTGAATATGTGGTTTGCAAATATTTTTTCAGTCTGTAGCTTGTCTTTTCATTCTTTCCCCTGGGCTTTCATAGAATAAAAGTTTTTAATTTTGATGAAGTTCAATTTATCACTTTTTCTTTTATGAATCATGCTTTTGGTGTCAAGCCTAAGAACTCTTTGCCTAACTCCAGATCACGAAGATTTTCTTGTATTTGTTTTTGTTTTAAATTTTAGTTTACATCTGTGATCATTTTGATTTAGTTTTTGTATAAAGTGTGAAGTTTAGGTTGAGTTCATTTCTTTGCCTTTAGATGTCCAAAGGCTTCAGCACTATTTGTCGAGAAGCGTTTTCTTTCTCCATTAAATTGCTTTTGCACTTTTGTCAAAAATCAGTTAAGAATATTTATGTGGGTCTAATTTTGGGTTCTCTGTTTTGTTCCATTGATCATTGTGTCTGTCCCTCTGTCAGTATCACACTGTTTTGATTACTGTAGCTATGTATTAAGCTGTAGCATTGGGTAGAGTAATTCCTTCCACTCCTTTGTGAAGTTTGTTTTAGCAGTTCTAGAGTCTGCACCTTTCCATGTAAGTTTTAGAATAAGCCTGTCTATGTCTACAAAAAGCCTTGCTTGGCTTTTGATAGGAATTGCATTAAACCTATAGATCAATTTGGGGAGAATTGACGTTATCATGCTCAGTCTTTCAAGCCCTGAATAAGTCTGTTTAAGTCTTCCTTGATTTATTAACATTTCTTTTTTTTTTTTGAAGATTTTTTTTTGGGGAATTGGGGGAGGGGAACAGCGTTGTGGAATCAGGGAAGGGGAACAGACAAGTTGCTGTCCTTCCGTTTTTCAGTTTAGTTGTGGAGGACACCACTTCACTGGCCCATGTTGGTAATATCATTGCACTCTTCCCGGGTGAGGCAGATCAGTCGCTGGCCATTGCACGGCCCCTCACGGTGGCTCATGGCAGCTCTCGCTGGCTGATCACACCGGCTGCCGGCCACTCACGCTATCTCATGGCAGCCCACTCCAGCAGGGGCTGCAGCCTACGCTGTCGTCGTCCACTCACGGCAACTCAGCTCCAGGTTGAGCTGTTGTTCACAATCTTAGCTGCAGAGGGTGCAGCCTTACTGGCCTATGTAGGAGCCAAACCAGCGGCCCTGTTGCTCAGAGCTTGTACTCCCAAGCCAACTCTTAACCAACATGCCACTCGGTCAGCCCTCTACGGGACTTTTTCATCTTGCAAAATTGAAATCTATACCCATTGAACAACCTCCCATTCCTCCCTCCCCCAGTGCCTGGCAGCCACCACCATTCTACTGTCTGTCTCTGAATTTGACTGTTATAAGTACCTGATATAAATGGAATCATAGAGTATTTGTCCTTTTGTGCAAGGCTCATTTCACTTAGCATAATGTCCTCAAGGTTCATCCATGTTGTAGCATGTGTCAGAATTTTCTTCCTTTTCAAGGCTGAATAATATTCCTGTGTGTGTGACATTTTGCTTACTCATTCACTTGGGTTGTTTCCATCTTTTAGCTATTGTTAATAATGCTGCTACAAACATGGGTGTACAGTGATCTCTTTGAAACCCTGCTTTCAATTCTTTTGTATATGTATATATATCTGGAAGTGGAATTGCTGGTTCATAATTTTAACTTTTGAGGAATCACCATACCATTTTCCATAATGGCTGCACCATTTTACATTCCCACCAGCAGTGCACAAGGGTTCCAGTTTCTCCATATCCTCATTAACAATTGTTATTTATTTATTTTTTTGATAGTAGCCATTCTCATGGGTGTGAGATAGTATCTCATTGTTGTTTTGATTTGCATTTTCCTGACTGGTGAGCATCTTTTCATTTGCTTATTGGCCATTTGTATATCTTCTTTGAGAAAAGTCTATTCATGTTCTTTTTGTGCACTTTTAAATTGGTTGGCATTAAGTTATTGGAGTTCTTTATATTTTCTTGATGTTAACTCCTTATCAGATAAATGATATACAAATATTTTCTCCTGTTCTGTGGGTTGCCTTTTCACTCTATTGATTGTGTCCTTTGATGCATGGAAGTTCTCCTTTTTTAAAAAAAAATTTGATTATTCATTATTTAAGAAGTATAAAAAGAATAATGTAGTACGCTTCCTTGTATCCACTATCCAGGAAATTAAACATTATTAAATTAGCTGAAGGCCCTTGGGTTTCCCTTTCTTGATTCCAGATCCCTTGCCATCTCTCAGAGGTAACCATTAATGAATTTAATGTTTCTTTGACTAGTTTATACTTCTTAGTCAGCCTGTTAGTGTATTAGAAACTTCTCATGGCAGAAGTAAAAATACTGCAGCGGTCTTGTGGAAGGCTAAGGTGGGAATTTAATTTTATATTTTATTTTATTTCATTTTATTTTAATTCAAAGCCTAGTTAAGCACCCTATTAGAGATAGTTATACTTAATAGGTGCACCAAAATATTTGTTGAATGACTATTTGGTACCCAGGTACTTTTGATTGAAGATATTTAGTACCAGCATTATATCATTTTGAAATGAAGTCTACGTATTTTTTGGGTTAGGTTACCAATAAATAGACAGCTATGGAAGAGTGAGTAAATGTTTTCTTAGAAGTAGTGAAACGGAGGGACAAATGAATTTGGAGCATTTAGCTCTAATTACATATAGTACATTTAGCTGCCTGGGTTAATTGAGACTTGTAGACAGATAGAAGGAGAGATGTCAAAGTGCTACATTCCTGGTTTAGGAAGACACATTGTAAATTCTGAAAAAATGGGTGATTGGTAAGGTCTGACCCTGGGCAAGGACCTGTTGAAACAGTGCAGTGTTCACAAGGGTAGTGGTGAGGGACCTGACCTCCACTCCAGCTGAAAATGAAATTCTTCTCAAGTGAGGTTATAGTAAGGAACAGCAGTGCAGCCACTGCTGCCTGAACTTGGTGGCCATGTGAAGTGGCTAGAGCAGGAAATTATTATATGGCACTGGGTGTGTTCCAGGGAAGGACTTGTTCTGGCTCTGGCCAAATGGTTGCACAGGTCGTGGGTGTCACTTTAAACACACAAAAACCTGCTTGCTGGTTTTTGGAAGGAGGTGCACCTTACTGAGGATCAGGTGCACATCTGAAGGGATGAGCTCATCCTAACCAGACCTGCTCTAGACGCTGAGTGAATGTTTTCCTAATTGCAAGCCCTGCAGCTGGGAGAAGCAGGAAATGGTTGAAGCTTCAAGCATTTTGTGAGTAGAAAAAAAAGAGAGAGAGAAGCAATTTTGGGACTCTGAAAATGTGTGCTATCAATATCAGGTTGAAGGTGACACACGTGCACATTCAGTCTTTCTCTGAGTTGAGGATTGCAGTCAAGTGTATGGCGGGTTGAGGAAAGCTTTGGCAGTTGTAACTTTATTCGATTCTTTTTGAGGTGCCTTAATAATTTGTTTCCTATACTGCCCTGTTTGATGTTGCTGCTTTGGGAAATAAGAATCCTGGGTAACCTTTTTCAGTTTCCAAGGATCTTTATGGCTTTTTTTGAGCTTTGGTTGATGGGACTTATCCCACCATTTTTTTTTTTTTTAGAAATTTGTTGGGGAACAGTGTGTTTTTCCAGGACCCATCAACTCCAAGTCAAGTAGTTGTCTTCAATCTAGTTGTGGAGGGTACAGCTCCGCAGCCTATGTGGGAATCAAACCGGCAACTTTGGTGTTATGAGCCTACGCTCTAACCACCTGAGCTAACCGGACGCCCCGGACTTATCCCACTTTTGAAGTCCACTGTGTTGCCCTATGCATAATTCTGTTTTTTTTATTATTAAATTATTTTTTATTATGAAATACACATTTTTTAGAATTAGTTTCAGCTGTACAACACAGTACAATAGTTATACTTTTTACCCCTCGAAGTGACTGTTTTGTTTTAATTTACCTAAAATATCCACTTTAAGCCTCTTTAAAATGAAATTGGTTTAAAAAAGGAATATCAGTTTATTATTGTTTCATTATACTTTTATTTAAAAAATTTTTTTTCATTATACTTTTATTTTGAGATAATTATAGATCCATGCAGTTAGAGAGATCTGATGTACTCTTTACCCAGTTTTCCCTAGTGGTAGCATCTTGTGAAACTATAGTGCAATATCATAACCAGTATATTGACATTGATACAATGAAGGTCCAGAATATTTTCATCACCACAGGATCTAGCATATTGCTCTTTTATAGCTGTATCCATTTCCTTTGTCCCCCACTCCCTCCTTAACCCCTGTCAACTAATCAAAAAATCAATTTTTAAGCAAGGAATTTTATGTGCAATCTTCAGTAGTTTTGTATGAGAGTTCCACATGGCTTTATGAAAAGAGTCCTAGACTGCAATAGGAAATTTTGGCTCATTGTAGCTCTTTGACCTTAGGCAAATAATTTTAACTTCTCTGTGCTTCAGTTTCCTTATGTATAAAATGGGATGATGGTATATTAATTTTATCTAAACTATAGGATTTTTGAGAAATTGTAAAGTTATTTAAAAAAATAAGTACTATATAAATTATTATTAGCAGCAAGGACAATAATTTTCAAACTAGAAAGTATATAGCAAATTGTACACTTAGAAACTATCGCCCTGCATGGTAAGAATGAGCATTTTTAAATGAATTTAAGTCTTAAGGCTCAATTGAATTTCAGAGTGCTGAATTTAACTGGCTAATGATCTCAGAGCCAGCGTTGTTAATCTTTGAGAAATCATAAAAACCAGAGAGAGATAAATGTTCTGATATACAAATGAGGAAAGTAGTTGGAAAACTATAGACCTATAAAATTGATGTTAATTCCTGGGAAAATTCAGTTATAATTGATTGAACAGATGATATGATGGAGTATTAAAAAGAGTTAATATGAGTTGATTTATCACAACAAATTACTTCTGTTTCTATTCTTGAATTCAGTACCTCTATTTCTTTAGAATTATGATGTTAGTAGATCAGGGGATTGTTCTATTGGGTTGTCGGAAAAGTCATGACGTATTTTTTTCTATGTGTTTCATTGCAAAAATGCATCATGACTTTTCCGACAATCCAGTAATTATAGATATAATCCTGCAGTTTCATGTTCTTTCATGATAGATTTGTGGCTGATATGTAGTAAAATATGGTTTGGTTGATGAAGTGAATGTGTAGAAGATTGAATAACTGTAGCCACTTAGACTCTTGATTTCACCAGGAAAGTCTCCAATGGATTATCTTTGGACCTTGGATAGAGTAAAAATTAAAAAAAAAAAAAGTTAATCAGATATGTAAGTATTGCAAAGCTGTAGGAGTAGTTAATGTGACAGATGATGAATAAAGCCTTAAAAATTATATCCACAGGATGAAATCATGGGCCCAAACTGAGATTAAATTTACGGGTATAAGCCCTATATTTAAATTCAAAACCTCAAATGCTCAAGAACAGGATGAGGAAGAGCTGGTTGGGCAAGCAGTTCATGTGAAAAATAATCTGGGAATTTTGATTAATCATAAATGTAGCAGGAACTGGCTATACAATGTGGCCGTTAAAAATACCTTCAGCTATATTACCAGGAGTTTGTTCAGATCACAAAAATATTGGTTCCAATATATTTTTGTATTAGTTTGGGAACAAATTTTGCACATTGGTTTATTTAAACAGATACTGACAAAGTTGAGAGCATTCCGACAAAGGCAGACAGAACCATAAATGGTTTGAAAACCATTTATATAAGAGACTGTTGGGATTTGGGAAGGGAGTGTTCAGAAATTTTAAAACTGCAAAAAGTAATTAACAAATACCCATATTCCCACCACCCAGAATTAACTACTGTTAATATCTGTTTTTCTTCCTCTCTCTCTTAGAAATAAAACATTACAGATAAAGCCAGAGCCCTTTCTCTCTTCCTCCTTACAAGGAATGCTTATTTTTAACAAAGTAATACATGTGCATAGTTTTAAAAATTCAAATAGTACTATATGCTTAGAAGAAAAAATAGCAGTTATCCCTCCCCCTGAGGCAACCATATTCATCTGCCTGAAATATTTCTAATAGCATAATTATATCACTGCTTTTCAAAAATACTAAACATATATAAAGTGCCACATAATATGGTTTTGGCTTTTTAATGCATATACGTCTCCTCCCTTATAGTCTCAATGTAATTATGTAATTTGGGGAGGTTAAGTCATTCTTTATTGTTTACATTATACAAATATTGAAACTGAACTACATAATATACAATGATCACAATTCTTATACAACTTTATTTTCCTTAGGCATAGTAATTGCCTTACTTTATTCATTTGCTCAGTTTTTTTTTAAAGCTTTTATTGGGGAATTGGGGGCGGTGAACAGCGTTGGGGAATCTGGGAAGGGGAACAGACAAGTTGCTGTCCTTTTGTTCTTCAGTCTAATTGTGGAGGATGTTGCTTCACTGCCCATGTTGATAGTGATCTTTGTGCCCTTCCTGGCCGAGGCAGATCAGTTGCTGGCCATTGGATGGCTGCTCACAGCGGCTCACGGCAGCCCAGACTGGCCACCGACTGCCCACGCTACTGCCGGCCACTCACGGCAGCCCACTGCAGCCCCATTGCAGCCTACGCCGTTGCCAGCGACCCACGGCAGCCCAACTCCAGGTTGAGCCGTAGCCCACCATCCCAGCCGTAGAGGGCACAGTGTCACCGACGCATGTGGGACCCAAACCAGCGGCCCTGCTGCTCAGAGCTCGCGCTCCTAAGCCAACTCTTAACCAACAAGCCACTTGGCTGGCCCATCATTTGCTCAGTTTTTATTTTATTATTATTTTTATCTGAGCCATCCTGTCACCTGTTGGCAGCTCAGCGGCATCTCAGCTCTGGCGGGAATCGAACTGGTGACCTTGTTGCTCAGAGTTCGCACTCTTGAGCAAGCTCTTAACCAACTGAGCCACTCAGCTGGCCCTTCATTTGCTCAATTTTTAAAGTTCTGATCACTAAATCATTCCCAGATTCTTAGCCAGGACCATAAATCTCTGATCCATTCATTCAAACCCAGTAGATACTTTATCATTTTTCCCCCTCTTAGAGACCTACCTTATATAGTCTTCTACAATCTGCTCTAATATGGGTTGGTTGTTATGTAGGCCTGCTCTTAGCTGTCATCCTGGCATTTCCTTTAATGGTCATCCTGGGAATTGTTTCCTGAATTACATGTAATCTTCTTTCTTTGTTTACTCCCTTATTTGATGAAGCATTCCTCAAGAACAGCGGTTCTCAACCTGTGGATCGCGACCCCTTTTGGGGTCAAACGACCGTTTCACAGGGGTCGCCTAAGACCTTGGAAAACAAAAAGATA